>NW_023602073.1:14874803-15036597 GCF_014898055.3 Talpa occidentalis
GCCAGCATCTAGTAAATCAGGACTTCCATGAAGGTTGTGTGTTTTCTCAAGTGCCTTCTAACAGGGGATTTCCTTCCACGAGTTGTAGTAGCTTGGTTTCATGAAGTCTATAACCAGGACATGTTAATAAACCAAAAGATAAAATGTACCTATACTACTTTATGTGAACAACTAAGAATAGATTTACTTCTTAGTGTGTAGGGTACACAACAAGTCTAATAACATTTTGCTGGTATGATGCCAATATCAGTATTAAAGTCAGTGATGTAATAAAGCAGCTTTCATCATTATTCAGGAATATTAGGCACTGAATTTTTCAAGAGGTCTAACTACTAAAAGTGAGGCAAAATGTTTGTTGGACCTTTATGTATGTGAGTAAACGCCCACAAAAACAACCAAAAAATGCAAATCCGAAATTGTGCTACAAAAATGAAGTCATCGAGATTCCCCAAATGCAATGCAATACAAAGCAGAAATCTGCACATTTGTAACAAGCTAGGAAAATTCCTTAACAAAGTTAAAAGAATTTTAACAATTCTTTCATTCATAAAATTACACTCAGACCTTTGGTGAAACATTTTAAAATTAAAAGAACATGGCTTTTAAAACCTTACATTAACATATTTAAAAATAATGATGAAATGTAAAAGCTTCAAAAATAATACACATTGCTTAAATTCAATTTAGAAAGTCTTTCCTAGAGACTCACAAAACCCCCTTATAAAATCAAGAACACAGCTTTCCCTGCTTAAGAAAGACTGATGATGATTCTCCTGGACCTGATGGAAGGGGGTTATTTATAGTGTGCAAGCAAATGAGGTTTTAAAACACCTAGATCTGATTGGACAAGCTATATTACTAGAACATATATAAAAGTAAGATGGTCAATTCAATTCTCTCCAGCACAATAAAAATAACAAACAGGTTTTGTAAGCGAACCCCAGGTTTGTAAACTTATAGAAAAACACAGCAACTTCTATTGGGTTCTATGAGCTAGTGTTACTCTAAAATCAAAACTGGACAAAGGTAGCACAGGAAAACTTGACTAATCTCAATTGCTAAAGTAAATGTAAAAGTCTTAAATAGAATAAAACCAAATCAGCTTGCTAAGGTAAAATGCATTGGGAAAATAAGAAAAGTATATGGCTAAGTTTTTGAATGTCAGCATACTTAAAGACTTAAAATGTCATCGGCACATTCATTAAACAAGGGTTGCTGGGTTTGCACATGTGATAGTATTGCTTTTGGCACAGGGGAATAGTGGCAAACTAGATCATGTCTCAAGTTTATGAAAAAGAAGTGAACAAATAAATGAACCAGATAATTTCAGAAAATGTGCTTTTAAAAAAAGGCTATTGTTGGAGAGCTTTTGGATAACTTAATTACATTCCTGGAATGTTAACCAGCTTCTAGGACGGCGCCCCATTATCCCTGCCTGCTGATATTGGCCCCCTTCGTAATCCCTTCCCAAACTGTATCAGTTTTAATCTATGTATTCAATACAATAAAGTATGGCAGAAGTAGTGGGAACATTGGACGGCCACATGCAAAAGAATGCAATTAAGTCACTCTTTTACACCATACAGAAAAATTAATTCCAGAAGCAGCTCTTTTTTTATTATTTTTTAATTTTTATTTCTATTTTTTTTTTTAAATAATAAATTTTATTTTTATATTCCCCATACAATTGCAACCCCCCCCCCATTCTGACCCCAATCCCTCCCCTCCTGCCCCCTCACCCCTCAAAAAGTGTTTCTGGTTCATAGTTTTTTGTTGATTTTGATTTTCGCTTTCTTATAGTTATTCATTTTTCTGGTCCCTTATTTAAGTTTTCTAGATTCCTGCTATGAGTGAGACCATCCGGTATTTTTCTTTTTCTTTTTGGCTTATTTCGCTGAGCATGATCCCTTCCAGTGCCATCCATGTTGCTGCAATTTGCATGTGTTTATCTTTTTTGAATGCTGAGTAATATTCCATGGTATATATGTACCACATCTTCTTAATCCAGTCATCTATTTTTGGGCATTTGGGTTGTTTCCAAAGCTTAGCTATTGTAAACAGTGCTGCTATAAACATAGGGGTGCAGGTGTTCTTTGGAATTGATGTTTCTGTGTCCTTTGGGTAAATACCTAGGAGTGGAATTGCTGGATCCTATGGAAGCTCTATGTTTAGTAGGTCCAGAAATCTCCACACAGCTCTCCATAGTGGTTGGACCAGTTTGCACTCCCACCAACAGTGCAGAAGAGTTCCTTTGTCTCCACACCCTCGCCAACACTTGTTGTTGCTAGTTTTTTTAATATGTGCCATTCTCACTGGTATAAGATGGTATCTCATGGTAGTTTTGATTTGCATTTCCCTGATGACAAGTGATGTTGAACATTTTTTCATATGCCTGTTGGCCATTTGCATTTCCTCTTCAGAGAAGTTTCTTTTTAGCTCTTCTGCCCATTTTTTGACTGGATTATTTTCTTTGTTGTTGCTGAGTCTCATCAGCTCTTTGCAGATTTTTGTGATCAGTCCTTTATCGTTAGTGTTGTGTGCAAAAATGTTCTCCCAGTTGGTGGGGTTTCTCTTTGTTTTTGTTATTGTCTCTTTTGCTGTACAGAAGCTCTTTAATTTGATGTAGTTCCAGCTGTTTATCTTTGCCTTCACTATCACTGATTTGGGTCATGTGTCTGTAAAGATGTCTTTGATGTGCAAATCACGTAGTGTTTCACCTATATTTCCTTCTATGTATTTTATGGTTTCAGGTCTTATGTCTAGTTCTTTAATCCATTTTGAGGTGATTTTTGTGTATGGTGTGAGGTAGTGGTCAAGCTTCATTCTTTTGCATGTAGCGACCCAGTTTTCCCAGCACCATTTATTGAACAAACTTTCTTTGCTCCAATGCATAGTCTTTGCTCCTTTGTCAAAGATTAGTTGACCATAAATCTGTGGGTTTATTTCTGGATTTTCTATTCGATTCCATTGGTCTGTGTGTCTGTTCTTGTTCCAATACCATGCAGTTTTGATGATTATGGCTTTGTAGTATAGTTTGAAGTCTGGGAGTGTGATGCCTCCATTCCCTTCTTTTTTTTTCAGGAGAGCTTTGGCTATTCGGGGTTTTTGGTGATTCCATATGAATTTCATCAATAATTGTTCTATTTCTTTGAAGAATGACATTGAAATTTTGATTGGAATAGCATTGAATCGGTATATTACTTTTGGTAGGATGGCCATTTTAATAATGTTTATTCTTCCAATCCATGAGCAGGGGATGTCTTTCCATTTCTTTGTGTCTTCTTCTATTTCTTTTAACAGTGTTTTATAGTTTTCTTTGTATAGGTCCTTTACCTCTTTTGTTATATTTATTCCCAAATATTTGATTTTTTTTGTTTCAATAATAAAAGGGATGGTTTTTTTGATTTCTTTCTTCTTCAGATTTATTGTTTGTTTATAGGAAGGCTACTGACTTTTGCGTGTTGATTTTGTATCCTGCCACTTTACTGAACTGATTGATGAGTTGAATTAGTTTTTCTGTGGAGTTTTTGGGGTTCTCTATGTGTATTATCATATCATCTGCAAATAGTGATAGTTTGACTTCCAGAAGCAGCTCTTAAAGTGTGCAAATATACAAAGCACTGTGGGACCTGCTGGTCATCAGACCAGGTGAAATGTCCCCTGAGAGGCAGTTGCAAAGAATAGGTCTGTAAATAAGTCTGCTGTCTGTGCAATGCCCCGAAGGTGGTAGCGTAACAGGAATTGTCTTTCCCATCGTTACTGTCCCTTGTGGGACCCAGGAATGCAAACTACTCTGGCCACCAGATAGCGTCATCAAGAAATAACTACAAAACCCAAGCAAGGCACCAAAAGAAAATCCAGAGCACTGGATGTATGCAACATCTACGCTCTGAGAGATACCAGGGTTGCGTGGATAGCAGAGGGGAAGTACATGCCGATGAAAAATAAATTTAAAAATATGCTGCAAACCAACTTTAGCAAGACAGAGTGAGACTGAGAAAATAGCACCTACTAGTGCCTTTTCCCCCAATATTATTCCAACAGACCCCTGTCTCTTTTTTCAATACTTTAATTTAGCAAGTGAATCCCTTTCACATAAAGTCTGGGTGCTTTTCAAATAGCTATATGTACCTGGGCCCTGAAGTAAATACATTCCTTTTAAGACTAGTTTCTCAATTTGCTATAGCCCTTTGGGTCTATGAACCCATCTGTAAACTTCTCTGTAGCTATAGATTTTGGCATATCCATGACATTAAGTCTGGACTTTTTAAAATTGTATTTTTTTTTTTGAGGTAACCTTGGTTTACAAATTTCTATATGACTTAGAGCTATATATTCACTCCTCTTCAAGATGTATGTTACCATACCATGCCCATCACCAAATCACCCATAATCATCCACCGTAGTCACTGGATCCTATTCCCTTTTTACTCCCACCCCGACAATCTCCCTCAGGTAGACTAAATTTTGCAGTAAGATTTCTAGGATTTTGTTTGGTTTAGTTTTTTTCTGTTCCTATATTTGTTTATATTCCACATCTGAGTAAAGTTATCCAGTGTTTATCTCCCTCTTTCTGAGTGATTTTGTTTACCATAATACACTCCAGTTCCATCACGTTGTCACATATGCCAAGATTGCATCTGGTGTTTGTTTCTTTTTTTAAATAATTGAGTAGTAGTCTGTTGTGTACATATACCACATTTCTCACACACTCAACTGCTATTGGGCACTAAAGTCGTTTCCCTAACTTGGCTATTGTAAATAGTGCTGTAGTGAACATAGGATCCTGTGCACATGTCCCTTTGAATTAGTGTCTTTGCATTTTCTGTTTAGATAGCTAAGAGTGAAATTGCTGGACTATATAACAGATCTATTTTTATTATTTTGAGAAACAATGTGTTTCCATAGGGACTGAACCACTCTACATTCCCTCCAAAAGATTTTTCTCCACCCATTCACCCACATGAGTTGTTTCTAGTTTTTTTTTTTTTCTTTTGGCCACGGGCATTCTCACGGATATGAATGGTATTTCATTGTGGCTTTGGTTTGCCTTTTCCTAAGGATAAGTGAGGATGAGCATTTATTCATGCTTCTGTTGTCTGTATATTTTCTTTGGAGAAGTGTCTATAAAGTTCTTCTGTCCATTTTTTGGACTGGCTTATTTGTTTTCTTTTTTGTTGAGTTAAACAGGTTCTTTGTAGATCTTGGATATTAATCCTTGGTTGGCTGTATGATGTGCAAATATTTCTCCTCCTGAGGAGGAAGTCTTTTGGTTTGAGTGATAGATTCTTTTTCTATAGTGCCATTTTCAGTTTGATATAGTCCCACATGTCAAGTGTTGCTTTTATTTCCAAAAATGTAGTTGTCTAGCCTCCCAAAACATCCCTGAAGCCAATGTTAGGGAAAGTTTTGCCCATGTTTTCTTTTATGCATTTTATGGTTTCAGATATTTCATTCAAGTTTTTAACTGACTTTGTGTTAGTTTTTTTTTTTAAATTATTTTTATTTATTTATTTTTAAAGAGGCATGTATTTTTATTTATTTATTCGTTTGTTTTGTTTTGTTTGTTTGTACATGCACTGGGTACAGTCAGAAGCGCGGGAGGGTGAGAGAATTCACCAGAGCCAGAGCAGGGAGCAGAACAGGCAGACTGACGAAGTACACTGCTGAGGGGAGCAGCGGGAGGCAGGAGAGGTCCGCGCGCCATGTGGGACCCTCCTCCTGTGGCTGGGGAGCAGCCGGGGATCGAACAGGCGCTGCAGAGGCTGCGGGCAACTTCGCAACCCAGCGCTCAACCGCTGCGCCACCGGGGAGGCCCTGACTTTGTGTTAGTTTTTGTGGATGGCATGGTTTTTGGTCTTGCTTCATTCTTTTGCTTGTGACTGTCCAGTTTTCCCAGCACCATTTATTGAAAAGACTTTCCTCTCTCCAATGTATACATGTACTTTTTAATCTTTTAACTTTTTTTTAAACACAGAGGGTGCCCTAGTTTCTACCACTTGTCCCTGCATCTGAACCATATCCAATTGGTCAAGGAACTTAACCCAAGTCACAAAAGCAGCCAATCTGTACGCTGAAGAGAGAGGACAGAAAATCCCCATGTGAGTTTTTTTTTTATATTCCCCATACAATTGCAACCCCCTTATTTTGACCCCAATCCCTCCTTTCCCCGCCCCCCCATAGTGTGTCTCTGGTTCATAGTAGTTTGTTGATTTTGATATTTTCTTTCTTATAGTTATTCTTTTTCCTGGTCCCTTATTTAAGTTTTCTAGATTCCTGCTGTGAGTGAGACCATCCGGTATTTTTCTTTTTCTTTCTGGTGTATTTTGCTGAGCATGATCCCTTCCAGCGCCATCCACATTGCTGTAAATTGCTTGTGTTTATCTTTTTTGATTGCTGAGTAATATTCCATGGTGTATATGTACCACATCTTCTTGATCCAGTCATCTATTTTTGGGCATTTGGGCTGTTTCCAAAGCTTAGCTATTGTAAATAGTGCTGCTATAAACATAGGGGTGCAGGTGCTCTTTGGAATTGATGTTTCTGTGTCCTTTGGGTAAATAGCTAGGGTGAAATTGCTGGATCCTATGGAAGCTCTATGTTTAGTAGGTCCAGAAATCTCCACACAGCTCTCCATAGTGGTTGGACCAGTTTGCACTCCCACCAACAGTGCAGGAGAGTTCCTTTTTCTCCACAACCTCGCCAACATTTGTTGTTGCTAGTTTTTTTAATATGTGCCATTCTCACTGGTGTAAGTTTTGAATCTTTGAGTATTTTGAGTATGTCATTCCATTTTATCCTTCTCCACAGAGTTCCTCTTGAAAAATATGATGAAAGCCTGATGGGAATGCTTTATTTATTTATTTTTTACAGCATTGTTCATTTTTAAGCAATATTTGCTCCCCCCCATCTCAGGTGTAGTCCCTGTAGAATTTCCTTCACCAATGCACCAGTGCACCATCACCTCAGTGTCCTGTGCTCCTCCCTCCCTCCCTCTGATCCCTCTCCCTCCTCCTTCCCTGCATCATTACCAGTTGTTTGTCTTCCTTGATATCTCCAGTAGTTTTTCTTTGTTTTGAATTCTTGGTAGTTTAATTGCTATGTGTCTTGATTTAAGTCTCATTACATAGATAACCAGGTATTCTTTTACCTTCATGGCTTTGTATATTCAATTCATTCCCCAGGTTTGAGAAGTTTTCTGCCATTATTTCTTTAAGCAAATTCCCTGTTTCCCTCTCTCTTGCTTTCCCTTCTGGAATACGTATTATTCTCATGTTGCCTTTCCCAATGTAACTGCATAGTTATGAAAGTGTTTCATTTATTTTATATCTTATTTCTTTTTTTTTTCACCCAGGTATTTTGTGTATTACTATTTTTTAAAGATTTATTTATTTATGCATACAAGAGCTGGGGTACAGGCCAGAGGTGTGGGGAGTGAGAGGATTCACCAGGGACAGAGTGGGGAACAGAACAGGCAGATTGCCTGAAGTTCACTGCTGAGGGGAGCAGTATGTGAGTCGGGAGAGGTCTACTGTGCCATGTGGGTTTCTCCCTGGCTGGGGGATCGAACTTGTGCTCCAGAGGCTGGGGGCAGCTTCATAGGCTGCATCTTAACCCCTTGCACCACCAGGGAGCACTGTATTACTATCTTTGAGTTGACTAATTTGATCCTCCATTTGGTCTATTCTGCTTCTAGAGTTTTCTAATTTCTACCATTTTGTAATTTTTTTCCCACTTATTGTACATTTTATTTCTCAAATCTCTATTATTCTTTTATTTGAAACTTTTATTTCTAGTTCTGGTCCTTGATTTTATCTCTGATTTCATTTATTTGTTTTTCTGATTTTTGTTGTATGCTTTTGTTGGATTAGCTTTTGTGAATTCTCTTGTAGCATTTTGACTTGCCTTCCTGCTTTTCCCCTATCTCTTTGATTTCCTTTATTGTAGAAAATTCCATATCTCTGTCTGATAGATATGCTTTCCCAGGTCTTTGTGGTTAGAACCTGGAGAGTAGTTTTCTCCTTGTGATCCCCTATTCCTTTGAGGTCTCAAGGTGTCATATACTTCTTGTCCACTTTGCTGGTTTAAAATTTTCCTGCTTTTAAAAAAAATATCTGTAGCAGTAAATTAGAACTAACTTTTCTTTTCCCATAATTTGATTTTTGATTTTCTTTCTTTCTTTCTTTCTTTCTTTCTTTCTTTCTTTCTTTCTTTCTTTCTTTCTTTCTTTCTTTCTTTCTTTCTTTCTTTCTTTCTTTCTTTCTTTCTTTCTTTCTTTCTTTCTTTCTTTCTTTCTTTCTTTCTTTCTTTCTTTCTTTCTCTCTCTCTCTCTCTCTCTCTCTCTCTCTCTCTCTCTCTCTCTCTCTCTCTCTCTCTCTTTCTTTCTTCCCTTGCTATCTTTTCTAGATATTGAAACCTGTTTTGGCAGTTGATGAGTCAGTAGTGTGGGGAGGAGCCTAGAGGGTTCTACTTTCTGAGGCAAACATGCTGGGAAGGAGAAGGTGGTTTTGTATTTGCGGTACACTTTCTTCTCTGCCCTTCTAGACTCGGGACTCTGCAGTCTGTCAGTTCACTTCAAGGTAAGTACTGGTACAGAGGGGTGGGGAAGGGCTAGTGCAGTCCAGAGCCTCCACGATGTCTTTTTAGTGGGTACCTAGCCAGTGTAAAGCATCCCGGCTTCTCCATATGTCTTTCCCCTCATTCAAGGGTGACAGTTCTGCAGTGTTTCTCATTCCTTCCCAATGCACCTTGCTGAGGTAGCAGCCATGCTCTCTGTGTCTTTGGTCTCGATTTCAGCCTCAAAGCATGTCTCTCTATTCATACCCTTTTTAATGAAGCAAGACTTTGCTTTGTGCAGATGTGACGGTTTCAGATTTCTAGGGGTGTTCCAGTTTCACCCAAGTCATGGGATTTTCTGGTGTAGTGTCCCTTTTGTTATGTTAGTGCCTCCAAGAAGGGAAGCAAGGAACCTCCTCTGTCAACATCTTGGTTAAAATACTGTGTTCTAAATAACATCATAAAACATTTGAATCACATTGAGGATTTGGGCAATCTGGCAGTTGGAACCGCAAATGTACAGGCTCTGAGAAACAAAACACATCTTGGGGGAAGGAGAATTGAATGGAATTCAGTAAATAAAGGAACAATGTCAGAAGCTGAGGTCAGTGCCATTGGTGTTGCCAAGTTAAATAAGTTCAGGAGCACCTTAAAGAAACCAACATTAATCCTTTTTGTCTTGAACTCACTGAGAAGACTTTAGAAGACTTCAAACCAGTAAGAAATGTTATTATATTCACATTTTAAACATTCTACTTACTATGTGGAGATAAATTGAAATAGAGTAGAAACAGTGGAGTCAGGTAAGAATATTTTCTTTACCTTGGTTATAAATGAATGTGTTAGAAATGTAAGAAATGAAAAAACCAATGATATTAGTTAAAGGTTTGAAGGCAGGACTGATAGAACAGGCGAGTGGAATGGATTTTGAGGAGGACATGAGTACAACTAGGAAAGAGTTGGAGGTTTGTTGCAAGAGTAATTGGGGAAATAGTGGTATCATAAACCATGATGGAGAACCTGGGTCAGGAGGGACAAGGGGGGAAGCTTTGGTGTTCTGGCTATGTTGACTAAGCTAGATATTGCATACTCAAGGAGAGATGAAGGTAAATGAAGACATAAAGTTTGGAATTCAGGATAGAGCAGGGAAGGGCATGTAAGAAAGGAGACTGTCGGATCATCTTAGGAGTCAGCTTAGATAAGAAAGAAATTTAAGACCGATTCCTAAATATACCAACACTAGAGGTTAGAGACAAGATGAAGATTCAGCAAAAAAAGAATTCGGAAGGAGCAACATATAAAACATCTGAATGTGTTGTGACAAAAATGGAAATAAGGCATTAAAGAAGGATCAAAGATGTCAGGCATTGATAGAAAAGGTCTAGGGAGACAGAGAAGTGGGTTGTGGCTTCACCAAGGGCTATCTCAAGAGATAATTTGTGGGGAGGAAACAGAACACAGATATGTATGAGTCTTCTGAAATGTTTTGTTACAACAGAAGGGCTTTAATTTGCATAGAAAACTTATTAACTTTGATACAAATAACTATAATCAGAAAACCACAAGTATCATTTGAATCAATCAAAATACTTAGACTCCACTTTGTGGAGATCCTAGTTCTATTAAACAAGATGATGATGGAGATAGGTTTGAAAAAGAGACAAGACATACTCCATCCTAAAGAAGAAAACAGTAACTGTGAAAGACCTCCAGATGGTGAGAGTGCTGTATATGGGGGAGAGTTGGGGGTGGTGGGCTGTGGGGGGGTGTGGGAATAGGCTGTCAGCTTCCCCTAGGAAGCCACACTGATGTTGATTGAAAGTTTGGGGGAGATGAAACTGATCTCAGCTGCATTTGAGAATGTGGGAGATTTAGTGACTGTGATATGCTTGTTAATTAATCAAAAGATAAAAATTAAATCATTCAGCCAAAAAAATCTTGTCAATTGGTAACATAAGGACTAAGGGTTTTATATAATCAGTTATCTCCTGGGGGTGAGGAAATTTTGAAAAGTTTAGAGCTCTTTATCTTATAGGAATGAGGACATTAAACTCTTCCCCCCTCTGGCAAATCTTCACTCTTACTATTCTGCTTTTGATACGATGGGGATGATTGCATATGTGGTGAGACAATAAATAAAATGCTGAATAAATATAAATGTTGACTTCTAACAGATAAAGATTTTCATCAAGCTCAAAGGCCAAATTAAAACTTTCCAACGAATTTACCTGTGGAGAAAAATACAGAACATGAAATATCATGACTCTGGGAAGTAATAGTGAGCAATGAGTTTGTTAGCAAAGGAATTTTATTTTGGAGCTAAGAATAAGATCCACAATCTGCTTTTTATATGGAAGAAATATCAGTGATAAGACTAGTTAGAACATTTGAGCTCTTGATAGTTTTGCTTGGCAACTTAAGGAAAAATCTCATTTTACAATGAACTAGTAAGTACTGGAGGAGCAAGATGTTTGTTAATGCAAAGAGGATATATAGAATCAGTCTTGGTCAGGAAAATTGACAGTAAATTGATTAAAAATGACCAGTTCCATATTTTTGCTGGCTCTTGTTTATCTCTAAATGGCAGTGATATGATTTTCAAATTTTTATCTCTACCTGGGTCCTCTATGCCAAACTACAGAATTATAGACATACTGTCTACTTGGCAATCTCTGGAGAGACTAACAGGTACTCCAAAACCAACTGCCCAGGATGAAATTCTTATTTTTTTTCTGGAAACTTGCTCCCTTCCTGCTCATATTCCCGTCTTCATTGAACACAGCATCATTCACTTATTTACTCAGGTCATAAATCTACACATTTTCTATGATTCCCCATCTCTTGCATTTCCATATTGTCAACATTAGCAATTTTTATTGACTTTTTATGATGACCACCCTACCCAGATCCCACCAACTGTTGCACGGGTGACTACAACTATCTTTTTCTTGAATCTCTTGGTTCCATGTCTTGCTTTCAATTAACCAAAGAAGCCAGAGTAATTCCAACTCCCTTATCTGACCTATAGGACTCTACGTAGTGTGGCCCCTGACACCACTTTGATCTTATCTCCCATGCCGACCCTCCTCACTCACTCTGTGCTGGCCACATGAGTCCCCTTTCTACCATGAAAAACATACTGATTTCTTGACCTGAAATGTTCTTGCTTGGAGCTGTGTTCTTGTCATCCTTACCTTTTCAGCGCAAATAAAATCTCCTACAACCAAACCTGGTAATGAAGTTAGATTTGCTAAAGTATTTCCCCTCTTCTTGTGATGCTGGTTTCCTGGTGCTACCATCGCTACTCTTGTTTTCGCCATAGCAAATGTCATTCTTAGCGCTTTATTATCCCGCCTGCAGGTCTTCCTGAAATTAAAAAAGCACGGAAGTTGCAGTAGAGGCTGTCGTTAGCACAAAGCTGTTGTAAGACAAGGGGTAAAATTAAACAAAATATGGAGATGTCTGGGAACCATTATTGCTGGTTATCAGAAAAACTCAAAGTGCTTGTGTCATAAATTCAGAGAGGGTGCAGTTCAGTGAGAAATAGTCCTTCAGTCTTTAATGCAAGTGATAGAGCTATGAGGCAGATACCCCATTTACTGGTTCGAGAAACATAGTTAATGAATGAACTCTAGTGGCAGTGAACACTGAGGCACTCCTAAGCAAGAAGAGTTTTTTAGGAGAGGCCTTGGGGGAAATGTTACTCTGAAAGCAGTTCCTTCTATTCTGAGATAAACCTTCGTTTCAACCAATTGCCTTAAGGTGTGGACAGGAATGATTAGCAAATTCCTTTATACCAGAATATTCAGCCCCCTCATTTAACCTGTTTCTTCTTGGAGTTTCTAGAACCACTCTACTTTGCCAGTCAACTTCCATGGTGTAACATCAATGCTTTTGTAATGATGTAATGGGGAAACTGGCCTGTTGGCCACTTATCAACATTATAAACACTTGCACAGAAATTATAATGTTTACATTTATGGTTAAAAACAATATCATCAAAGAATCAGATATATATTTGCTCCATAGAGAGAAAGTGGAAAATGATTTTACTTTCCCACCAACCACTGCCCTCACTTCAGTTTTCATAAGCCCATAGATCCCTTAGTCACTTTCAGAGAGTAAACTGTATATAGGTTATTTTCAGCCTCTGAATAATCTCTTGTTATAATTAACATGCCCTATCTATTGAAAAGCACAAAACTCTATACTTTATCTAAGTGTAGAGTTTCTTCTGTCTACATCTTGGTTCTGGAGAAAGGATCGTTGGTTTGGCTTCTTGTTCCATTTCTCTATCAATTCCAACCCTCTTCCTAGCTGAGGCTTCTGACACTTCTGGGGTTGCTGGTCAGAGAGAGACACATGGTCACTAAGAGGCAGAAAGGTTTGGTATAGACTAGAACTCTGGGATCTAGCACTGGTGCTTTCTGGGCTGGGTGGATATTCAATATTGAATCCTATAGCGTTCCCCTCTGGGGATATGCATCTGTCCCCTGTCAATGTCACCGGTAATGCATGTCCCCTCTTTCGTCATCACAATTCCTCCTCATCTGTTGGGCATCCTGTAGATTCCATCCCCCACCTCTTGGGGGTCACATTGCCCCTGTGGATAATTCTCTCAGGCAGAATTTTAAAAGGTTGTAAACTGGACTTGTCTTGATTGCTCAATACTGGTTCAGAGGGAAGCTATAGGTCTCTTCCCAAGCATCTTTGCATCTGCTGCTGGGGGAGGCCTCATGCTCTCTCAGTAATGTGTGCAGCTTTGCTCTGCAGCCTCAGACCAATAGGCACAGCCTCATGTCTGTCCTTCATTCTGAGACATAGGCCACTCATTTATTTCACTTCTCAAAAAATGGTAAAGGGAAAAGGAGACTAAAGGATTCAGAGAGGGAGAAGTGAAGGGAGAGGGCTTCTCACACAAATCTCTGCCATAGAAATTCTCTATTTCATGTTACTAACCGAATGCTTCATTAAAACTCCTCTTCTGGCTCTTGTTTTGAAATCTGTTACTGTTGCTGTCCTGTTTGTTGTCATCTTGTCTCTATTTCTGCTTCCTTCCTGTCCTCTGAAGCCTGGACTGCCATCCCGGTGTCCCGTAAAGCCTGTGGTCCTTCCAGCTCTGTTTGCTCCGGAGCCACAGAGAGATGACAGTGCAGTGAACCACGCTGTTGTTCATGCACTTCTAATATTGCTGCAGTAGGAGATCAAAGCAAACACCCCACTTTCCTTTGGGAAAGACCATTCCTTTCACTTCAGAATCAAAGCCTCACCCAGTTGCTCTTCAGGATTGTTTGAAGCATAAGTAATGTTTGTCATTTCAGGAGAGCAATGCAAGATCTTTGTCACAAAACTGCTTCTAAGTTGGAAAAGGAGCGCTGGATCTGGATGTGGCACCTGCAAGGTGTGCCAGTGCTGCTACCAGCCCTTCCAGGCCCCTCCCTTCTCCTCTATCAGTTTCTCAGCTGACTGCTTGAATGCTTAATTGCAGTGAGAGCCACAGATTTCAAAAGCTTGATGGCATTTTTGCAGGAAGATTTTATTATCTCTGTTGCAGAAGGAACACATATTCATTTAAGTTTAATTCCTGCTTTTTGCTCCACTTGCATTAATTGAAAATCTTCTTTGTTCTGATAAAAACAAATGCAAACCCCAGTCATTCCACCTCTACCCATTTTCCCAAAACCATAACTATAGAACTCTACATCCTTTAGTGGAGAACTTTGTATAACCAGATTAGCCTCAGAGATCTCCAACCCATGTGCAGCAGCTCTGAAGTCACCATTTCTAAAATCTTTCAGGGTGATTTCTCTTTGTTTCTGTGGAATGTAATGTCTTCTGTCTCCATGTAATGACTGGGCATCCTGCTTTTTGGATGCTTTTTGAGACAATTCCTGGGCATTCTTCTTGGTTTCACAGAGACAATAATATGTCCATTAAAACCATTATATGTCTCCAATGTCTCCATGTCTCCACGTCTCCAATAAGTGCTGCCCTTGGAGTCCAGTGGCACTTGGGAGCCAGCTGCTCCACAGTTATTGCCGCTTTCTGAGTTTTTTACCAATCAGATCCACATGTTCATCTGTAGATTGCATGCGTTTCTCAACAAGATTGTATACACAGTAAGGGTAAGTTGCTGGAAAAAGCAATGTTTGGGGATTGTCTTCTGATCTTTTTAATATGCCACACATAATATCTCTTCCACACATAAAATCTCTTCCACTCTCAGCAAAGCCCATATCCAACATCTGATTAACTTCATCCAGGTCAACGTGCTTAAGTTTGCTGAGACCTTACTTGTCATTCCAGAGATGGTCTTTGATACAACATGGCATGCTAACCAGGATATTCATTCCTTTCTGCATGTGCTCAATTTGACCTCCAGAGGGAGTTCCACCATTAAAAAAAAAAAAAAAGCCACTGCTAACTTTTTGTGATGTCACTGAAGTCTCTGCTTCCTTGATTTGTCAACTTCCTTTTGGGTACAAGAACTAGAACCTGAGGGGCCTCCCTGGTGGTGCAAGGGGATAAGCACAGCACTATGAAGCTATCCGCAGCCTCTGCAGCACAAGTTCGATCCCCAGCCAGGGAGCTGACCCTCATGGCACAGCAGACCTCTCCTGTCTCCCCGCTCCTCCCCTCAGCAGTGTATTTCAGTCAGTCTGCCTGTTCTGCTCCCCACTCTGTCTCTGGTGAATCCTCTCACCCCCCTCCCCCACCCACATCTCTGGCCTGCACCCCAGTTCTTGTATGCATAAATAAATCTTTAAACAACAACAACAACAAGGGTATTAAAAAAAAAAAAGAACCAGTACCTGAGGGGCAAGACCTCTCTACCAGTTTTGCATTTCTCCCAGAAGTTTCTCAGACCAAGGAATGTCAAAGGAGAATGTCTTCCCAGATCCTGTCCATGCCTGTGTGATTAAATTCTTCTCATCATAGATATGGTGGAAAGATAAGTCACCCCACAGACTGTGAGAAGCTTAATAGCCTTTTCAGATATGGGAAAATTAGAGAATTCTTCCTGTCATGGATGCTTCCTGCTGTTGTAACTCACTGTTAAATTTCTTCACGGTGGCTTCATTTGTGTTTTTGTCGAGGTTCAGAATGAGGGAATCCATTCTTCAGCTTGGGGTTTTTCTCCCTAATTTCTCCATTCATTTCCTTTTCTTTTTTTATTTTCTTGGGTTTAGGAGCACTTGTTTCTTCTTCATTTTTTTCTCCTCATTTTTCACCTTTTTAGCTTTAGGAGAAACAACATTCTTTTCCAAGGACTCCTTTTTATTTTTTTCTTTACATGTTTGGATTCAGGAGAAGTAATGTCGTCTTCTTGAGAAGGGGCCTCTTTCTTTATTGCCTTTTGGGCTTTAAGGGAACTCATGTCAGCCACAGAAGGCCCAGTTTTCTTTTTAACCTTTTTTATCTTTAGAGAAAGCAGCTTCCTCCTTTTTCTCTGCTGCCCCTTCAGTCTTAATTGATTTTGGTTTCCCTTTTACCTCTAATTTTGTTTTCATGGTTTCTCCACTTTTTCCACGGCCATGCCTGATTCCAAATCAGCATCACATAGGAGTTTTCCTGGCACCACTTGGTACAGATGGGGTGACCTGACCAGTGTTGTCCACCACATGGAGAGGAAGAGCCTCTTTCATTTCTGATTCTATTTCCTTGAGTTTTCTCCCTTTTTGTCTGGTGAGCATGGATGAAAGTTTGTCTATAAATATTTTAAAATCTTTCGTCAAGTTTTAACAACCAGTTGTTACTGATATCAGTTGAAAGACGTGGGAACACGGGATTGGAGAGAACACTATAATTCCACACGGCAATTGGAAAGAAATCTTTCACTGGAAAAAGCAGAGACTACAATCCACTGGGGCCCTCCCAGAGTCACACAATGTCTAGTGAAAGGTACTGGAAGACAGACCAGTTCTCCTGAACCCCAACAAATCACTTTTCTCACCACAAAACATTTCCCTTCAATTCTCAGAAGACTTGGGGCAATGTCATATATGACATATGACACGCCTCTTCTTATTTGTTCTTCATTCTTTTATTTCCCCAGGTAAATGCAACATGTCCACTAGAGCAGAAACCAAGGAGACAAAGGGAGATACTTCCAATGATGGTGTCTTAAGTATGACTGAAGCACAAACCTCCAGGGAAGGTAAAACCATGTATTCACTGTGGATGAAATTGCAATTTATGTCACTTACCTTCCCCTTTGGTGAAATACAGCATCTTCTTGCTAACACCAATGAACAAGAATGCTAGACAGCTGAAAAGCATTTTTTTCTGAGAACTATTTTTTTCTCATAAGAAACTTTGATTGTTATGTAGAACAGGTAGGTATCAAGACATTATTTATGGATAGAGGAAAATATTCAGAGCAGGTGGAACTATAGAAATAAATCTCGTCTTTTCTGAATTTAAGGCCAGAGGAATTTCCACTAGATCTCTCTGCTCATATTCACTCAGATGTGCTCAGAGAAGATAGACTTTTCCTTTAAACTACTCATAAATGTCACTTTTCTTCCTTCTTCTCATCTGTATTATAACAGTTATTTTTATGATCTATCATAAAGAAAACTTACTTAAGTATCAATTTTACTATTGTCCTAAAAGAAAGGACTATTGCCCTTCAAAGAAAGATAAAAATCAATGTAGAAAAAAGTAAGCATGTCATTAAGGACATTGAAATGAAAAATATATGTGGAAATTGATTCTTTGACAAAGACGTTAACATACCTGGCAATAAAGCTAATAATCTAATCAGATGATCTGCAGAGAGATTCAGTGTAAGCAATCATGACAGAAAAGGAGATTAGATTAAAGGTATGTATTTTTGAGATAGAGACTATAAAGTTAAATTGTCACTCTCATTGTATCAATACAAGGGTGCATGTTATCAACATGTTTATCACTGCTGATCTGAACCATAATCACTAAAATGATGCTGATTATGAGGAGAGTAGAAAAGGTAATTGATTTTCTACAAAAATATATCATATGTTTGAATAAAGAAAGATTTTTTTTGGGGGAAAAAGTAAGATATAGAGAAAGTTCCTGTAAAGTTATCCCTTTTCAAACAAACAAATTATGTCTTACCAGATCACTAGAAAAAAATCTGAGGTTTTTAAGGAACAAAAAATGCTTATGTATGCTGTGAGGAAGAGATGCAAAGAATTTATGGAGATACCCACTTTAGGAAAGTGAAGTCTAGCTCCTTATTCCTGAAGTGTGAACTATGATGTGCCTTTTTTCCAGGACACAGTGTATAAAGAGAGAAGAAAGGAGCAGTTTCTCATAGATACATATGGCAAATTCTACTGCAAGCCAAGTGATCAAGGTTCATATCAGCAGTGATAAATCATGTTGATAACATGCACCCTTGATATGATACAATGAGTGTCAATTTAACTTTATAGTCTTTATCTCAAAAACACATGCCTTTAGTATAATTAGAAAAACATCAGAAAATGTCAATTAAGGGACATTCTGCAAAATACCTCATCGGAGCTCTTCATAGTTGTCAAGCTCATCAAAACAAAATCTGAGAAACTGTCATAAGCAAACGGAGTTCAAGGAGCTATAACAATGAGAGGTACTCTGGTGTCCTGAATGGGACTCTAGAACAGAAAAAAGATATAAAATCTAAAATGTCTGAGTATAGACATTGCTTCATGTAGGTTCCTTAGTTGTGACAAGTGTACCGTACTTACATAAGATGTTAATAACAAGAAAATAAAAAAAAAGGTATACAGGTATTCAATAGTTCTTTAAGTCTGAAACTTCTCTAAATTATAAGAAAAAGAAAATGGCTGTGTAGGTAAAATGCTTCAGATAAGAGATTGAGAAGGAATGCTAAAACTTCACAAAACTAGCATGGCAAAAATAACACACATACACATTCACAAACTACAAATAAAACAGTTAAATATGTGAATGCAAAATTCTAGCTAAAACTTGGTAAAATAAATCATGTGTTTTCCTTGAAACAACCTAGTAAGAGAATAACATTCTCTAATTAGAAGTAGCTTATTGCAAGTTGATTAATAACTATAATGAACTTACATAAACTATTCAATTATCACTGAAACGCCTTTAGGTAGTTATTAGTAACACCATTTTACAAGTGTTATGATTTCAGGATTAAAGTGCATTTTATAAAACTCATGTATTCACATAAAAATAATATAGGATTAGGATGGCTTCCTACAGTAGCTACAAACTACAAGTCCCAAAGGCTACTAGCAGCATGCCTAAAGTATAAAATGAGAAACACTTCCAGTAAACTCTGATATGATAGGAGTGCCCTCCATCAGCAGTCCTATTTACCATTTTTTAAAATGCCAGTGAGTAAGATTGTCTAAAACAATGAAATAAATGTTATAAATGTCAAAAATAATTACCTGTTGCCTATTTTTTCTACTAATTGCATATAAAGTGTTTAAGCTTTATTTTTTGTCTAAACCCAAGGGAAAAGATGAAAATGATTGAGAAAAGGACTGAGTTATAAAAACAATCAAAAACACTTTAATAACTTGTGACTTATTGGAAGATAACCATAAAATTCCACATTGGGAGAGAAACAGGCTTCTTGGCTGGGAGAAGATAACGCTGTAAATGTGACAATCCCTCTTAGGTTGACCTGCCCTATAAATATGGGGGTGATCAGAATTCCCATGCAAATTTTTGTGCATGGGGAAAGGGAGAGTCTCAACTAATATTCCCAGAATCAAACCTGCATTGGTGTCTGGCTGTCAACTCCTAATCAGAGAATCCCTACACAACAGGAAACAGTACTGGCCACTCCACCTGCATTTGATCCCTGGCAAGAGCCAGAATGTGGGGCAGCCACATGCCATGAGGACAGGACAATTTAATCAACCCTTCCAGCTCCTGTCTAACTATGTTTCTGCACTCAACTCTGGGATCACCACAGGGTTCTCATGCAACACTGGCACATTTTGTGCAAGACTAGCTAAAAATTTAAAGATGAAGTTGATGTACTTTTGTAATCTAACATAGGCTACATTTCAAGGCTTATTTCCCAGCCCCAAATCATGCCATGTTTCCCAGCCATAAATGGTACCACCTGCCATCCCAGCCGCTCATGTAGGACACTTGAGAGTCATTTCCAACAACTTCTCTCCTTTACTATCCAGCTAATCACTCTTTCCACTCAATTATTTCTCTAAATCCATCCTTTCCATTCACACTTTCATTATTTCATTCCAGGACCCTGCCTGGAAATCCCTACTGCTCACTCCAGTCAATTCCGCACATTCTTCTCTACTTCAAATATAATGCAGAGGCAGTATTAGCCAGCTCACTTCCTAGGGACCAAGTGTCACCAGACACTAGAACAAAGTCTGCATACTCTGTTTTCCTGCTTCACAGACAAAAGGCTGTCTTGTACCTTGTCTAGACTGCGGGAGTATGGGAGTAATGAACATACCTTAAGACTTTCTGTGCTTTCTCATCTCAGGCTTTTGCTTAGTCAGGCATGGGCTGGCCTTCATCTTGCTTCTCTGTAACTTTTCAATTTCCACCCAACAAATGAACTTGAGCATCGCCATGCCAGCTATGGTGAACCACATAGGCCTGTACAACAGCCAACCCAATGCTTCTGCAAGAAGACATCCCAATGACACCCTGGACAACTGGAATGAAACTGTAAAGGAATTTAAGGCAGTGGTAAGTTAATGAGATTCTGTACTGTTTCACTCAAATGGTTTGACATAAAAGATTATTTATTGAGCAACTACTATGTTTCAAGAGCTCTATTACCCAAGAATATAATGTGTATCTAAAGAAATTCTCTCTCTATTCAGTGTCTATAAGTATTCCCAGGGAAGAAAGTAGAATGAAGAAAATAGATTTCACCATTTAGTGGGCATAAATTCTTCCCCTACAATGGTGAAAATCAACATAAAGTAGGTACAGACTTAAGATCACTTCTTCTTTTCCAAAAAATTTTTATTATATTCTCACTTTTTAGGCTGTCTTTTATTATGGTCTCATTTTTTAGGCTGGCCTGATAATTTTATAATTGGAGAATTACATTAAAATACATACATATACATGCATACATGTGTTTTTGTGCGTATATGTGTTTTCTCGATGAAATTGGTAGGTTAGAGGAATGGAAGAGATGAAAGGAAAAAGAACTGCCAGCTATTATTAACTTTTCCCCTCAAGTCCTCACAATCAAATGTTTCAAGTCTCCAGCCAAATGTTAACCATGGTGTTCCTTTCTTTTCTAGGCCCCTGTGTATGATTGGAATCCTGAGACCCAAGGAGTCATCCTCAGTTCCCTCAACTATGCCTCATTCTTGGCTCCAATCCCTAGTGGCTATGTGGCTGGAATATTTGGAGCCAAGTACGTGGTTGGAGCTGGCTTGGTCATTTCCTCAGTCCTGACCCTCTTCACTCCACTGGCAGCTGATGCTGGGGTGACTTTGCTCATTGTCCTTCGGGTTGTCCAAGGCATAGCCCAGGTACTAAGATGTTTTGTAAAGTATGAGTGGAATACAGGTTCCAAGTGAAGTCAGATAGCTAATGAGAGAACTTTTTTTTCTTTTTCAGGTTATGGTATCCACAGGTCAGTTTTCAATTTGGGTCAAATGGGCACCCCCACTAGAAAGGAGTCAGCTGATCACCATGGCTGTATCAGGTAACTGAGATGCTAATTGTCACCTTATGAGCCATACACAGTTTCTGAATGAAGGAGCAGGATTTGAAGCTGGGTGGTCTAGATTTCAGCTCATACCTTCATTGTGCAATCATTGTACGGCTCAGCTTTGTCTGCTTGATTATATCTGTAGGAAGCCTACGGAGTCCCAAGCCTGACCCTCACACCAGAATAACTTCACTTCTTCTGTTTAGGAGGCATCCTGGGAGGCTTCATCATCCTCACTGTTGGAGGTGTCCTCAGCCAGACCATAGGATGGCCCTATATCTTCTATATCTTCGGTGAGGTTTTACTTTTTGATCTCAGAATTTTCTTTTATGACAGAGACTTTCAGAAGTCTGAGTGTGTTGGCAGAATAACCTGGTGACCTTAAAGGCATCATAACATTCCTTCTGGCTTCTAAATTCAACATGCAAAGGAACCCAGTTGGATGGCATCTGTGAGATGTTAAAAACCTTTTATATGGGATTATATTTCTAGTTACACTTATTAATATGATGCATTCATTTGAATGTCTTCTATTATTAAAGCAACTAGAATATTGTGGAAATATGTCCTAATCATAGGGAAAAATATATCAGAGGAAACAATAGCCAGGTGAGGCTGCAGGGCAGGGCAGGGCAGGGCCGACCACCTGAGGCTCAGTGTGCAGAGACATGTTGTAGACAGTTTTCACAGTCGCCCAGAGTATCCAGAGTCACCACTCTACTTCTTTACAGTATTATCCATACCCAGTCATGGTTTGGGTTGTAGGGTAAGTGATTATCAGGCTTTTCTGCCTTCACACCATTAGCACTAATGATGGATTCCTAGGGTCCTAGATGCATGCCTCATGGCGGACACCTGGAGTAGGGTGTCGGCATGCATAGGTGGGCACACCTGGGAAGAGACAGGGCTTATAAGGGCGGCATAACAGAGAACCAGCAGAAGGAATGAGAGAAAAAGTAGCAGAATGAGAGAAGAACGAGAACACCAGAGATCACAGAAAGAGTGAAGATTTGTCAGGGACTGAGAGGCATGCCAAGCCTCCTGGCTCACCCCTCTCCCCGGGCTCCCTGTCTTTTAAAAAGCTAAAAAAAAAAAAAGCCTGAAAAAGCCACCGAGGCCTCCAGGACTGTCCTTTACCCATCTTCTCGGATCATAGAGAGGCTGCTCTGTGCCTTCCTGCCGCCACAGGTTAATATTTGTGCTTGTTTGATTTTTTTGCAATGTTCTCTGAAATCTTACTTGCAACCTGCCTCTTTCAGGTGGAACCTGAGAGCTCTTAGTTTTCATTAGAGGATGGCATTCTTAGATCATGGGTGTTTGTCATATTATATCAATATATTTTCTAGAAAAAAATATGTTAAGTGTGATCATCACAGCGGATGAATCTGCAAACACTCAAACACTCTGTCCTGAAACTTCATAAGTATGAGAAGCAATGGTTATTCAAGCAATGGGAGAGGCTGCTGTGCACATAGTTTTTGAGAAACAGCACCAGCATATTTAACATATGAACTTATTAAATATTTGTGGAATCTATGTTAACATCTCCCATCCTCATATGCAACATTACTGATTTTCTGTCTATCCTCCACTTGATTTGAAGTGACTTGCTGAGAAATTTGTCTAAGAGTTCTTATACTCTCAAAATCAAACAAAATGCCTGGTGTGTGATGGCTGCTCTGCATTTGTGAAGAAATGTATCAGCCACAACCTAGCAAGTGAAGAGGTTTCTTAAGGTTTTCTTGAGAGTTTAAAAAGGGACTGTTAATGAATCATGTTTCCAGCCAGTACTAATAATGTGGGCTTGTCCAATACTGAAATTGTCTAGAGAAAATCTCTTTGTTGAGGATGAATTTCATGTTTACAAATTGTCCAGCTAATCAGTTGCACATATACCTGGTGCTAAGTCTTCAGTGCTAGACGTAGTTACAGAAGGACTTAATGATGGTAGGAACTTTGCACAAATATGATGAGCAGGAGGAATCCTGACAAGGACTTCAACGTGAGGATGTTGTCAAACAAGTGGGCTAGGTGCACTACCACTTTTAACAATGAGTTATAGCCTTATTCATGGTGCATTTCAAAACTTCCCCCAACTCTGTTGTATAAAACAACAATCATTTATTCTCCTATTTCTGGCTAACTCTGTCTCTGGGTCTTGTATCTGCCTTGGACATTGGGTAAGCTGGGGCATGTTCTTCCTATGACAATGACTAAGACTTTAGAAGAAAAATGGAAAAATGCAATGTTTCTTAAATCATAGGTTTCAAAATGCCTCCAGGCTTTTGACAAAGCAAGTTATATGATCAAGGCCAAAGTCAACTGGTTAGAAAGTATCCCAGGGATAGAATACAGATGTGGGGGAGGAGTAGGATGTATAAGATTGGGGTCAGTCACTCTGTCACTGACAGGAATCATCCGCACTTTGAGTCAAACTGAAAGGCTCTAGTCCAGTGCTAACCAGACCCTCTTCTCCCAGGTGGAATAGGCTGTGCCTGTACCTTTCTCTGGTTTCCTTTCGTCTATGAGGCCCCTGTGAATCATCCGTTTATCAGCACTGGTGAGAAGGAATACATCGTGGCTTCACTGGCTGAACAGGTGCACTGAGCAACTCCTCTCTCATGTCCCATGTCTGTCTGCATGTGCCAGACATGAAAAGTGAGTAGAGCAAATCTTTTGTCTTCTGATGGAGGGAATATTTTTATGTGCTTTCTTCTAGGGTGGTTCTCCAGGCTGGTCTGTTCCTATTAAAGCTATGATCATATCCCTGCCACTTTGGACCATTTTACTCACTACATTTTGTATATTCTGGCGTTTTTATATCATCATGGCATACATACCAACATACATTAACTCTGTACTTCAAGCTAATTTCAGAGACGTAAGTATAGAGAAAGTTCTTGCTGTTCCTCTATCTAAATGCTTCTTTATATAATCTTATATTTCTCCAATTGGCATAAAATCAGGGAATTAGATCCAATCCTCCATGTAGGAAATATTTAATATGATTCAGAAGATTCATATGCATTGAGAATATATCCCTCAGCCCATTGGGCAGAGTGGTATGCAGTTGGCATTATAGACGGTCATAATATTTAATGACCCAAGCCAAAATGTTATGGTCAATCCAATCGACATTTGCTGTCAATACACTCTGCTGGCATCTTATACAACAAAGCATTAACAAGGTAAATTTTGCCTTTGAGAAGGCTATGCTTGAGAAGCATGAATAATATATGCTGAAAATAAGATATAATTAGAATGATATAACTTTCCATTAAGACTTATACCAACAACTGATGGAAAACACTTCTTAAAAAATTTTATTCAATTTATGGAAAAAAGTATACATGTGTGTACAGTTCTCTAATTTTTCACAAAACTAGTAGATGATGTAGTAGTTGGCTGCCAAGAGTCTTTCCATTCTTGCTAGCTGGATTTTTAAAATTGGACAAGAGTGTGTCAAATTTCACTGTAAGCATTGATTCACAAGGCCATTGTGTTACAGGGTGGAGTGAGGGGCACATTAGGACCCCCAACCTGCCTGCTATAAATGGTTCTGCCATCCACTGCATAAAGAGAAAACATATTCTGGTGCACAAAACTTTCAATGGAAAAGAACTTTAATACAATTAGTGTGCAACAGAGAGAAGAGAAAGAATATAGTTAAAATAGTTTCAATGAAACGCCCAAAGTTGCTCATCTCCTCATAAATGCCCAGCCAAATAGGTTGGCCCAAGGCAGGGCCATTTAGGCTGAAAGCTTGTCACAGTCTAAGGTCCCTCCTGGTAGGGGCCCATAAGAAAGGGGCAGAAGGAGCCAGCCAAGTTTGGAAGGAAAAGAGCAAAATGTATGTCAAGATAAAGGCTTCCATTGTCAGCCTTCCCACAGATCTCTCACCCATGTCTCTGTCTCTTTCAAGTAAAGGACATGAAAAGAGTTTCATGTCCCCCAAGTCTCTGGCACAAGTCCAAGGCTGAGAAGCAAGCTTTGCTTCTAGTCTAGTCTACACTAAACTAGCTGTGCCTCCTTAATCTTCCCTGTTTTACCAGCCCATTCCACAGAGGAAGCTTTTTATGAATTTCTTATACATTCTTCCATTGTTTCTTTATGAGGATGCAAGCCTACACAAATGAATATTCTCAGATTTTACAAATCTTTACATACTGAAAGTGCTGGTATGCATTGTATACTATGTTAAGGGGCTGTTTTTCTATCAGCACATAAACAGTAGATATCACTGTATCTACTCACTGAGCAATGCTGCAGTGAAAACCTTGTTTATTCTCTCATATTTGTATAACTCTTTCTATAAATCTCTGTATCTATAACTCAAGGATAAAGACTGTATGTATTTTTATATTTATTATCAAAATGCCCTCTATAATGCACTAATAATACTTGCAAATATGATTCCTCAACATCATACTGTTCCTGTAAAAATAATTTAGATTTTTTTCAATTTGATAGACACAAAATGGTATCACATAGTAGTTTTGTTATTATGATGTTGGGTTCCTTTTAACATGCTTAGGAAAACTTATTTTTCCTTTTATGCATATTTTCTCCTCATATCCTTAACCTACTACTCTTCTGGGTTTTGTTCCATTCACTATCTATTTCAGCTGTTATTTATATAGGAAGAGATAATGAATTCCTTTTTTTCCAAATTGAAATATATTCATCCTTTTCCTCAGGCACTAAAATTATATTGCCTCACTCCAGTAACATGGAATTTATATTAGAGGGGGTGAACATATAATGAATAATTACAGATTTAAACAACCCCCCCCCACAGCTCAGTCTATGTTACTGTGGGGGTAATGACATGCCCCTCACTCATCTCTTTCCTCAGAGTGGGATCCTGTCAGCCCTGCCATTTGTTTTTTCCTTTCCCTGCCTTATCCTTGGAGGTCAACTGGCTGGTTTTCTCCTCTCCAGAAAAATCCTTAGACTGGTCACTATCAGGAAACTCTTTACTACCTTAGGTAAGAATTGAGGTGGACAGAGGGTGGGTGTGGGAAGCTCAGGGAGCCTCCTGTTCACTGTGTTTGTCCTCCTGCCCAGGGATTCTTGTCCCAACTGGACTCCTCTTGTGCCTGCCCTGGGTGAGATCCAGCCAGATCACCACCATTGCCTTCTTGGTACTGAGTTGTGTCTTTGGCAGTCTCTGTGAAGTAGGAGTCCTTATCAGCATCGTGGACATTGCTCCTCGGTAGGGAGTCTTTTGCTTTTTCCTCCTAGAAACTAAGTTCATGTCCAGCAGCCTTAAAATATACTGACACGTAAAGCAAATATGAGAGACACTTGCAACAAGTTACAGGAGTTGCCAGCACCAGTCCTAGATCCAACTAATTTCCGGGAGAAACCCAAAGCTGGTCAGACATTTTGAGCTTAGTTTTTTAGGTGAAAACAGGAACAGACAGTAGCCACACTCACAACTCAACAATAGGAACTCCCAGCTATCTGTCTGTGGGGCATCAGCCCTCACATAGCACTGAGTCAATGAAAGGATTCATGAAACTGAACAGAGCTTGCTCATGTAAGGTGTTAGCACAGGATAAAGGACAGCAAGAGAATCACTTACCTTGGACATACATCAATATCAGAGGTGAATGAATCTTTCACACATAGTTCAAATGCCATGTTTTGTTCACAACGAACAAAACATGCTCATTTTCAGACAATGAACCAAGATACATGGAAGAGACCATTTTTGCAGGGGAGCAAGGTTTCATTAAAGTGGTATCATTTATATAGAATACGAGAGAGCTTTTATACCCCCAAAGAAGGTTGCAAGATCAGTCTCCATAGCAGAAACCAAGAGAACATGTAAACCAGGGGCAAAACATCAATCTGTAAATTTTGCTTAAACGACATTGACAAGTTAATACAAGTTGTTCTCCCTACATCAGGCCCTACTAATCATAGAGCAGGACATTTCATTCAGATATGACTGAGGTTAAGCCCATCCCCAGGTATCCTCAGAGATGAGCACAGCATTCTAACAAGTGAGCTGAGGTTATCCTTTTGCCATGAAAGTCTTTACCCCCACCCCTACACCCCCTTTCACTTTCTTCTTTCTCTCTCTCAGGTACAGTGCCTTTCTCCAAGGACTATCACAAGTCTTTTCTTACATAGCCGGAGCCATCGCTCCCACTGTTTCTGGATATTTGCTAAATAAGGTGAGGTCAATTATCCTGGTGAAAATATTTCTAAGAGAAACTGACAAAGGTCACTCAATAAAAGTCACACTACTAGGATTTTCATTTGCTCCTCAGTGTGGGCTCACTACGATTTTCAAAAGTCCTGAGAAACCCACATGCTCTCACATTCACTTTAGGCTCAATTCATGCAGAGAGATGAACACAGGGTTAGGTGTGGAGAGAAGTAGAATGCTTACTTTTATAAGTATGTTTTATCAGTTTGTGAAAGTTGAGATTCTCATGTTACTCAGTATTTTTTTGCCAATATACATATCATTTTAGTAGTGTCTAATGACTAATCTTTTCCAGTTTGCTGGGATATCTGGTTTCTAGGATGTGGCACATTCATTGATGAAACTTCATTGTTCCAGGCAATCTCGAAAGAGTGAGTCACCCTATGTTGTAACCTAGCCAGTATCTGCCAAATTTATCAGATGCTGAATGACAGAGTTAAGAAACAAACTTCACCTTAGCCTGGTATGACCATCAGTGGTTAGTGCAGAAAATCTTCTCTAACCAGCTATGTTTGCTGATATTTCTACAATTGTACAGTCTTCCATCTCTGAGATTCATTTATTTTAGAATAAAATTCAGCATAAGATTTGAAGTTGTCCTAAGAATCTTATCAAGCCGCCTTTATGTGATGAGAGATATATGACAATCATGAGTATATCAGTCTTTAAATTTTCTATAGCTTTCTACCAGTAACTCAGGAATATGAAGAAGAATAAAAAGAAAATGCATGTTTTGTGCATTTTGTGACATCAAGTCCTTTTTTTTCTTTTTGGGAGCCTCAGTTGTCTCCCTTGTTATTCATTCATTCATTCATTCATTCATCCTGTCCATCATTCAACTAATATGTATTGAATATGAACAAGTTCCATGCATTGCTTAAGTGAATAAAATAAACAAATGTCTCCTTACTTGGGGGGGTCTATGTTATCGGGAAGTAACCAACTGAAAATTATTAAATGGTGAATGGTAAATGCTAAGAAAAGGGTAAATAAGTGAAGATAAGAGAGCATAGAAGAAGCATAGATATTCAAGTTTAAATAGGGTGGTCAAGGAAGTACTCATTGAAAAAATAAACATTTAAGCAAGGGAGTAAATAAGGAGTGAAACATATAACCATCTAGGGGAGGAACATTGCATCAGAGGGAAAGGTCAGCACATAGCAAACATACTTACATATTCCAGGAACAAGCTGGAAGCCCATGAAATTTGGAGCAGCATTGGAATGGGGCCGTTAGGACAAGGCACCAGAGCCTTTCTGAAGCAGTTGGGATAATAACTATGAGACCATCATAACCTTTACTTTCCTTCCTCCAGGATTCAGAGTTCGGTTGGAGAAATGTCTTCTTGGTTTCTGCTGCTATTAACATAGTAGGCCTAGTGTTCTACCTCATCTTTGGCCAAGCAGAAGTCCAGAAGTGGGCTAAAGAATAGACATCAATGACATCTGTGGAAACCAAGTGACACCTTACATCCTGTCACTTAGTTGCACTTTTCATGCCTTCAGGGACATTTTCTTCTCATGCTTGATTTACTGATTAACCATTCAATTTATCTACAGTATCTTCTCAAAGTCCTTGGCTGTGTAATACTGGTGGGTCTGCTCCAAGACTTCACAGAGAGGGGCAGGTGAAAGATCAATCTTTTTAACTGTGAGCAGTTGAAGGCATAGGTGTCTGAATTTTTATGTGTTACTGTGAAATAGTCAGAAATATATATTTAATTTTCTGCCCCCAGTTCCTAATACAGAATTCCTAAACCCCTATAATTTCCTGAGTTGTATGCATGAGAGGAGCATCTTTTATTAAATCCCTTGATCTCCATCCAAGTGCTTCTAAGAACCTTGGAATCTCCCATGGATCACAGTGTCTTTATGGTATACTAATGAAATGATTGGTGGCTGCATCCCCAGAAAACTTGGGATGTGAATCTTTACAAAGACCAAGACATAATAAGAAGATGGACTTTCAGCTTCATCATCCCATCTCTGGGGAGAGAAGAGGTCTGGAAATTGAATTGCTCTTGAGTGGTCAATGATTCAATCAATCAATCAATCAATCCTCTATAAAAACCCTAAGTGATGGAATCTTAGCGCTTCCAGGTTGGTGAGCTCATGAAGTGCTGAGACAGTGATGAACATGAAAAGAGCAATAGAAGTTCTATATCCCTTCCAATACCACCCAATGCATCTTTTCTGTTAAACTGTTTCTGAGTTGTATCCATTATAATAATCCAATTATAGGAGACTGTTTTCCTGATTTCTGCAAGTCATTCTAGCAAATTATCAAATCTGAGAAGGGGGCCTCCCCTGGTGGCACAGGCAGTTGAGCACTGCTCTGTGAAGCTGTCCGCAGCCTCTGCAGCACTGGTTCGATCTTGGCCGATAGGCGAGGGTCCCACATGGTGTGGCAGACCTCTCCTGTCTCGCCCGCTGCTCCCCTCAGCAGTGTATTTCGTCAGTCTTCCTGTTCTGTTCCCCGCTCTGTCTCTGGTGAATCCTCTCACCCTCCCGTGGATCTGGCCTGTACCCTGGTTCTTGTATAAATAAATAAATAAAACTTTAAAAAAAATCTGAGAAGGGGTTGGAGGATACCTTCATTATAATTAATAGAAGCGGCATTGCAAGTACCCTCAGCCACCAGTACTTTGATTGGTGCCTGAAATGGAGCTAGTGTTGTGGAACTAGACCTTTAACCTGTATGGTCTGCTCTAACTTGGGCAGTTAATATCATGACTGAGTTAAATTGTAAGGCATTTGGTTGGTGCCCATAGGGAAATGGAGACTTCCTTGGTATGGGAAGCCCTAAACATTTGGTGTCTGAAGTGCTGTAAGTATAGGCACTATTTTTACTTAAATTATTCTGGCAATAACATCAGGAGATGGAGGACAAGTTCCCACCAACACAAAAGAGGAAACCAGAAACCATGGGAGAGAGAACTGAGTACAAAAGAAGGGTTGTTTCCAAGTATCCAGAAGATAAACCCTGAGAATTGTCATTGAAAGAAAGTCTGAAACATGGAAGCCAATTTGGAAACAATCCATTACTATAGCCCATGAAGTCAGAGAGTTGCAGTCATCCTCACATCAAGTGAAGAAGGATACAGGGCCTTTTTGAGGTCTGTCATGTTCATTGCATTATTTACAGTAGCCAAGAGTTGGAAATAGCCTAAGTGACCATCAGCAGATGACTGAATAAAGATGTGGTATATATACACAAAGTAATACTACACAGCTATAAAAAGATGAAACCCTGCCATTTACAGCAGCATGGATAGAATGAATACTATTATTATACTTAGTGTAATAGGTAAGAAGTATCAATAGACAAACACCATATAATTTCACTCTCATGTGATACATCAAGAATCAAAACAGGGACCTCCCTGATGGCTCAAGGAGTTAAGCACAGCACCGTGAAGCACTATTAAGCCCTGTGAAGCTATCCACAGCCTCCACAGCATGAGTTTGATACCTGGCTGGCCAGGGACTACCCACATAGCGCACCAGACCTCTCCTGTCTTACCCACTGCTCCCCTCAGCAGTGTATTTCAGTCAGTCTGCCTGTTCTGTTCCCCACTCTCTCTCTAGTGGATCATCTCACCCCCCACATCTCTGGCCTGTACCCCAGCTCTTGTAAGCATAAATAAATAAATCTTTAAGAAAAAAGAATCAAAACAGGAGTGAACTAAATAAAACAAAAATATCCTCTTAGATTATAAATTAGTGGCTGCTGGAAAGGAAGGAGGAATTGGGATGGTTATATCTAGTAAAAGGGGCCAATTGATGGTGAAAGATGTACTTATATTTGCAGTGGTGAGCGTAATTTTCTATATACAGGTGTTGGTTTATAATGTCATACTCCTGAATCCTATGTGTAATAAACCAATGTCTCTTCAATAAAACACAAAGTCAGAAATAGTCACACCCTTTCCCTGCAGAGGGTCTTCTGCCTACAACTTTGTCCTAGTGAGAGACATGGCAGGAATCTCATACTTGAATGTTAGTTGATACACCAAACTACATGTTGGAATGAGCATTTTTAATGACCTAACTGGGAATGGATGTTTGCTACCTAATTTGTTAACAAAACATTTTATTACCTAAGGGCTTAAAAAAAAAACATTTTATTACCTAAGGGCTTAAAAAAATCATTTTATTACCTAAGGGCTTAAAAAAAAAAACAAAACAAAAAAACAGATATAGGGAGGAAACCAGACTTTCATTTTCTATTTACTGAGCTTGTTCAAAAGGAAAATGAAAAGTCTGCGCTTTCCTCTTCATCTCCTGAGCAACTTTATTTAAATGTTATCAGGGAAGTTGTGGGGGCAAAGTCAAGGTAAGTTATTTCATAGAAGGTTGGGTTAAAGTCAATAGAGGCACTAAACACAGCCCAGGAATGCTGTCCCCTAGCCTCTTCCACTGCTTGAAAGGAAGAGCTTAAGCATTGTTGACACAAATCAACCGATGAGTTAGTGCTGGGCAGACCCACCGAGTGTCAAGGGCATAAAACTCTTAGCTGATAAGACAGCAAGAAAAGTGATATCTGACGACACATTCAAACCAAGTCCTTGACCTTTACTCACTGCGTTAAAGAAAACTTTGTTTCTGCTAAGTAATTCATATTAAAGCCAAACACTTTAGACAAAAATAATTGCAAAACATTCTACTAGTTGAATGTGGCAGTGCAAGATAGTTAGGGAGAAAACTCTAGTAGTTCCTTTCTCTTGGTATCATAAGTTCATCCTTATTTTGCTCAATGGCTGATCCAGAGTTGCCCGGGAAGGCAGAGTGAGGACTGTCAGTGGCCGAGCAGGATAAGGACTGCTCATGCAGGAGGACAGCCTATGGAAGATGCTCAAGCCACAACAGGGTATTTTGGTGTGTGTGCTGGGTAACTGCTTGGTAGAGGATCTTTGTGTTAAAGTGGGTTGAGGAGGGTGTCTAGACAGAGGTGTACAACCTAGTGACAAATGTTCTCACCTTCACCAAACTCTAGCCAGGCTCCTCTGGGCTTTCTTCTCAACTAGGCCTCAATCTTGGCCTATGAAGACTTGAATAAAATATTGATCTATTTTCTTATAGCTCCTGGCAGTATCCACACAGTAACTCTAGTCCTTCTTCAAGTACCTTTCTGAGAAAACTCAAAGATTATAAATAAAGGTGCCTCCCTGGTGGCACAAGGTGTTAAGCACTGCACTATGAAGCAATCTGCAGCCTCTGCAGCACAAGTCCAATTCCTGGCTGGCCAAGGAGCAACCCACATGGTAAAGGCAGACATCTCCTGTCTTGACCGCTGCTCCCCTCAGCAGTGTATTTCATTCAGTCTGCCTGTTCTGTTTCCCACTCTGTCTCTGGTGAATCCTCTCACCCCTGGCATCTCTGGCCTATGCCCCAACTCTTGTAAATAAATCTTAAAAAAAAGATTATGAATACATTTGCTATTCATCCCAGTCAACATCCAAAAATAGGGTCTCTGACAGAGACCCTCTGTGGGGGTTAGGAGCTTGACTTCTAGAGCACCAATTAGTAAACTCTGTTGGACTCAGCTGGGCTAAGTCCCTTCCTGCTGTTTTGTAATTTTTCATGTCCCTGACTCAACTGAACCCTTGCTTACCTCCTTCTCTATTCCCTCTCCTCCCTTTAAAATGCCTGTGACCTTTGTACAAATCAATACTGAATTCGAATCATGCTGGGCTGACTTCTGTATAGCAGTAGGATATTGCTGCTTAAAATATATCCTTAACACATTGAACAGTGTCCAGCTTTGTTTACCTTTGATGTTAGTGTAGAGTATCAGTGCCGGAGAAAGATGAGTTTCCATGTCAGAAGAGGTAGCCTGGGGCAGGAAGGAAGGCATCAACAAGGGGGCAGCATAGTGAGGGTTGCAGGAGTGGGAGAACAATGAGGAGAGCATTCTCTGAAAGTGAGAGGATGTTGGTGGCAAGGAGAGATTGGTGATACATAGAGGGATTAAATATAGGCATTCCCACTACACACAAAAATGGAAGCAGCTAGTGTGGGGGAGGAAATAAAGGTATAATTGTATTTTGGTTACATTCCTCAGCTCAGGTTTCTTTCAATTTAAGGGTTTTCATTTCAATAATAGTCCAATCAGGTTTTGGGTAAACATCTGATCTAATACCCAGCAGATTAATAAAATCCAGAACCACGGATCTGGAAGATGTAAGAGAAGTTCTTACTCCAACCAAAACACTAGTCACTCGGGGAATTCATGTCTGTGATTTATTTTTATCAGACAAGGAGCTTCACAACTTACAAAGTGAATTTCTTGTTATATCTCTGATGCTAAGATATTCACTCTAAATATAATGTTCAATTGTCATATCACTCTCATCCCAATCTCCTTGTTTATTAACCTCTTTTTTGATTGAAAAGGATTTAATGTCCAGAATGGAAGCTGCTTTTGTTATTAAAATATATAATATATTGATGAATCACAAAGAAAAGAAAGGAAATGATCCCAAGAGAAGCTACAAATGTACTTGACCAAACTCAATTTAAGTCTTGGTTTTTGATTTTCAAGGGCAAAAGAACAGAAAGGCAGTTTGTTAACACAACAAAATACACCCATTTTACCAGCAACCAATTCATTATTTAAGAAGAAAGTTAGAGTCTGCATGCAAAGTACCAAAGAAGAAGGGAATACTATTGTTAACCCATCTCTCAAGTTTGTCCTGGAAATTCTTCTAAAGACATGAGACAAGTGGACATGGAGGAGGAAAGAAAAGGGAATTAATAAGAGAATTAATAATTAATAGCAATCAATAACATAATAATCAATAATATAATTTTGCTTCTTTTTAAACATAATTTTAGGGGATACTGCCCAATAGAAAAACCAAGAATCAACTCACAAACTGTCCAACTCAAGAACTAAGCCATAGTTTTTTTCATTTAAGAAATGTGTCCTATATCCCACCCAAACCTTTTAAGAAAATACAATGAATAAAGAAATCACATTCAGAAAGTAAGTGTTAACTTCTATATGAAGTAAATTGCAATAGTCAACTTAAGAAAACTGAATGATTTTACCCTAGTCTCTGGATCTTACACTGTTCTCTTTTTGGTGAGATTGAGCAAGTGCAGCTACTTTAACTTCCCCCCAGTAGATCAGTTGCAATCTAGTACAATTTAAACACTGCAATAGGTATTTTTCATAATGTCCCAGTGATGGTAAACTTTTGATAGAATAAACAGCTAATACAGGCAATATTTTAAAAAATAAAAACGGCAAAGGCTGTTTGATCTGCCTGCTATTTATGTACACTACAAGTTTAGACCAATCAATATGTTATATCCAGATCCCAGTAATAATTGATATTAAACTAAACATTAAGCCAAGAAAAGATATAAATATATAGACGTTTGTAGTACTAAAAGTTAGCATTTTTTGTGAGAGGAGCAGAAGTGAAGGATTTAAGAAAATTATTTTTGTAAAATTATATCACTATACTATGTAAAATTATATGTAAAATTATATCACTTTTGTAAAATTAAATCACTAAATAAGGGACCAAGTGACTTGAATTTTACAAAAATAATTTTCTTAAATCCTTTACTTCTGCTCCCCTGACACAAAATATTAACTTTTAGTATAACAAACTTCTATATATTTGAAAATGCACACATTGTGCAAAAATGAAAATGATGTAAAAAATACATAAAACAAAATAAAAATTCAAGTCACTTGGAAAACAAATACAAATCCCTACTTAAGCCATTCAGGATAGGTCAGCAGGTGAATTAAAGATACTGAAACGATATCATAAGCTGTCTAGAAGAAGCATCTATGCAAGTGCTTTTCTTTCTCCCTCTCCCCTCTGTGTGAGCTCATATCTCCCGATGGTGGCAATTGTCCTAACCAGTTAACACAATCCATTTAAAAAACTTGCAGGAGATTAAGCTCTATTATGCCAGTCTTTGCTTTACTCTTTGCCCACAAGACATGTGGCTGTGAAGGTGTCAGAAGGAGAAGCCACAGGCCTGTGAAAATTTTACTATCACTCATGTTAGCAATTTTGTGCAGTCTGATTTTGTGACAGTGTTATTGGCAGTAGAATTACAAAAATGGAAATTGCAATTCATTTGAAGTTGTAGAACTAACTTAAAAATCAAGAAAACTTTTAGCTTAAACATTATTTCTAAAACTACAAAGAGAAACATTGAACAATTTTTTTTGCATTAGCCCTATAGCACTATAATGGATTTGATAAACATGCATGTAGGTATGTATGTATGAAGGCATGTATGTATGTATATTTATTTTTCTCTTAGAGATAATTGTTAACACATTTTACCATCACATCACTTTCTATAAACCAGACCTCCAAAAATACATGTTCAGAGGACAATGATTTTCACATTCACTTACTCTTTGGTCTCAAATTGCAACATGTTTCTTGAGGAAAGTGAAGCTAGATCTAGGAGAATTCCTCTACTATGTGCTAAAGTAATGAGAAAGTATTTAGAACTTGCTCATTTTTTCCATTCCAGGCTATCCTAAGCAGATGCTTTTCTGAGGTTCCCGATATTTTTATTTCAGACATATGGGTTAACAATCATCAATGTAACAAGCCCTGATCTGCCCTCTTTCCAGAAAGGACTCAGAATTTCCTGGTCTTCTGTCTGAAAGTTCCTAAAGAACAGAGCACAGGGGGCACTGTGGGGACATTTATTGGTTTGTTTCTTTGGAGCATTACTTAAAGTAGAAATAACTGTATTTAACTTTGTTATCTTGAAAGCTGACTACAGGTGCACATAATATGTTCAACCAAAAACAATACAACACATTTTATTAAATGTACAGAAATGATTCAGTATATAAACTAGCATATAAACATGGAAAACATAGTTAAACACAACTCTCACCATAGAAACCTACTTGCTTTGAAAATACTTGGTTCTGATGAATGAATTATTTGTAGTTGGAGTCCTTGTTTGCATTATAGGTTTCATAAAGGTGATTCACCAAATGAGTAAGTCAATACTGATAAAACATATTCATCAAAACAGGCACCAAATATGCATCACCATAGTTACTTCAAAGACAAAAATTCTTAGTAAACAGAATAATGCAATAAATTCTAAAAAAAAATTTATTGGATACTCCCAATAGAAACACCCAGCATCATGTTCAGTAAGGGAAAGATAGTTTTATTGTCATTAGAGTCATAAACTTGCTAAAAAGAGTACTTGTCAACCCACACATCTGTTGTAGAATACTGGAGACAATGGTTAAGCACTGAACTGAATCATGGTCAACTCTCTGACAACATATTTTGGACAACTTAACTGCAGTCCTAGTGTGGTAAGCAGCTTCTAGGATGGCACACCATATTCCTGTGTAGTCCCTCCCACATTGTGTTGGGGTTAGTCTATGAGATCAAAAGAATACAATGTGGCAGAAGTTGTAATATGTCACTTAGGAGATTAGGATATAATAATAATGCAGCTTCTTATCATCACATAATAGGAAACAGTAAACATAGCAATTGATTGAGTTTCAACAACAGATAAGTTAAAATAGAGATACTTTAAATTATCATGACTTCTATTTTATAAATTCATAGTACTCTAAAAAGAATCTTTGACTGATGACAGGAGGCTCCCAAAGCATTTCACCAGCAAAGGAACTCATGATGCCTGTGGCTGCAGAGAGGATGCAGGTATGGAAGTGACTCTACCTTTGCACCTGCTGCAGGTAAGCAGAGCTGCTGACCCAGCCGGGTTTTGCAGAAATCTTGATGTTCTTCTTAATTAGGCAATTCCTGAAGTTATTTAGTGTGAAGGAACAAAGTACAATTATTTTTGCTATTGTGATAACACTGCAGTACTTGAGATAAAAGAGTAAATGCAGTGCTTCTCCCTTATCCACAGCAACTTTACTTCCAGAGGTTTCAGTAACTTAAAGTCAACTGTAATCTGAAAATATTACATTACTAAATTATTTGAGAGTGAGAGAGTGACCACATTTGCATAACTTTTAAGATATTGTTATAATTATTCTAATTATAATTTAATTTATTATAATTATGCAATTATAATAGAATTTATTATATTGTTAATCTGTAACTGCTTAATTCATGAATTAAACTTATCATAGATATGTGTAGGAAAAACCATAATGTATATAGGATTTGGTACATCTGAGGTTTCAAGGATCCACCAGGGGTCTTGGGAAATATCCTCAGGGGAAAAAGGAAGACTAGTCTGTTTAATCACAGTGATTGAGTGGGAAAATTTTTCTTAGGGATTGCATTTCAGTGATCTAAAGAGAAAGATTTAGCTGCTTGGATTTAGAGGAAATGGAAAGCAGTCTGTAATCTTTCACTTTTAAGAATAATTTTTTTAAAAATTTATTTATTCATGCATATAAGAAACTGGGGTACAGGCCAGATGTGCGGGAGGGTGAGAGAATTCACCAGAGACAGAGAGGGGAGCAGAACAGGCAGACTGACTGAAACATACTGCTGAGGGGAGCAGCGGGCTAAACAGGAGAGGTCTGTGGTGCCATGTGGGTGTCTCCACTGTTGGCCAGGCTCAAACCCACACTGCAGAGGCTGCTGACAGCTTCACAGCACTGCGCTCAACAGCCTGAGCCACCAGGGAGGCCCTCAGCATAATTTCTTGATGGGGAAATAAGCCCATCTGCAAATAAGGACATCTGCAAATAATACCACACCTCCAAGGGTAGAAATTCTTCAAGTATCTAGTTAGTAATATTCTTTCAAGAAGCATAGAATATATTCACAATGGGTAAATCTATAATATGGGGTTTATAATACTGGCAAAAAGATTTTAAAATGTTAAGGTCTTCCTTCAAATTCATCACCAACATTACTGAGAGCCTAGAGTTCATCTCATTCTCTTTAAATTATTCATCTCCATAGAAATTAATTTCATCAGAAGAATTATACGAAAGTTTGTTGTTAAAATGTTCAAACTTGGGGGCCTCCCCTGGTGGCGCAGTGGATGAGCGCTGGGCTGTGAAGCTGTCCACAGCCCCTGCAGTACTGGTTCCATCCCCGGCCGCCAGCAAGGGTCCCACATGGTGCGACAGACCTCTCCTGCCATGCCCGCTGCTCCCCTCAGCAGTGTATTTCCTCGGTCGGCCTGTTCTGTTCCCAGCTCTGGCTCTGGTGAATCCTCTCACGCTCCCGCACTTCTGACTGTACCCAGTGCTTGTAAAAATAAATAAATAAATCTTTAAAAGAAAAAAAAAAAAGAATGTTAAAACTTGGCTTGTTATTTTGATGTAACAGTCATCAACTTTCAAGTTCAAAAGATAAACATATATAAATGGTCTTAGATGTATGTAAATAAAATCTAATTTTTTTATATGGAGAGAATAAACATAAGAGATAATGATTTGGAAATAAGCCAAAAAGGAAAAGGCAACACTCTATAAATGTTTAAGACCTGTAATAAAATCACAGTGGCCAAAGTATAATTATAATTTACCATACTTCTTTCTAAGCTGAGTGTAAAGTCAGATTTGCGTAACATGTCATAACACTATTAAAAATTTTTGCTATTAAAATGTAAATATTAGTCTGCTTGATGTTTCATAAATCTCTTAAGCTACCTTCACTTTTGAAAAATCTTTTAAATTTATTTTATTGCACTGATTGGGTGAGGTGCACTGCCCTGGCTAATAGTTCACTGATCCTTTCTACTTAATCTAGTCTGTTGTTGAATCCCTCTATATTTTTCAGTTTAGTTATTATCTATTTAGCTCTATCCTATTTGGCCCTTTCTTATATTTTCTATTGCTTTGTTGAAGTTCTCTCTGTGTCCACCTATTCTTCTAGCTGGTGAACGTATTTTTTTTTATTTTTTATTTAAATTTTATTTTTATATTCCCCATACAATTACAACCCCCTTATTTTGATCCCAATCCCTCCTTTCCCTGCCTCCAACCACCATAGAGTGTCTCTGGCTCATAGTTTGTTGATTTTGATATTTTCTTTCTTATAGTTATTCTTTTTCCTGGTCCCTTATTTAAGTTTTCTAGATTCCTGCTATGAGTGAGACCATCCGGTATTTTTCTTTTTCTTTCTGGTGAACATATTAATGGCTTTAACTTTCAACTTTTATCAGATTATTTATCTCCCTTTCATTAAGATTTTTCCTCAGGTTTTATTTTGTTTTTTTTTGTTGTTGTTGTTTTTGATTTTTTTTGCAGCATATTCCTCTCCCTCCTCATTTTCTTATTAAACTATACGTGTTTGCTTTATGTGTTATATGAAAAGCCACCTCTCTCATTCCTGAAGGAGTGACTTAATGTGGAAGATAAACCTTATCCTTCAACTTTGTCCTTACTCTTGTATCTCAATGACTTGTGATTGTCAATGACTTGTACTAACATTGTATCTCAATGACTTGTGATTCCTCTGGTTCCTCTTTTTCTTATTCAACTATATGTGTTTGTTTCTATGTGTTATATGAAAAGCCACCTCTCTCATTCCTGAAGGAGTGGTTTAATGTGGAAGATAAACCTTATCCTTCTCTTTTCCCCCTAACACTTACTCTTGTGTCTCAATGACTTGTGATTGTCCAAATGGCTATTTTTATTTTTAATAGCATCTACTTTGAGTATGTGCCAAAACTTGTCAGTATCCTAAAGAGGGAATCTCATTCAACACCTTAAATGAAAGTCTTTTCAAGAATAGTGCCAGTGCAGGTGTGTCTTGTCACCAACCTTCTCCCTTTGCAAAGCAGCAGCAGCATCTCCCCCACCTGCCTGTGCCTATGCAGGTGTTTCTTTTCACCAACCTTGACCCTGTGCAAAGCAGCAGAGGCAGCTCTCCTCCCAAGGCTGCCTACCTGGGACTGCACAGGAGTCTCTTTTAACAAGCCTGTCCCTTTCAGGAGCAGCTCTTTCTGCCTGTTTGTGTTCAGGCAAGTGTCCTTTCCTTTATTCTTCTCTCCCTTTTTATAATAAATTTGCCTTTGCATCCCTATGTTTATAGCAGCACTATTTACAATAGCTAAGCTATGGAAACAACCCAAATGCCCAAAAATAGATGACTGGATCAAGAAGATGGGGTACATATACACCATGGAATATTACTCAGCATTCAAAAAAGATAAACACATGCAGTTTGCAGCAACATGGATGGAGCTAGAAGGGATCATGCTCAGCAAAATAAGCCAGAAAGAATAAGAAAAATACTGGATGGTCTCACTCATAGCAGGAATCTAGAAAACCTAAATAAGGGATCAGGAAAAAGACTAAATAATACAAAGTAAAAATCAATATCAACAAGAACTATAAACCAGAGATACACTATGGGGTGGGGGGGGGCAGCGGGGAGAGGAAGGACTAGGGTCAAAATAAGGGGGGGTGCAATTGTAAGGGGAATATAACCAAAATGAAAATGCATACATTGTGCAAAAATTAAAAACAATGTAAGAATTATATAAAATAAAATCTTAAGAAAAAACTGCTGAAATAAAAAGTAGCCTTCAAAAAAAAAAAAAGAAGAAAGAAAAAATATAGCGCTGGGAAAGCGGGCAGCCACATTTAAAGAAATGAAACTAGATCATTCTTTCACACCATATAAAAGTTAATTCAGGCAGCAGCTCTTAAAGTATACAAGGTATAGAGTACAGTGGAACTGCAAAAGTAAGCCCTATTAGTCATCAGACCAGGTAATATGTCCCTGGCAACATATTGCAAAATTTGGGGCTCCAGATGAGGCTTATAAGCTTTTTTCTGCAGTACTGGGGAGATGAAGGTCAAAGGGAGAGAACCAAAAGTCTGTCCCCCAGGCTATAGTCCCTAAGGTCATCTCTGTAGGCCTCCAGATATGTGCCAAACCTGAAGCCTGTCCCTCAGGACAAAGTCCCAAGACAAATCAATAGGCCTCATTTACATGCAAAAACTGGGAGTGTTTTAATCGCTATCTGTCAGTGAACTCAGGGTAATAGTCTTATAGGACCGGTATTGTTGTCACAATCCTCTGGGACCCAGGAACGCAAGCCCCTCTGGCTTCCCAAGACAGTCAGGAGCATCAAAGAGAGTCTCCTGGGCTGTACCTGGAAAAACTGAGCCCCGCCCCACAAATAAATTGCAGGGCACCAGATATAGGTAAAAGCTCCCCTCCAGGAGTTCCTGGTGTTGTGGGAATGGCAGATGGAGAATAAAAGAAAGCATCTGATCCATATATATAAAATGGCACTCTCTCACTTTCGTAGGTTTGTTAGTTCCCTTCCAATTTTGGGCAACCTATCTAGGGTGGGATTTTAGAAAGACTGAGTCTCAATCTCTCCTACCCATTCTTTTTTTCTTTTTTTAAGATTTATTTATGCATGCAAGAACTAGGGTCAGACCAGAGGTATGCAGGGGGTGTGTGTGAGAGGATTCACCAGAGACAGAGGGGGGAACAGAACAGGCAGATGGACTGAAAACACTGCTGAGGGGAGCAGCAGGTGCGACAGGAGAGGTCTGCTGTGCCAAGTGGACAGCTCCCTGACTGGGGAGTGAACTCCTGCTGCAGTAGCTGCAGATTGCTTCACAGTTCTGAGGCTTAATCCCTTGCGCCACCAGGGAGGCCCCTCCTACCCAACATTTATGTGGTCCTGTTTACATTTGCCCATGTGAAGTAGCTGCTCAGCTATTTTTCAGGTGTTTTCGAGTTTGTTTCATTCGTAGCCATAGATTTGGTGTGTCCACAAGGGAGCTGAATTCACAATCTTCTAGTGCCACCATCTTGGACCACCTGCCTCACATGTGAGATTTCCTTTCTAGTGTCATTGTAATTTCATGTATCCTGACTGATACTGCAAAATTTGGGGCTCCAGATGAGGCTTATAAGCTTCTTTCCACAGTACTGGGGAGATGAAAGTCAGAGGGAGAGAACCAAAAGTCTGTCCCCCAGGCTACAGTCCCCCACTCCCCCAGGCTACTGCCCCCCATTAGTCTATGGCTTTCATTCTCCTTGTTACCTCATTGTCTTCACATGGCTGTGACACAGACAACTCACATTCACAGTCACGACAGAAAAGAAAAACAGCAAAAAAAAAAAAAAAAACTGATGAGGTTCAGGCCCACTTTTTAAAAATGAATCATTGCTCTGAAGTCTGTAGTTCCTAGGAAGGCACCAAACTCAGGTTTTTATTTATTTATTTATTTTAAGATTTGTTTATTTATTTATTTATACAAGCACTGGGTACAGTCAGAAGCTCGGGAGGGTGAGAGAATTCAGCAGAGCCAGAGTGGGGAGCAGAGCAGGCAGAAGGACCGAAGCACACTGCTGAGGGGAGCAGCGGGCAGCAGGAGAGGACTGTGCGCCATGTGGGACCCTCCTCCAGAGGCCGGGGAGCATCCGGGGATCGAACCTGCGCTGCAGAGGCTGCGGGCAGCTTCACAACCCAGCACTCAACCGCTGCGCCACCGGGGAGGCCCTCAGGTTTTTATTTTTATAGCCGTGGTGGTAGAGAGAAAAGCTAAGACAAAGAATTTTGGATTTAAACTTGTAAATAAATTTTAATAATTTAATAAAAGTAAAAGAAATGTAAGTCAAATTCTTTGCTTTATTTCTGGCCTTTTTTAGGTTCCTTCTGCTGCTATTCACTTTTCTGATCTCTCAAGGGTCTTTTCCATGAATCCTGTCCAGTTTGCATAATTACAGCCATCCTTTTGAAACTACAACTCGAGATTTGTTGTTGAAGTTACATTCGGCAAGTTTTTTTTTTTAATGATCTTTTTGGATTATTACTAAGCATCATATTATAGGATTACTGTAATGTTTATTTATTTTTTAAGATTTTTAAAATTTTATTTATACAAGAACTGTGGTACAGGCCAGACACGCGGGAGGGTGAGAGGATTCACCAGAGACAGAGTGGGGAACAGAACAGGCAGACTGACTGAAATACACTGCTGAGGGGAGCAACGGGCAAGACAGGAGAGATCTGCTGGCCATGTGGGTTGCTCCGAGGCTGGCGGGGATTGAACCATTACTGCAGAGGCTGTGGACAGCTTTACAGCGCTGCGCTCAACCTCCAGCCCAACCAGGGAGGCCCTTGTAATGTTTATTTTTATGTGTTTCAATTTTTAATAACATTGTGAAGCACTTGAAATTGCACTGAGGATTTGGGCATTTTGGCCTTTACAACTATAAGTGTCAAGGCCTTGAAGTAGGAAAAAGCTTCTAAGGGAAGGCAGAACTGGCTGTAATTCAGGAAGAAAATGGAATTAGTTGGAGCTGAAGTCAACGAGTTTAGTGTTGCCAAGTCATATAAGGACAGGAAGCCAAGTGTGGCCAAGTCATATAAGGACAGGAAGCATATTAAAAATAGTGAATTTGGTACATTTTGTCCCAATTTTACTAACACAATTTGAAAGACATTAAACCAGTAAGTAATGTTTTAATAATCACATTTCAAGCATTCTGCCTACTCTTTGGAGAGGGGCTGAAAGAGAGAGAGTAGAAACAGTGGGGGCATGTCAGAGTCTATTTTTTTATCCTGTTGATAGATGATTATGTTAGAAATGGAGGGAATGAAAAACAGTGGTATTGAGGAAAGGTTTATAGTGAACTGACACAACATATTAGAGGAATGGATGGTGAGTAGTGAAACAAAATGTAGAATTAGGAAAGATTCTGAGGTTTTGGGCAAGATTAACTGAAATGGTGGTGTCATTAACTAAGATGGGAAATCTGCATCATGGATTTAAGGGGATTTAGGGGTTCTTGAGCTAGCTACTTCAGACTCAATGAAAGTTAAAAGCAGTTGAAGAGGTGAAATTTGGAACTTATAATAAATCAAAGGAAGTGCATGTAAGGAAGTAGACTATATAGGATTATCTTGGGAATAAATGTAGATAGGGTAGAAGTTCAAGGACAAAGTCTGGGATACCCAACAATAGAGGTTAGAAATAAGACAAAGATTCAACAAAAAGGAACACAGAAGGAACTAAATTTCAAATGGGGAAATGAGGCTGAATGGTGTGTGACAATCGGGAGAATGGAGTGTGACAATCAGGAGTGAATGGTGGAAGATATCAGGCATTGACAGATGAGGTCTAGGGGTCACTACTAAATTTGCAGCATGGAAGTGGGTGGTGGCTTTGCCAAGGTGTCTTGTCTAAAGTGGATTCAAAAGAGAGTTGGAGATGCATGACTTTTATGAAATATATTGCTTCAAAAGGAAGCAGAATCACAGGATGTTCACTTTTAAGGAAAAATCAATAATCTGCACAAATAGCTGTGATCAGAAAACCACAAAATCATTTGAATTGATCCAAATATATGAGTTCACTCTGGGAAGTGTTTAATTCTGTTAAACAGGGGAATGATGGAGAGAGGTCTGGAAAAGGTCAATATATATACACATTTTTGAAGAAGAATGTAACAACCCCGAGAGAACCCAGAAGGTGACAGTGATGTTTATAGGAGAAAAAGATTTCATGAAATTGATTGCCTGCCAATGAAACAAAAGTTAATATTAAACCATGGAACCAATAAATTCTTCCCATTTTGTAACACAATGATAAAGGTTTTAGGTAATCATTTACTCCTTAGCATAAAAAAATATTAAAGAGCTTAGAGAAATTTATTTGAATGAAATTTGGACCCAGCACTCTTCCTCCATCAGGTGAGTTTTCAATTTTCTCCTTAGTTTTCTGCTTTTGAAATGATGAGAATGGGTATAGTCCCCATAGAAAGAATCTAAATTTGCTGTCTTAAGGTAGAGATTCTGGGGTTGGGGTAGAAAACGCCTTTTTCCCTGCTGAAATAACTGAAAAAGAAAAAAAAAATTAGGTTTCCCCTGGTGGTGCAGCGGTTGAACGCTGGGCTGCGAAGCTGCCCGCAGCCTCTGCAGCACCGGTTCCATCCCCAGCCACCGGTAAGGGTCCCACATGGTGCGCAGACCTCTCCTGCCACCCGCTGCTCCCCTCAGCAGTGTACTTCGCCAGTCTATCTGCTCTGCTCTCCCCTCTGATTCTGGTGAATTCTCTCACCCTTCTGCACTTCTGACTGTACCCAGTGCTTGTATAAATAAATAAATAAATCTTAAAAAAAAAAAAGAAAAAAAAATCCCTTTTCCTAAAAGAAACAAGAGACCCAGAACTCCTGGGAATAAAACCACCAGGAAGGACAGCTGCAGAGAGAATCTGAATATTTGATCAGATTGAATTTTTGATTCATAGATGAATTAGCAATTTAAAATTTTATTTTTAAGGTTTATATCACCCCAAAATTGGAACTGGACTAGATGATCTGCAGCTTAAGATTCAAATGTAAGACTTTTTTAAGTGTGAAGCATTAAAAAAAAAAAAAAACCAGCCCCAAGTGTATCTATGGTGAGCCAATAAATGTAAATGCTGAATTCTGGCAAGAAAGATTTTTGTCAGGACTCAAAGATCAAATTAATCTAAAAAGACCAAACCTTGCCAGTGAACTTAAGTATTGAAGAAAGCGATACACAATAAAATATGATGATTTATGGAGTAGTTAGTGGATGAAGAGTTTGGTGACCAAAAGACTTCCTTTTTGAGGCTAAGGCTGTACCCAATTCTTAGTTCAGTTTTTTAGCTGAGGGTATGTTCTCAGACAATGAGGTCAGTACGGCTTCCAATCACAATTCCTTATAACATAATTATGAATTTTGTACCTTTTAAAAAAATATTTATTTATTTATTTATTTATACAAGCACTGGGTACAGTCAGAAGCGTGGGAGGGTGAGAGAATTCACCAGAGCCAGAGCGGGGAACAGAACAGGCAGACTGATGAAATACACTGCTAAGAGGAGCAGCGGGCAGCAGGAGAGGTCTGCGCGCCATGTGGGACCCTCGCCGGCGGCCAGGGATCAAACCTGTGCTGCAGAGGCTGCGGGCAGCTGCACAGCCCAGCGCTCAACCGCTGTGCCACTGGAGAGGCCCTGAATTTCGCACTTTTCAGGGGATGCTCTTATGCTCAGAACAGAGTTCAGGACAATGTAGGTGAAAGTTGTCACTGCCTCTGTGCTGTAAGGGACAGGGCTTCTTTTGTTAGGTTTTGATCCCCTTCAAGTCTTCTGGTTCTAATCAGGATCTTTATAATCTCCCTTAGGCTTGAATCCTCAACCCCCTTGGAGGTCTAGATCTCAAGCCCCTGAATCACTGAAATTGATGTATCCTCCTCACCTCAGCCCCAGGTTCACTGAAGAGCTAATCATTCCTCCATCTTTATTATATCCATAGTGAAATATCTTTTAAATCATTGAAAATGTATTTTAAAAATGTGTTTGCAATTATTTTTAGTGATGATTACAATACAATACAGATAAATGTTAATGGATGATGAGGTGTACCTGAAAGCTATATGATATTATAAATCAGTTATTTCAATAAAAAAGATGTTTACTATATTTTTTGTATATCTAAATGTTTACAGTAGAGATTTTCAGGTAATTTTATTAACTGAAAACATACAGATGTGCTTTGGTGGTGAGTGAGGTGAGGCATATACAGACATGGGCATGTGAAATTGTACCACTCCAAATGGGACTCCCCCAAACTGTGGTATTGTAAACCATTGGTCATTCAATACAGTTTTATTAAGAAAGAAATTTCAAAGAAATTTATCGTTTTTGACATCCTTCTGATAATAACATCAGATTAGAGACATGGAAATATGGACTGGAAAGAATATTTCACTCAGCCAAGCAATCCAGACTGGATCCTTATTTTAGAGAAGCAGAACTAATATTAGCAAGGGTAACTGGGACCATCCCAGAGGCACACAATTGGCTAGTTATAGTCAGGACGAAAAACCAAGACCCTAATCTAGCACTTTTCCCACAAAAAACATTTTCTCCTAATTCTTAGAAGATTTGGGGCAATGTGTTATGATATATGACACTTCCCCCACCTCTGATTGCTTTTGCATTCTATTATTCCACTAGATAAATGCCAGTCCCTGGGAAAAGAGAAACAACATGTCTGTAGAAGGAGACAGGGAAGATGTTTCTAATGAGAGTGTCCTGAACATCGCTCAAGCACAAACCTCCAGGAAAGGTAAAACCATATGCTGCCGGTTTATGAAACTGGATCTCTGTTACCTGACTTGCCTTTTAATGATGATATATAGCATCTTCTTTCTGACACCATTGCTGAGCATTCAAGACAGTTAAAAAGCATTTTTACTGAAAACTAGTTGTTCTTTAAAAAAATCTTTGAATGTCATGTAGGACAGGGAGGTATCAACATTGTTTTAGATGAAGGAAAAATTGCAGAGCAATGCAAGGTAGGAAATTTAGAAAACAACTTGTCTTTTCTCTAAGTTGACGAGGGGTGGGGAGCACCCCATTAAATCTTTCTGCTCATATTTTAACCAGATGTACCCAGAGGGAACAGGCTTTTTCTTTACACCATCTCATAAATGTCACTTTTCCTCCTCTCTCTCATCTATGTTGCCACTTCTTTTTAAAAATAATATGTCACAAGAAAAAGCTGTTAGTTAAGCATCCAATTCAATGTCGACAACTTCAAGGAAAGTTGTGGAGAACCAAAATAGCAACAAAAATGTAGGGAAATGTAAATGTCCTATGGTGAAGGAAATCGAAATAAAAATAATAGAAGGTTGATTCTTGGAAAAGGATGTTGCATTCTTGGTAGTAAAACAAGCCATTCAATACTCAGATCGATCTGCAGAGAGATTAAATATAAGTAATCATAGAGGCAATAGAGACAGAAGGATTAAAATGTTGTTAATTATATGGTAAATAGAACAAGTTCATGTATTTCTATGAAAATATAGTGCATGTTTGAATAAAGAACAAAATTCTTGTCAAAAGTAATGTAAGAAATGGAAAAATGTGTCCAAAAGTTATCCATTTTATTTTTTTTTTATGTTTGGTGACTTAGTGGAGGGAACTTATCCATTTTAAAATAAATTATGTCCTGATAGTTTCACTAGGAAAACTCTGGGAGATTTCTTAAGAAGTAGAAATTGGTTTTGTATCCTGTACAGAAGATATCCAAATAATTCATGGAGATTCCCACTTTAAGAAGGTGGAGTCTACTTCCTCTCTTGAGTGTGCACTATGCATGTGACTTCTTCCAGAACACAGTGTGAAAAGGGAGGAATAAGGAGTAGCTTTGCAGTGAAGAAACCTGGCAAATGCTCCTACAGGTCAGTGATTAAGGTCCATATCAACAGTAATAAATCATGTTGATACTATGTACCTTCATGGGAGAGCTACTGTGACAAAACCTGAGGGGAGAAATCTTAGGCTGTCAAATAGTATCAAAGATCTAAAACAATGGTACTCCATTAGAAAGGTATATGTGCATATAAAACACCTTAAAAAATAGGCACCCTTGCTATCAAGTAATGAGAATGTAGTATTTGCTTGTGGGGTCTCCCACTCAAAATCATACTACTTCAGTCTAATTGTGAGAAAAAAAACATCAAATGCCAATTACGGGACAGTCTACAAATACCTCATTGGTACCCTTCAAAATGGCCAAGGCGATAGAAAGGCTGAGAAACTCTCTCAGGAAAAGGAAACTTGACAATGAAATGTATTGTGTTCTCCTGAAGGGGATGCTGCCACACACACACACACACACACACACACACACACACACACACACACAAAGACACTAGAAAAAAATCAAAGAAGTCTGAATAAAGCTTATGTGGGTTCACTGTGAGGAATGTACGATGTGATTATGAGGTGCTAATCATATAGGAAAATTAAGTGTGAGATATGCAGGCATTCAGTACTTCTTAAGTTTGACAAGTGCGCTAAAATAGAGTTATTAAGGGAAAAAAAGCTCATGGATTGAGAGGGAAAGTTTAAAACTTTAAAAAGCTAGCATGGTCAAAACAACTCATACACATTTACAAATTACAAATCAAGCTCAGTTATATTTGCTCATGTAATTCTAGCTAGACTACTAGCAAAAAATATCGTGCATTTGCATTAAAACAAAAAATAAGAAGATTGTTCCAAATATAGTTAATCATTTTTAAAAACTTATATAAACGTACTCAGTTGTCACTGAAATGCCTTGAGGTAGGTTCTTTTATTAACACTGTTTTACAAGTGAAACACTCAGGTAACAGAGGGCACAGTATTTGCCCCCCAGCACACAGCAGTAAGTAGAGCAGGTGCGATGCAAAGTCTAAGTTTGGAATTAAAATGCACTTGATAAAACTCATGTGTTTCCATTAAATATAGGAAGAAAGTAGCTTCCTACAATAAAAGTACAAGTCTACTAACTACCAGCAGCACACCTAGTGACATAACTGAGCATGCCCTGTAAACTCAGATGTGACAGGAGTGCCTACTCTAAATCTTCCCATTTACCATTGTTTTGAAAATCCCAGGGAGATATTACCCAAGGAAATGAAATAAATATTGCAAATGGCAAAAACTATTCTTATGTTTTCCTATTATTGATTATAATACATTTTTTTGGTTTAAATGTAAGGGGGAAAAGCAAGAGCGATGATTGCATGATGGAAACAATAAAAAAGAACTTTAAAAATCCATATGAGACTTACCTGAAGATAACTACATGATTCTACCTTAGGCCAGAGAGAAAGACTTGAATATATGGGAAAACATCCTGATTCTAGGCTAGGAAAAAGCAATAATATAAATGTGACAATTCCTCTAAGTATAATCAGCTGTATCAATATGTTGGTGATACAAAATCCAACGTATATTTTTTAAAGATGGGAGAGGGGAGAGGCTCAACTAAATACTCCCAGAATCAACCCCAAGTTGGGGTCTGTTTGTGAACTCCTACCGAGTGTCCCTACACAACAGGAAACAGCACTGGCCACTCCACCTGATTTGCTCCCTGGCAGAAGCCAGAATGTGGTGCACCCACATGCCATGAGGACAGGGCAATTCAATCAACCCTTCTAGCTCCTGTCCAACTCTGTGTCTGCACACAATCCCAGGGATCACCCAGGAGTTCTCATAGAACACTGGCACATTTTGTGCAAGACTAGCCAAAAATTCAAAGAGGATGCACTTCTGTAGTTTGACCTACCTATCTCTCAAGCCTCATCTCCCAGCCCCCAAACCAAACCATGTTCTCTCATGATAAATGGCACCACACATCATCCCAGATGCTCATGTGAGACACTACGGACAGTTCCAACAACTTCTCCTTTACTATCCACATTCTTCTGGTCAGTCTTTCTCTATATCCAGTTTCCTTTCCCACTCTCTTCAGCTCATCCCGGTACCCTGTCTAGAAATCTCTTTATAAATGCTCACTGTGGCCAACTCCACACATTCTTTAAGTCTCTGAACAGTGATTCTGAACGAGTTACCAGTCCCCTCACTTCCCTGGGGAACAGGTGCCCACCAAACTCTACAGAATATTGTCTGCTTTCTCCATATTCCTGCTTCACAGACAGAATGCAGTCTTTTCTGGACTGAGGGAATGTGGGAGTCAAGCACCAGTTTATAAGACGTTCTGTGCTTTCTCATCTCAGGTTTTTGCTCAGTCCGACATGGTCTGGCCTTCATCTTGTTCTTCTGTAACATTTTTCTTTCCGCCCAACAAATGAACTTGGGCATCACCATGCCAGCTATGGTGAACCACACAGCGCTCAATGCCTCCACAGAAGGGCCTCCCACTGACAGCCAGGACAACTGGACTGAAACTCAAAAGGAACCTAAGCCAGTGGTAAGTTTAATGAGGCTATGGGCAGTTTCTCAAATTCAAATGGTTTTAATTAGAGAATGATTTATTGAGCACCTGCTATGTTCCAGGAATTATATAAGAACATAATAAGTATCTATGGAGATTGTATACTCACTCTTCACATTCTTTTTATTACCTAGCCTATGATGCTTTATTGCTTACACGTTTCTTTTCTTTTTAGGCTTTTTTAATATATAAATGGATCAGGTAAATTTGCTACTGGTGAGTGATGAAAAAGGGAAATAATATATTAACCACACCTATATGTGTATATACATATATATAGTTGATGAAAGTGGTAGATTACAGGAATTGGAGAGACATGAAAGGAAAGTGGACTGCTAATTATAAGTATTTTTTTCCTCTCAATTCCTCATAATAAAAAGTTTCAAGTGTCCAGCCAGAGATTAATGGTGATGTCTCTTTTGTCATCTAGGCCCGTGTGTATGACTGGGATCCTAAAATACAAGGAATCATCCTCAGCGCCCTCAACTATGGTTCGCTATTGGCGCCAATCCCTAGTGGCTACGTGGCTGGAATATTTGGAGCCAAATATGTGGTCGGTGCTGGCTTGGTCATTTCCTCAGTCCTGACTCTTCTCTCTCCACTGGCAGCTGATACTGGGCCCACCTTGTTCATTGTCCTTCGGGTTGTCCAAGGCATAGCCCAGGTACCAAGATGTTTGCTAAGTATGAGTAGAGTATGGGTTCCAAAATGACCTCAGATACTAAGAAGGGAAATTTTCTTTTTCAGGTTATGGGATCTACAGGTCAGTATTCAATTTGGGTCAAGTGGGCACCCCCAATGGAACGGAGTCAGCTGATCACCATTGCTCTATCAGGTATTTGTCCCTAATTGTTAGGTATGTGCTACCTCATCACAGAGCTGTTGAGTGAAGGAGCAGGTTTTAAAGCTAGGTAGACTGGATCTCAGGCCATACCTTTAGTAACTGTACAACTAGCCTTTGTGTGGGGTTTTGATCTGTAGGAAGCACATAGATTCCCAAGCACATAGATTCCCACACCCAGAATAACTTCACTTCTGTTTAGGGACATCATTGGGGGCCTTCACCATTTTTGCTGTGGGAGGTGTCCTCTGCCAGACCATTGGATGGCCTTATGTTTTCTATATCTTTGGTAAGTTTGTGTCCTTTGATCTAAGACTTCTGTTTTATGGCAAAGAATGCTGGGCATGATTTCTTTTTTGCAAGTTATCTATGGTTAGCCAAATCCTAATAGATATGGATATTTACATAACTGAAGTTGACAATGTTCAAGCCTAACCATGTTGTCAGATTTGCAAAATGTTTCAGCAGCCTGAATGTGTAACTAAAATAACTTTGTGAATTTAAAGACATCATAACATTTTGTCCTGATTCTCATTTGAACCCGCAAAGGACCCCAAAGATCTTTCTTTCATAAGTTGTTGAAAATGTTTTCTGGTATGATTGTATTTTTAGTTATGTTTATTTATTTAATACATTTTTAAGTATTTTCTATTACTTATGCAACCAGAATATTGTGGAAACATGATCTCATCATAAATAAAATATTTATTGCAGTAGAGAGTCAACCAGGAGAGGCTGCAGGGCAGGTAGCCATGTGAGATGCAAGTGTTTCTATAGTAGACAGGACATGCTACAGAGCCTTCCCAAACACATATGGAACATTCCAGAAGCAACATTCTAGTACTTTACTAATTTGTCATCTCCAGACTACCCCAGCTCTGTGGTTTTCAACAACAGTCACTCATTTTCTTTGTTCTGTGGGATAGCTGGCACTTCTCTGTGTCTCATATCTCCTTGGGCAGCGTGTAGTCAGTAGTGTGTTCTTCTCAGGAAAATGGCTAAGATCTACCTGCACTAGGACATTACTTTGCCCAGTTGTAGATTCAGGGAAGAGTAAAATATTGGACAATTAAAGGAATCATCAGTGTAGAGCAAAACTTACAAACTCCAATCCAGTTACCTCTTCTCCCAGGTGGATTAGGCTGTGCCTGTTCTTTGCTCTGGTTTCTTCTCGTCTATGAGGACCCTGTGAATCATCCATTTATCAGCACTGGTGAGAAGGAATACATCGTGGCTTCCCTGGCTGAACAGGTGCACTGAGTAACTCCTCTGTCATCTCCATGTCTGTCTGCATGTGTTGGAGGTGAGATGTGCAGTGGAGCAAAGCTTCTGTCTTCTAATAGAGGGGGCATTGTCATGTGCTTTCTTCTAGGGCAGTTCTCCAGGCTGGTCTGTTCCCATTAAGGCTATGATCACATCCCTGCCACTTTGGGCCATTTTAGTCTCTTCTTTCAGTGTATACTGGCGTAATTATATGTCATTGACATACACACCAACATACATGACCTCTGAACTTCATCTTAATATCAGAGATGTAAGTATAGAGCAAAAGCTCATTCTGTTCTGTTTAAATACTTGATGGAATTCTCTGTCTTTTCTATATTTACAAAATTAGGGGGTTCGGCTGCAGGATCTCATATAGGAACTGCAATGTGGTTCACTTGCCTTCTGATTTGGAGATTCTGATTCATTGAGAAGTAACCTACTGCTTATTGGGACAGAGTGGTCTGGTTTTAGGTCAATATGACATTCATAGACTGTCACATTTTTAAGGGGACTTAGAAAATGGTGTGTTTAATCCAATCAATATTTGCAAACACAATGCTCTCCTGTCAGCCTGAACAACAAAGCTTTAGCAATATTAAATCTATCTTTGAGAAAGCTGTGACTTAGAAGTATAAAAAAATACTGAAAGATATGATTGACAGGCTAGATATTCCTGATAGGACTTATATCAAATGCTTGTGGATATTTTTAAGGAAACATTTCATTCAAGTACAACATATATAGAGAATGGTGCACATATGGGTACAACTTTCTCATTTTTCACAAAATTAACAGATGCTCTGATTGACTGATAGTAGCTTTTTAATTCTCTTTTTTACTTTATTTTATTTTTTAAATTTATATATTTTTTGCATCATTCTTCTTTTTTGTACAATGTACGCATTTTCATTTTGGTTATAGTCCCTGTGAAATTCACACCCCCCCATATACCAGTGTACCATCACCATAGTCCCTTGTGCTCTTCCCACCCTGTTTGATCCTACTCCCTTCTCCCCCACCCTGCAGAATGTCCCTGGTTTACAGTTGCCTCTTGCATGTTGATTTTGATTTTTACTTTATTATAATTATTTTTTCCCTGATCCCTTATTTGGATCCTCTACATTCCTCCTATAAGTGAAACCATCCAATATTTTTCTTTTTCCTTTCTTTCTGGCTTATTTCCCTGAGCATGATCCCTTCCAGTTCCATCCATGTTACTGCGAATGGCATGAGTTTCTCTTTTTTAATTACTGAGTAATATTCCATGGTTTATATGTACCACATCTTCTTGCTCCAGTCATCTATTTTTGGTCATTTGGTTTGTTTCCATAGCTTACTTATTGTAAATAGTGCTGCTATAAACATAGGGGTGCATGAGTCCTTTTGAATTAATGTTTTTGTGTTCTTTGGATAGATACCTAGGAGTAGAATTGCTAGATCATATGGAAGCTCCATTTTTAGCAGATCGAGGAAACTCTACACAGCTTTCCATAGTGATTGGACCAGTTTGCACTCCCACCAGCAGTGTAGGAGAGTTCCTTTCTCTGCATCCTCACCAACATTTGTTGTTTTAAGTTTTTTAATATGTGCCATTCTCACTGGTATAAGATGGTATCTCATTGTGGTTTGATTTGCATTTCCCTGATTACAAGGCATTTTTTCATATGCCTGTTAGCCATTTGCATTTCCTCTTTGGAGAAGTGTCTATTTAGCTTTTCTGCCGATTTTTGACTGGATTACTTACTTTGTTTTTGTTGAGTATCTTCAATTCTTTGTAGATCTTTTTGATCAGTGCCTATCATTAGCAATGTGCACAAAAATTTTCTCCTTATCAGTGGGGTGTCTCTTTGTTTAGGTTAATGTCTCTTTTGCTGTTCAGAAGCTCTTTAAGCAGAAAGCAGTGTATCATATTTCACCATAAAGATAACACAAGGTTGAACTATTGCTATTCTCATTCTTTGGACTCAAAAGTAGTGTTTCCAGGGTGACTGGGCTCCCTAATGAAACATGCAAACTGGTTAACAAGCTGGCCTCTTAGCAGAGGTGAGAGCCTGGGACTCCTGCATGCAAGGAGGTTGGGGTGCTGAGATCAGAAAGCCCAGGGCACAGAGGCAGTGGCTGTCTCTAAAGGTGGAGCAGGACCAGAAGCAGCAGAAAACCAGGAACACAGGCCAGGGAGTAAGAAAACAAGATGTCTAGAGAACTAGGGATGTCAATGTTGAGAGAGAGGTGTTCTGAGGCTGCTGTTGGGGATGATCAGACACTGAGGCTGAGGAGGACCAGGATGGGAGTGGTTGGAAAGACAGGTGAGAACTCAGCGCCCTCCCAACATGGGAAGTCAAGAGACCTGGACTGGTTGCTCTCAGGATATTTCTCACTAAGTCACATGACCTCGATGGTCTTGCTTTACTCATCCATTAAATGAACAGCTTGGACCAGGTCAGAGTGACATGTTCATTGTTTGGATTATATGCAACAAAGGATGGTCTCCTCCTTGCATTTTTCTGCAGCATTTTACTACAGATACCGAACTGATAATAAACAAGGTTCAATTTCTAAAAACATTTTAAAAATAAAAACATTTTAAAATAGTGGTTGGACCAGTTTGCACTCCCACCAGCAATGTAGGTGAGTTCCTTTTTTACCACATTCTCGCCAACATTTGTTGTTGCTTGTTTTTTTGTTATGTGCCATTCTTACTGGTGTAAGGTGGTATCTCAGTGTGGTTTTGATTTGCATTTCCCTGATAATAAGGGATGTTGAACATCTTTTCATATGCCTGTTGTCCATTTGCATTTCCTCTTTGTGATCATAAATTGAGCTAAAGAGTAAAACATCTTTTTATTCCTGTCCCCAGTTTCCTTGTTCTCCCATCCCACTCTACAGATAAAACTTTCTTATGAGTTTCTCATAATTTCTTCCATTGTTTCTTTCTGAGAATCCAAGCTTATACAAATGAATATTATTTTACAAAGTATTTTAACTCCAATATTTATATACTGCCTATGCTGCTGTTCTTTATATGCTGTTCCCAGGGTTCACATCATATCAGCATATGAGATCCTGATGGAGCAACATCTAGGTTGTACCCCATGGTTGAACAATAGTGGGATGAATTTCTCATAATTTTCTGTGTATTTGATTCAAGGATATATTTGATTTTTGCCAATTTGATCCATGAAAAATTTTATTTGACAGTAGTTTAATTATTATGAATTTGGGTACCTTTTAATATGTTGAGGAGCCACACTTTTTTCCTTTTCTGCAAATTGTATGTTCGTATTCTCTGCCTATTTTTCTAGCCAGTTTTGTTCTTTTTAGCATCTTTCCTTTTCCAAGTGATGTTTATATAAATAGTAAGCATTTGTCCCTTTATTTTTCATTATGAACTACATGGATCTTTCCCCCCAAGCACTTAAATTATATTTGCTCATACCATTAACATGACATTTGTATTAAAATGATGTGCATATAAGTAGTCATAGATGTAGACAACCCACCCCTATCTCAGTCTACATTACTGTGGGACATGATGACAGAGTGGGCTCCTCTGTTTCCTCCTCTCTTTCCTCAGAGTGGGCTCATGACAGGCCTGCCATTTTTGGTTGGCTTTCCCTGCTTTATCCTTGGAGGTCAATTGGCTGGTTTTCTTCTCTCCAGAAAAATCCTTAGACTCAACACTATCAGGAAACTCTTCACTGTTATAGGTAAGAACCAAGGTGGATGGAGGGTGAGTGTGGGAAGTTCAGGGAGCCTCCTGTTCACTCTGTTTTTGTCCTCCTGCCCAGGTGTTCTCATCCCAGCTGGACTGCAGTTGTCCCTGCACTGGGTGAAATCCAGCCAGCCCACCACCCTTGCCTTCTTGTTCATATCTCCCATCTTCCGCATCCTGTCTGAAGTAGGAGTCCTTCTCAACATAGTGGATATAGCTCCTCGGTAGGGACTCCTTTGTTTTATCCTCTTAAAAAAACTCAGTCCAGGTCCTAGAGGCAAGCTTGCTCTGACACAAGGGTAAAATGTGAGGACACCTGCAACAGGTCCCAAAAATGTCAGCACCAGCCCTGCATCCAAATGGCTCCTGGAAGAACCCAAAACTGAGTCCTTCAATCATTATAAACTTATATTTTTTTCAGGTGAACACAAGAGTAGAGAGTGGCCACGTTTAGAGTACAACCAGAGGCGACTCTCTTTGGGAAATGCAGCCATCGCATAGGGTTGGATCACACAGGGCTTGCTCATGGAAGGCGTTAGTGCAGGCAAATGATGGGGACAGGAGAAGGAACACTACCCTGTGATATTGGTAAATATCAAGATGACCCAACCTTCCAAACATGGCTCCTGGGGGCCTTTCACACTGATCCTCAGATCAGGAGGCAATATAGGAGGGAGGTACCTCCGTCTCATTTAATGTGGGGTTATTTATACCCTGGGAGAGAGATTTTATATTCCAAAACCAGGTTGTAAAATCAGACTCCACAGCAGTACCAAGAGAGTATATAAATAGGATGAAACCATTAATCTTTCATTTTGTGTGAACAATGTTCACAAGTTAGTTACAGTTCATGCCTTCCAAGTCTCAGACCCCCATTAAGGATTCTACTAATCACTAGTCAGTACCTTCAGGCTTACTAAGGGTCAGCACAGCCCAAGCATCCCCAGAGATTAGCACAAGTTGCAACAGAGGAGCTGAGATTAGCATTTTGCTTGCTCTGCAAACTTTTCCCCTCATATTTCTCTCTCTTTCAGGTATAGTTCCTTTCTCAGAGGACTATCTCAAATGTTTGCTTTTGCAGCAGGCGCCCTCTCATCCACTGTTTCTGGATATTTTATAAAGCAGGTAAGGTCATATATTCTGATGCAAATATTTATAAGAGAAACCTACAGTGCACCCCCCCCACCCCGTTGAAGTTACAGTGCGAGTATTTTCTTCCCTCCTCAACTTGGCTCAATGCAAAGCTCAAGAATCTCAAGCATTCCACATGCTCTAGCCTTTATTCTAGGCTCAAGTGTTACAGGGAATTACCACAGATTCAGGTGTGGAGATGGTCGAAAATTCCATTTTATGAGTTTATGCTTTATGAGTTCCTAGAAGGTGAGATTCTTAAGGCATTCAGCAATTTTTTAAGCAACATTTGTGGCATTTCTTCTAACCACTCTGACTGGAACATTCAATTTCCATGATGTGGTATTTTTCAATGCTGAAACCATGAATGTAACAGGGAATCCCTAAAGAGTTCATCAACATATGTAGTAACCTAACAAATATTTGAGGAATGTATGAGTAAGATACTGAGTGAATGACAGAGTGAAGGAACGCACCCTACCCTGTTATGTCTAGCAGTGGACATACTCCTCTGGCCAGCATTGCTGTCCTAATGGTTTTCTAATACTAAAGCTTCCCATCTTTGCAGATGAGTGTGGAATAAAATTTAGCATAAAACTTGAATATTTCTAAGAAATCTTATTGATACAGCCTTTATATGAAGAAAGATATATATATGGCATTCATGCAGCATAATTCTTGTTTCCAACAAAAATTCAGGAATATGAATGAAAAATAAAAAGAAAGTATACTTCTATGACATTAAGTTGTTTTTATTAAACTACCGTTTTCTCCTGTTTTACATTCATTTGTCTATCCATCCATCCATCCATTCACCCATCCAGTTAATATGTATTGAACATGAATTTGTGCCTTGCATTGTATAAGTAAATAAAATGCACACAAGTCCATATCCTTGAGAAGCAGATATTTTAAGAAAGTGAATAGCTAAAAACTAAAGAAAGAGTAAAATATACATGAATGGTAGATGGTAAGTACAAAAGAATAAGTAGGGGAGGTTTAATGCAGGTGCAGTAGGGTGGACATTCAATTTTGTAATGAAAGCCCAAGGAAGGAAGCACTCACTGTAAAAAACTAACATTTAAGCAAGTAAGCAAGGAATGAAACAAATTTCTAGGTGGGATAAACCATGTGAGCAAAGGGAAAGGCACAGGAAACACACCTGTGTATTCCAGGAACAATCAGGAAGCCCATCGAAGTTCAAATCCAGTTAAGGGTGGGAGTAACAGGACATGGTGCCAGACCCATGATAAGTAGACAGAAGAGATGCCAACTGGGAAACTCTGATAACCTGTTGTTTTCTGCCTCCAGGATTCAGAGCTTGCTTGGAGAAATATCTTCTTGCTTTGCGCTGGTATTGACATAGCAGGCCTTGTCTTCTACCTGATTGTTGGCCAGGCAGAGGTGCAGGAATGGGCGAAAGAATAGACATTCATCCACTTACGAGCAAGCTGAGGGATTACACGCTACCTGATATCCTGGGGTTTAATTGTGCATTGTGTGCCCTCAAAGACTCCCTTTTCATATCTGCTTGACTGATTAAATTCAATTTGAACTGACTTTGTTTAGAGTATCTTCTCAGAGACCTTGACTATGTAAAACCAGAGGATTTTCCTTGTGATGGGAGAGGGGAAAGTGAGCTATTTCCCTATGAGCACCTGACAGCATAGGTGTGTTTGAATTTCTATGTGATATATATTCATTCTATCTTATGCCACATGGAAAAGTATACATTACTTTCTGCTCCTAGTCCTGGAACAGAGCTCCAAAACCCTTGTGATTTTTCTGAGTTGTATGCATGATAGTAACATCTTTTGTTATAATATTTGGTTTTAGTCCCTGTCTCCTGACATAAGAGCCTTTATGAACCTTGAAATTTTTATATTTTAATGATGTATAATTAAAACTTATTTGTTATAAACCAATAAAATTTCTTTTTAAAAAGGGAAAGAGAGTTGTCAGTCCCTTTTCCTACAGAAGAGTGTCTGCCTGCAACTTTGCCCTAGCCAGAGAGACAGTGCAAGAATATCACACTAAAATCTTAGTGGACACACCAGATTATATTGGAATGAGTATTTTCAATGACCTAATTGGGGGTGGATGTTTGTTAATTCAGATAATCACAGGAATTTTTATTACTGAAGAACACTTTAAAATATGGACGTAGGAGGAAATCTGACTTTTCATTTTATCTACACTGAGCTGGTTCAAAAGGAAAATACAACACCTGCCCCTCAACTCTTCATCTCTTGAGAAATTTTGTTCAAATGATATCAGAGAAATGCCAACATAATTTGTAGAATTTCATGGCTACATCCATAGAATGGCCCTACCCCCCTTAAAGCACCTGTTTGGGAAAACTCAAAGATGCTGAAAGAATTTCTAATTTGTTCTAGTCAACCTCTGGAGATAATGCCCCTGCCTGTGAGCCTCCATGGGGATTAGGTGCCAAATTCTGTGAGCACCATAAGCAAACCCATGGGTTCACATGGGCCAATCCCTTTCCTGTCTATTCACAATTTTTCACTTCTCTGAGTCAACTGAGCACAAGCTCATCCCCTTCTCTATTTCCTCTTCTCCCTTTAATATGCCATCACCCTCTTACAAACTAAAATTGAGTTCAGTCATGTTAGAGTTTTTCCATACTGCAGTAGGATATTAATGATTAAAGTCTGTCCTCACCACATCTAGCAGTGTCCAGCTTTGTTTATCTTTGACACTAGTGTAAAGTGTCAGTGCCCAGCTGAGATGAAGATTTCCATTTCCTAAGGAGTAGCCTGGGGCAGGTGTTGAGGTGTGGGCAGGGACAGAGGGCCTCCACGAGGAGGTGCCATGTGAAGGTGCAGGAATGGGAGAGGAATGAGAAATGTGTCTATGGACACATCACCCAAAGCAGTGATAGTGAAGGCAAAGATAAACAGCTGGGACTACATCAAATTAAAGAGCTTCTGCACAGCAAAAGAGACAACAACAAAAACAAAGAGAAACCCCACTAACTGGGAGAACATTTTTGCACACAACATTAATGATAAAGGACTGATCACAAAAATCTGCAAAGAGCTGATGAGACTCAACAAAACAAAGAAAATAATCCTGTCAAAAAATGGGCAGAAGAGCTAAAAAGAAACTTCTCTGAAGAGGAAATGCAAATGGCCAACAGGCATATGAAAAAATGCTCAACATCACTTGTCATCAGGGAAATGCAAATCAAAACTACCATGAGATACCATCTTACACCAGTGAGAATGGCACATATTAAAAAAACTAGCAACAACAAATGTTGGCGAGGATGTGGAGAAAAAGGAACTCTCCTGCACTGTTGGTGGGAGTGCACACTGGTCCAACCACTATGGAGAGCTGTGTGGAGATTTCTGGACCTACTAAACATAGAGCTTCCATATGATCCAGCAATTGCACTCCTAGGTATTTACCCAAAGGACACAGAAACATCCATTCCAAAGAGCACCTGCACCCCTGTGTTTATAGCAGCACTGTTTACAATAGCTAAGCTTTGGAAACAGCCCAAATGGCCAAAAATAGATGAATGATCAAGAAGATGTGGTACATATACACCATGGAATATTACTCAGCATTCAAAAAAGATAAACACATGCAATTTGCAGCAACATGGATGGCGCTGGAAGGGATCATGCTCAGTGAAATAAACCAGAAAGAAAAAGAAAAATACCGGATGGTCTCACACATAGAAGGAATCTAGAAAACTTAAATAAGGGACCAGGAAAATGAATAACTATAAGAAAGTGAAAATCAAAATCAACAAACAACTATGAACCAGAGACACTCTATGGGGGGTGGAGGGCGGGGAGGGGAGGGATTAGGGTCAAAATAAGGGGGTTGCAATTGTATGGGGAATATAAAAATAAAATTTATTTTTTAAAAAAAGGAAAACTTTATAGCATAACTTCATTAAATATGTGAATTTAGAAAAAATATGTGGTTGGGCCAGTTTGCACTCCCACCAACAGTGCAGGAGAGTTCCTTTTTCTCCACACCCTCGCCAACATTTGTTGTTGCTGGTTTTTTTTAATATGTGCCATTCTCCCTGGTGTGAGATGGTATCTCATGGTAGTTTTGATTTGCATTTCCCTGATTACAAGTGATGTTGAACATTTTTTCATATGCCTGTTGGCCATTTGCATTTCCTCTTCAGAGAAGTTTCTTTTTAGCTCTTCTGCCCATTTTTTGGCTGGATTATTTTCTTTGTTGTTGGAGAGCTGTGTGGAGATTTCTTGACCTACTAAACATAGAGCTTCCATATGATCCAGCAATTCCACACTTAGGTATTTACCCAAAGGACACAGAAACATCAATTCCAAAGAGCACCTGCACCCCTATGTTTATAGCAGCACTATTTACAATAGCTAAGCTTTGGAAACAACCCAAATACCCAAAAATAGATGACTGGCTCAAGAAGATGTGGTACATATACACCATGGAATATTACTCAGCATTCAAAAAAGATAAGCACATGCCATTTGCAGCAACATGGATGGCGCTGGAAGGGATCATGCTCCGCGAAATAAGCCAGAAAGAAAAAGAAAAATACCGGATGGTCTCACTCATAGCAGGAATCTAGAAAACTTAAATAAGGGACCAGGAAAATGAATAACTATAAGAAAGTGAAAATCAAAATCAACAAACAACTATGAACCAGAGACACTCTATGGGGGATAGGGGGCGGGAGCGGAGGGATTGGGGTCAAAATAAGGGGGTTGCAATTTTATGGGGAATATAAAAATAAAATTTATTATAAAAAAATAAAATAAAATAAAAAAATGTGTCTATGGAAGTGAGCATGGTGGTGGCAAGGAGAGACTGGTGTAGGTAGAGGGATTGGTTGAGTAAATCCATATTCTAAGCACACACAGGAAAATGGTGACTAGAGGGGTGATAGATATGTTAAAAAGTTTGTGGCAATAGTTTCATGATGCATACATAATCTAAAAAGCATATTATATTCATATCTTTATTTGTCAAAAATAAATGAATCAAATTTGAAAAAAAAAGAATTATGTGCTGGAGAAAAAGAATTACAAATATTGAGATGCAGACAATTAGAATGCAACTTGTGGTGTTGGATTGGTAAGCAGTATTGGTATAAATTCATGGGTGTTTGTAGACTGAGTACACAGACAGACAAACTGATAATTACATATACACATGTAGTCCCTACCTCCTCCTCCTAATGAACCTGTGGTAGAACAAAACCCAACATCCTTGACCACATCTAGCCTGAGATTTCTAAACATGAGTCTCAAACTTTAAGATAAACCAGGGCCTCTTCAAGAGTGGGCTGATTGGGCCTGCCCTGGTGGCACAGGCGGTTGAGCACAGTGCTGTGAAGCTGTCCACAGCCTCTGCAGCATGGGTTCGATCCCAGCCGGCTGGCGAGAATCCCACATGGTGAGGCAGACCTCTCCTGTCGCGCCTGCTGCTCTCCTCAGTGGTGTATTTCGTCAGTCTGCCTGTTCTGTTCCCCACTCTGTCTCTGGTGAATCCTCTTACCCTCCCATGCATCTGGCCTGTACCCCAGTTCTTGTATAAATAAATAAATAAATCTTAAAAAAAAAAAAAGGAATAGCAAGGGGGAAAAAAAAAAAGAGTGGGCTGATTTCTGTGCTTGGCTAGGGAAAATACTTGATGAGCCTGGAATGCTGTATTGTGCCAGAATGCATATAAGTAGTCCAAGAATGATGAAGAACCACTGACCAAATCTGAAAAGTTGAGCATCAAGGCAAGTAGTAATGGTAAGATCTTGTAAAGCACTGACAAATAGGTGACCACAAGTCCACACTGAAATAAGCAAATCAATTAGAAGTCTTATGTGAATTGAAATATATCCATATCCCCAAGTAACTTCTCTTAATTAGACTTTTCTTCATTGAGAAGTAGTGTGTTTCAATAACATGTTTTCAATGTGGATAGCTGTAACTTGGCAGAGAGAAAAACCAACAGACACCACCAATATCAAGTAAAAAGAAAGAATTACATCGTCAGAATGGTGTTCTTGCCTAAATGGCCAACCCGAATCAAACCATGGAAAACATTGGAGAAACCTTAGCTGAGGGACATCCGACATTGGTCTGTGCTTTTTAACCACTCATCAAACTCCAGTAAGGACTAAGGGACAATAATAGAAATAAGAAATCAAAAGAGACATAACAACTAAATGTAACCTGAGAGTCTAAACATCTGTTGAGGATCATTTCTTTTACCAAAAAGAACATTATTGGTATAATTGGTTATAAGGTAAGTGATTAGCAGGCTTTTCTGCCCTCCCGCCATTGGCATTGATGATGGATCCCTGCGATCCTACATGCATGCCTGATGGCAGACACCTGGAATAGGGTGTGGGCATGCATAGGTGGGCACATCTGGGCAGAGATGGGGCTTATAAGGGTGGCGTCATGGGGAACCAAAAGAAGAGAAAGAGTAGAAGAACAAGAACAAGAGAGCAGAACGAGAACAAGAGAAGAAGGAGAACGCCAGAGAGCCCAGTGTAGGGTAAGTAAAAGTATTGGCTTTTCTGCCCTCCCACCATCAGCATTGATGTTGGAACCCCGCAGCCCTGAATGCATGCCTGATGGCGGGCACCTGGAGTAGGGTGTGGACATGCGTAGATGGGATTCACCTGGGCCAAGAGACTGGGCCTATAAGGCCAGAGGATGGTGTGGTGTGGAGCAGCATGGAGTGGAGTACAGAGCAGGGCGGCGGTGTATGGGGGGCATTGGGCGTGCGGCGGCGAATAGCAGAGAACATGAAGGCACCAACAGGTCTGCTTGAACCGGTTATGAACCCACCCGGTATGGGATGGTTTTATTACACCCAGAAAGAGTGAAGACTCGGGGCCGGGAGGCCTGCCAGCCGCGTATCTGGTAAAAGCTCAATAAAAGCCTGAAAAGCCACTGAGGGCTCCAGGACTGTCCTTTACCAGTTTGCTCTGGTGAAATGTGAATGGGCTCAGAGGACTAAGTAGTGGTAATGTATCCATTTTCATTACCTGAAATTGACGTAATGTAGAGAATGACCTTTTTTTATGGAAAACATACTCTAGGTTATTTGTGGAGGAGGGGATGTTGGTAAGGGGCATTATGCCAATGACGCACTCTCTGTGTCTAAGGAAAAAAGTTCATTTATGCTTGTAATGGCAGGAAGGGCACAGTGCAGGTTCTCTATGACCCGAGCCTACGGAGTAAAGGAGGAGTCCTGGAACCCTCAGTGGCTTTTGCAGGCTTTTATTGAGATTTACCTGGCACACGGCAGGCAGGGGTGCTGGGGGGCCGGGAGGCTGACAGGGTTATGATGCAAAAATGATACCATGAACTGACAGGCCTCCCAGCCCCCCAGCAAGTTTTCACTCTATCTGGACTCTGCGGCGCTCTCTGGTGGTCTCTGCTTCTCTCGTCATTCTGCTCTCTGCTCTCCCGTTCCTTCTTGTTTGTTCTTCTTCTGGTGTCCCCATGACGCCGCCCTTATAAGCCCAGTCGAATCCCATCTACGTATACCCACACCCCACACCAGGTGCCCGCCATCAGGCATGCATTCAGGACCACAGGGATCCATCATCAATCCTAATGGCGGGAGGGCAGAAAAGTCTGATGCTTTTTCACTTACCCTACAATGCTCATCTTGGAACCATTCTGTAATTTAGAGATTTTTAAAAATATTAGGGGAGAATTAAAGTATAATTGTATTTTGATTATAATTATCCAGTCAGCTTTATTTAATTCATAGGTTTTGATTTTTTTTTTTTTTTAGAGGCATGTTTTATTTATTTATTTGTTTGTTTGTTTTTTGTGTGTTTATACATGCACTGGGTACAGTCAGAAGCGCGGGAAGGTGAGAGAATTCACCAGAGCCAGAGCGGGGAGTAGAACAGGCAGAAGGACCGAAGTACACTGCTGAGGGGAGCAGCGGGCGGCAGGAGAGTTCTGCGCGCCATGTGGGACCCTCCTCCGGTGGCTTGGGAGCAGCCGGGGATCGAATCCGCGCCGCCGAGGCCGCGGGCAGCTTCGCAACTCAGCGCTCAACCGCTGCGCCACCGGGGAGGCCCTAGGTTTTGATTTTAATATTAGTTCAACCAGGTATTTGGAAGACATCTGATCTAATTTGCAACAGATTAGTAAAATTCAGAATCAAGGATCTGGAAGATGGTGGAGAAGCACCTACTCCTGTTTATATTCCAAGCGCAACACTATTCACACAGGGAATTCATGTCTGTGGGTTATTGTTTTGAGACAAAACATCACGATTTATAAACTGGCATTTCCTGTTGTTGAAGCTAAGATAACATATTCATAATGAAATATAATATTCAGTCATCCTATCAATACCATCCCAATCTTCTTGTAATAACTACTTTGATTTAAAAGAATTTAATGTCAGGAATAAAAGTGTGCTTTCAATGTTAAAATATATAATAATACATTGATGACTCGTAGAGAAAAAAACAATCTCAATGGAGGACACAAATGCATTTGACAAAAACCAGTTTACATTATTTGTTTTTGATTTTTCAACTCAAAAGAAATAAAGCTTGTTAACATAACAAAATATACCTATTCAAACATGCAACCAATTTATTATTTAAAAGGAAACTAGTGTCTATGTATAGAAAGTCATAGAAAAAGAAAAAAAGGATACTGATAACCCATTATTTAATTTTGTTCTGAAAATTCTGTTAAGAAAAATGAGTTGGGGAGAGGGAGAAGAATTAAATAGGTAAAGAGTAGAAAGAAGATTGTTATTGTTAACTTTAGATGATATTATTTACCCCAAAACCAAAAATCAACTCACAAACTACCCTGAAACAGTAGCTTAGCCATAGTTTTTCTCAGTTAACAGCTATTCCTATATCCCAGCACAAAATGTCAAGAAAATACAGTGAATTGAAGAAATCACATCAGAAGAAAAAAATTACATGAAATAAACTACTGTAGTCAATTAAGAAAACTAAACCCAAGTTTGGGGGTGCATTTGTGCTCTCTTGTAGCTACCTTCACTTTCCCCTAGTTTATTGATAACTGCTATCATTTAAACATTGTAATAGACCTTTTAAAAATAATCCGTTGATGATAAACTTTCAAAAGAACAGTTGATTATAGACAATAACATTGTGAAAAATAAATATGTGGCAAGGAAAAATGGCAGTATCTGTGAGATCTTCCAGATACTTGCATAGTTTAATAAATTTTAGACCAATCAGTCTATTACATCAAGGTCCAAGTAACCATAGATACTGAAATAAACATTAAGCCCAGAAACAGAAATAAATGCATAAAAGTTTGTTTTACTAAAATTTGATATTTTAAGTCAGAGGAACAGAAGTGAAGGAATCTAAGAAATAATCTCTGTAAAACTCAACCACACAGGAAACAAACACAAATCCCCACTTAAGCCATCCACAATATGAATAGATGATGTGAAGATGCAAAAATGATACCATGAACTTTCTAGAAGAAACGCCACCTCTTTCCCCATCTCCCCTCTCTTTGACTCGCATCTCCTTGATGGTGGTGAGACTGTTACTATCCTCACTGGTAGAATCAACCTACTTAAAAAACTTGCAGGAGATTAAATTATGATATCAGTCTTAAGTTTCCTTCTTGCCTGCAGGTGATGTGACTGTGGTGACATCAGAGGGACAAGCCACAAGGCTGTGAAGTGACCACGTCTAGGTGTAAGTGCACAGGTCTGGTGGAGTTTTAATACCATTCATGTAAGCAGGTCTTTACTGTCTGATTTGTCACACTATTGGTGTGGTGATAGACATCTGAGAAGGCATGAACCTTTTCCCCTAAATCGCATACAGTACAGTAAACTGGTGTTATCTCGGTGATAAAAATATATATCTTTCAAAAAATGGATGACAGATTTTGGACGAAATAGCAATTCATTTGAAGTTATAGCCCTAACCTAAAATCAAGAAGGCATTTCATTTAAAACTGATTTCTAAAACCATATAAAGAAACACAGAATTTTTCACATTTGCCCTCAAGCAGTGTGATGAATTTTATTAATTGTATGTGTGTGTGTTTGTATTGTATGCTTTCACTTGTCATTTAGAGATGATTATTCAACATTTATCAGCCTATCTGTCTATAAACCACATTGTTGGGAGGGTCCCCAACATTTATCAGCTAGTGCTGATAAATGCAAGTAGAAAGAACAATGATTTTTAACATTCACTTGTTCTTTGATCTGATATCACCACACATTTCCTGGTAAGAGGGAAGCTGGATCTGGGTAGAACTCCCTTTCTCTGTACAGAAGACAAGGGAAAGGATCTAAAGCCTGCTTATGATTCCCATTCCAGATTTTCTCAAGCCTCACATCTCTCTATGTGAGACTTATGGACTAGCAATCATTAAAGTACTAGAAACATGATCTGGCCTCATCCATTAAGGAGTTACCCTGTGATCACAATACTCTGTTCTTGTGGCTCAACTGTCCCAAAATACAGAGCACAGGGGCACTGGGGGGACATTTGTCAGCTTGTTTCTTTAGTGTTTTATTTGAAGCAGAATTAACTGTCGTCAACCTGGTGGACTTGAATGTTTATTGCATGTGCAGATAATAAGTTCAACTAAGATAAATGCACCTCATCTGATTAGAAGAACTTCAGTGATTCAGTCTCTATTCTAAGCAGTGATGACTTAGTGGACATAGCTCGTATTTTGGAAAGTTATTTGCTTTCACTATAACTTGGTTTCTGATGATTGGATTATTTGCAGCTATTGTGCTTGATAACTGCCTCATAATAGGGTTCCTCCCCAAAAGGCAAGGATGTGTCAGTACTGGGACATCTGTAAAGGTGATTCTCCAAATGACTAACTTCTGATAAGGCTTTATATTCATAAAAACTTTTGCTTTTGAAAAAAAAACTACTTTAGATAATAAAAGCAAACATTCTTTATAACCGAGAATAATAGGATAATTCTGATATGTGTTGAATTCTTACATGTGAAAAGAAAGCTGAGCACCACATATTCAGGAGTAAATAAGAGTTTGTCTTTAGAGTCAGGAAATTGCTAAAAAGAATCCTTCTCAACACTGTGCTTGTTATATAATATTAAATAAAACTTTTCAGCATAAAATTTGACCATGGTCAATGCTAAGGGAATATCACATTTGGATAATTTAATTGCATTCCTAGAGTGGTAGCCATCTTCTTCTAAGATCATACCCCATTTTCCCTGGTCATGACAGACACCCCTCTCATGTTGTGTCAGGGCTTGTCTATATGACCAGTCAAATACAATGTTGCAGAAGCTGTAGTATGTCACTTTGCGAATTAGTTATAATAGATAAAGCCGCTTCTTGCTATGGAAACAGACAAAATAGCAATCGACTAACTCCTAGAAATAAATCAATTAAAATAGAGATAATGTAAGTTATCATGAGTCTTAATTTTTACATTTATAGTGGTCTAGAAAGAATCCGATTGAATGACAGGAGATTAAACAATTGATGCCTGTGGCTGCAGAGAAGATGCATGTATGGAGGTGAATCTGACTGTGCACCTGCTGCAGGTGGGCAGGAATGCTCACCTAGGAGGGCTTGTAATACTGTTTGCCATCATTCTTGGTTACGACATTCCTGAGTATAATCTAGGGTGAAGAGACAAAGTACGATTGTTTTGGCATTGTGACAGCAGTGTTGGTTTGACAAAGAAAAGTAAACATTGTCTTTCCCCCCTTATCATCCAAGCTTTCACTGTCTTACATTTCAGTTACCTGTTGTCAGTCTGAAATGCGGTCTGTCTATACCAGTTGGTCTTCACATAGCAGCTACACCACCAGATTTCATACCCAGTAGAGTCAAGACAGAAAAGGAAAAAAAGAAGGTAAGGTGAAGATCTAGTATTTTTTTTATTACAACAATGCCTGTAAATACATATTCTCAAAAAACACACCAAACTGAGGGTTTTATTTTGTAGCCATGATTGGAGAGGGAAAGCTAGTGCTGATAAACTTGAGAATCCTTTTTATATGTAGTACTTTTAATACTTTAAAAAAGTTAAATAAATGAAGTAAATATGTTTGCTCAATTTCTGGTCCTCTTTTTCAATCCTTCTACTATTCACTTTTTTGAGCTCTCAAGTATCTCGTCTATGAATCCTGTCCAGGTTGCTTTGCTCCATTCATGGTTTTTGAGCCTTGTACTTGAGATTGATATTTGGAGTTGCTTGCTTTTTTCTTTTTTTTTTTTTAAGATTTATATATTTATGCACACAGAGGTGGTGGGTGGGGGTAAGAGGATTTACCAGAGACAGAGTGGGGAGCAGAACAGGCGGATCAACTGAAATACACTACTGAGGGGAGCAGCAGGTGAGACAGGAGAGGTCTGATGAGCCATGTGGTTTAGCTTCCTGGCAGGGGATCAAACTTGCCATGCAGTGGCTGCCAATAGCTTCATCGTGCTGACTTAACCCCTTGCATCACCAGGGAGGCCCTGGAGTTGCTTTCTTTAGAGGAAAACAGTAGTAGTTGGAAATCAGTCTGCAAAGGGACCTTGTAGGAGCTGAGGTAAGCAAAGTTGGCATGGCCAGGTCAGATAAGGTCAGGAAGCATGTTAAGGAAACTGAACTTAGTGCACTTTGTCTTAATTTTAGAGAAGGCTTTGGAAGAATTTAAGCCAGTGAATTATGTAATATTCAGATTCTAAGCATTTTGTCCACTATGTGGAGAGGGGCTGAAAGCAAGAGTATGTACAAATAGTGAGGGCAGGTAAGAGTTTACATTAGTGGTGTTTGAGAAAGGGTGAAAACTAAAACTTATAGAACAGGTTGGATGCTGAGTACTGAGAAAGAGTGGAATTAGTGACAATGCAGAAGTTTCAGGCAAGATTAATGAGGCAAATGGTGATGCCATTTAACAGGATGGGGAGACTGAGTAGGGAATGGTATTGGGAGAACCTCTGGAATTCTTGTGACCATGATAACACTGAAAAAACATTGGTTTTGCATAATCAATTATAGACAAAGGCCGTTGAAGAGATAAAGTTTGGAAATCAGGGTATAGGTCATGTAAGAGAGGGGACTGTGTGGGATGATGAGTGATCACTCAGTGATTCCCTACCTCCGCTATGGAAGAAGTTCAAGGACAGAGTCCTGGAGATGCCAACACTTAGATTTAAAGAAAAGATGAAGATTCAGCCAAAAACAATTCAGAAGGAGAAACATAGAAGACACAGGAAAAATGAGGCCTGAATTGTGCGTGACACTTCAACATACATGGTTTCAAGAGCAGAGGTAGTGGAGGATGTCAGCCACCCCCAGAGTAAGCCAGGGAGTCACCTCTTGACTTGCCATCAAGGAAGTGGGTGGTGGATTTTGCCAAGGGCTGTCTTGTCTCAAGCAGACTCAAGAGAGAACTGGAGATGAATAAACAGGGTACAGATATGCGGATATCTGTACACTATGTGGATCGCTTCATAGTGCTGTGCTTAACGCCTTGCACCACCAGGGAGCCCCTGAAATGATTTTGACGCAAGGAATCACAGTCACATTTTTCATGGAAAACTATAACTTTGTGTGAATAGCTATAATCAGAAAATCACACAAATACTTTGAGCCAACTAAAATATATTGACTTCACTTCATGGAAAATCTCCTATAAACAGAAGGATTCTCAAAAGTTCTCAAAAGACACAAGACATACCAAATCATAAAGAAAAAAATAACCTCAAAGGAGCCACAAGGTGACTGTGATGTAGAATATCAGTGGCTGTAAGAAGTCAAAATGAGGGCCTCCCCTGGTGGTTGAGCGCTGGGCTGCGAAGCTGCCCACAGCCTCTGCAGCACCTGTTTGATACCCAGCCGCTGGCGAGGGTCACACTTGGCATGACAGACCTCTCCTGCCAAGCCCGCTGCTCCCCTCAGTAGTGTATTTTATCAGTCTGCATGTTCTGTTCCCCGCTCTGGCTCTGGTGAATTCTCTCACCCTCCCGCGCTTCTGGCTGTACCCAGTGCTTGTAAATAAATAAATAAATCTTAAAAAAAAAAAAGTCACAATGATACTGATTGGAAATCGGGATTGGGATTACCTGTAAGTGACCTTATCTGGCTTATGGAATGAAGATTTTTCTGTATTTGGTATTATCTCCATTAAACAAAAGTTAAAATTAAACCATAAATTAAATAAAATCCTCCCACTTGGTAAAATACTGGATAATGGTTTTAGGTAATCATTTACCTATTGGGGTTGAGGAAGCCTTGAAAAGAGAGGAGAAATTTATTATTTGAAAGAAATGAGGACCCTGCACTGCTCCCTGAGGTGAGTCTTCAATCTTTTCTCCAACATTCTGCTTTTAAGATGATAAGAATGGGCCTTATTCCTGTAAAAAAACAAAAAGGGGGGGGAGCTTATTTTTCTGGTGGGTAGAGCAGTTGGGTTGACAAGAACACTCCTTTTTCCTGAGATAACTTGGGAAAACATGGAAAGATCACATTTTCTTCATAAACCCCAGAATCCCAGGGATAAATCATCTGATAGAAACAGAAAGTGAATCTGAATTATCTGAAGTCTAGAGATAAACAATTTTTAACTGTATTTTTAGGGGTTATTATCATAAAATATTGGAACAGGGATAGAGGCTTAAAGCATAGATCAGAATTTTTTTTTTTTTTGAGTGTTGCATATAAAGAAAGCACTGATCGGGCCTCCCCGGTGGTGCAGCGGTTGAGCACTGGGTTGCGAAGCTGCCCGCAGCCTCTGCAGCGCCGGTTGATCCCTGGCCGCCGGCCGAGGGTCCCACATGGCGCGCAGATTTCTCCTGCCGCCCGTTGCTCCCCTCAGCAGTATATTTCGTCCATCTGCCTGTTCTGTTCCCTGCTCTGGCTCTGGTGAATTCTCTCACCCTCCCATGCTTCTGACTGTACCCAGTGCTTGTATAAATAAAAATAAATAAATCTTTAAAAAAATTTTTAAAAATTTACTAAAAAAAAAAAAAAGAAAGCACTGACATATCTATGGTGAACAATAAATGTCAAAACTGAATTCTGGCAGAGAAAGATATTCATCTGGGCTATAGTTCAACTTCAACAAAACAGACCAACCTTTCCAATGAATGTTTGTTTGGGAGGAAGTAAAACACAACAAAACTTCATGAATTTGGGAAATTACTAACAGGTAAAGATCGGGGTGCAAAGGATTTTATTTTGTAGCTAAGATTAAGATCCACAGCTACTTTTCTTATTTGGAGGAAGTACTCAGTGCTGAGTCTAAATAGAACATTTGCAATCTGGAGAATTCTGCCTGACCCCTTAAAGTGCAGTCTCTACAATGACCTAGTGAATAGCAGAAGAGTTATTTATATGCATGTTCATACAAATGAAATAGACTTAGAGTCAGTCTTGACCAAGGGAACTGAATAAATGGATCTAAGAATGGTTCAATACATGCCAGGTTCTCCTAACCTATCCCTAAACATAGGGATAAAGCTGATGATTTTCACATTATATGCGTACCTGGGCCCTCTGACTCGAGTTATAGCTTTATAGACACAAGATCCACTTGCAATCTCCCTTCCAGGGGAATTAACAGGTACTTCAAAGCAATATATCAAAAAGTAATCTCTTCTTTTGCTTTTGGAAACCTGTTTTCCTCCAGCTTGTATTCCCATCCAAATTGAACATAACACCATTCATTTGTTTGCTCAAGTCCCAACTCTAGAAATCTCCAATGAGATCCAGCTCTCTCACTAACCCCTATACCCATACCCACCTCATTGAAATTCTTACTAACTCTGTCTTGGAACACATTTCTGGTATGGCCTTTTTCATCATAACCACCCTACATCGACAACACCAACTCTTGCCAGAGTAATTCCAGACCTCCCTCCCCATCTGTCCAGAAGATCCTAAATAGTGTGGCCCCTGACCACCATTCTGATCAGAACTTACACCATTACCTTCTTAATTCAGTCTGCATTTGCCATATAAGTCCACTTTCTACCTTGAAAAATAGGACATAAATATTGGTTCCTTTGCAGGCAATGTTCTTTCCAGAGTTGCTTCCTTCTTATCATTCCCATTTCACTTCTCCCTACAGCTAGACTTGGAAACGTGGTGAGATGTGGAAAGCAATTGCTCTCTGCCTGTGATACTAGTTTCTTAGTCACTGTGATTCTTCTCTGTTTCTTACATAGCAAATGTCATTCTTACTGATGTCTGTTCAGGTACTGCATCATATTGAGGTTTGCTGGCACCACAGAGGTGTAGAACATGAGAATATAGGTTGTAAATAGTAAATAGGTGTAGAGCAATAAGTATAGTTAGGGGCCTCCCTGGTGGCGCAAGGGGTTAAGACACAACCTATGAAGCTGTCTGCAGCCACTGCAGCATGAGTTTGATTCCCGAGCCAGGGAGCTACCCATATGGCACAGCAGACCTCTCTGACTCGCCCACTGCTCCCCTCAGCAGTGTATTTCAGTCAATCTGCCTGTTCTGTTCCCCACTCTGTCACTGGTGAATCCTCTCACCTCCCCCCACTCCCGCCCCGCACCTCTGGCCTGTACCCCAGCACTTGAATACATAAATAAATAAATCTTTAAAAAAAAGTATAGTGATCAACACTGGAGATTCCTGATCACTATTAGTGATCAGAAAATTTCAAAGTGCTTCTGTCCTAAAAGTCTGTGAATGGAACAATTTAGCAAGAAGTTGTTTAATCATAAACTCCAGAGAAAGTGCAAGCTAGGAAAAATTTATTTGTTCAACAAATATTTACTAACTGAATAAATGAACTAGTGGTCAGTGAACTCTGAGGCATATGTACACAAGAAGAGTATTGAGAAATAATCCTTGGGGAAATATGCTACTCTGAAAACAATGGCTTCAGTAATTGTGACTGCTATAGGCCTTTGTATTCAACTCATGACAGGACAGGAATACAATCAAATTAATTTGACACCAGAATATCTGTCTCTTCATTTCTTCTGAGTTCTCAGAAACACAACTACTTTGCCACTGAGCAATGATGTTGATTTCAGTTCAAACTTCCATTGTTTTCTAAATTCCAAGGTAACCTGGAAGGCTCGGCTCCATGGTTTACCATTATTGCCTCTGAGTGATGTAATGAGACATCTTGTCCTTTATTAGACACCAATGCTATCAGCAACATGCACAGACATTATGCAATATTTCCATTTGTACTTAAAATCCATATCATTGAAGAATCAGTATATACTTCCATAATTATTTTTTTTTTTTTTTAATTTTCTAGAGGCATGTCTTATTTATTTATTTATTATTTGTTTGTTTGTTTGGTTTATACATGCACTGGGTACAGTCAGAAGCGCGGGAGGGTGAGAGAATTCACCAGAGCCAGAGCGGGGAGCAGAGCAGGCAGAAGGACCGAAGGACACTGCTGAGGGGAGCAGCGGGCGGCAGGAGAGGTCTGCGCACCATGTGGGACCCTCCTCCGGTGGCCGGGGAGCAGCCGGGGATTGAACCGGCTGCAGAGGTTGCAGGCAGCTTCGCAACCCAGCGCTCAACCGCTGCGCCACTGGGGAGGCCTATACTTCCATAATTATTAATGAAAGTAGTGGTGCATGGAGAGGAATAAGGAAAAGATCTTATGGGCAACCCATTCTCTCACTTGCCTTTTCATCTGAATAGCCCAATTACTTTAATCATGTTCAGAAAGAGTATTTTCAGCCTCCCAATAATCTTTGTTGTAATTGAGGATTAAGTCCATTGAAAATCACGGTGCTAACTTTATCTAACAGTGGATCTCCCCCATTTCCAACTAGGTCCTCAATGAGGGGTTTCTTTGGTTTCACCCTTTTCCTCCCTGTCAGTTCCAACCATCACCCTTCTTGTGCGATGAGCATTCTGATCATCAAGATGATTGTCAGGGAGCTATAAATGATGGTCAATAGGAGGTAGGAAGAAAGTACTTTGAGACTCTGTGATCTGACTTGGAGTTCTGTGGCCTGATGGACACTGAATATTTATCCTTAGAGAGTTCCCTAGAGGGCACACGCATTAGTCCCTTCTATGTCATGGTGATGCTTGTCCACTCCTTGGCCATTACAGTTCCCACCTCCAATGTTGGACATCCTGCAGCCCCCACACCCCCACACCTTTGGGATTCTATTGCTCTTGGAGATAGTTCTCTTGGGCAGGATTTTTTTAAAAATTATAAAGTGGACCTCCTGATTTTTTTACACCTGCTTCAGAAGGAACCTCAGGTGTCTGTCCAGGAATCACCTGCACCTGCAGCTGCGGGGATCTTGTGACCTTGCACAGTGTGTGTCCTTCCTCTACAGCCTCAGGCCAATAATCGCATCTCATGTTCTTAATTCAGAGACGTGTCACTTATTTCTTCCCTTTTTAGAGAATGGTATGATCACACAAAACTTCAGGGGACATAAGATAACTTTAAATGAGCCTACACTTTCACAGAGTTTGCTGAATATGTGACTGCATATGAGCTGCAGACTCCAAGAAAATTCTTACCTTCTTTTATCTTAGACAAGTTGTCTAAATGAGAGAAAATCCTAAATATACCAATGAAAAAGTAATTGAGACAGTAGAGCAGCGAAGTGGCAGGTTACAAAATCATTTTTCAAAATCAATTATGTTTTTGTATGGAAACAAGCTAGAAGAGAGAGACACTTCTAAAAAAAATCCCATCTATAGTACATCAAAAAGAATTAAACACCTTGGAGTACATTTGACAAAAGAGTCAGAGGACCAGTACAGTCAAAACTATAAAGTACTGTTAAAAAATAAGAACACACAGGGCCTGCCCTGGTGGCACAGGTGGTTGAGTGCAGCACTGTGAAGCTGTCTGCAGTCTGCAACACGGGTTCGATCCCGGCCACCGGCGAGGGTCCCACATGGTGCGCAGACCTCTCCTGCCATGCCCGCTGCACCCCTCAGCAGTGTATTTCATCAGTCTGCCTGTTGTGTTCCCCTCTCTGTCTCTGGTGAATCTTCTCATCCTCCCGTGCATCTGGACTGTACTCCAGTTCCTGTATAAATAAATAAATAAATCTTAAAATATGTATATATATATATATATATATATATAAAATAAGAACACAAACCTGGATCTACAAAGGATCTACAAATACAATGGAGAAAAGAAAGTCTTTCAACAGGTGTTGTTGAGAATACTGGACAGTCACATGCAAAAGAATGAAGCTAGACCACCATCTCACCCCTTACACAAAAATTAATTTGAATGGATTAAAGATTTGGCTGTTTTAAATGAAGCCCTGAAGGACATAACAGAAAACAGAGGGGCAACATTCCACAACATTGACTTCAGTGGTGTGTTTATATCATTGTCAACAAGAAGATAAACCATAGAGAACATAAATATCCACATCAGATTAAAATGCTTCTTCACTAGAAAAGAAATTATCACCAAAACAGAAGACACCATATTGGAAGGGAGAAAATATTTGTATGCCATACAGCAGGCAATGGTATGATATCAAGATTTATAAGGAAATCATACAACTCAACAACAACAACAACAAAAATAATAAAGAACCCAATTTAAATAGTCAGAAGAGCTAAATAGACCCTTCTCCAAAGAAGTTGTGCAAATGGTCAAAAGGCACATGAAAAATGCTTATCAGTATTTCCCTAGTGGGAAATGCATATCAAAACCACAATGAGGTATCATCACAAAATGGAGAAAGGCAATCTTGTTAATATATGATGTTGGGTAAATAGTAAAGCCAGAAAGAAATGAATGAAGTTGGATTACTTGCTAACAACATAAACAAAAATAAACTGCAGGTGGATTTAAGATTTAGTTTTAAAACCTTCAACAATAAAATACAGAGAAGAAATCATTGGAGATACAGTCCATGGCATCGACAATAAAGTTATTTTTGGTGATTCGGCCCCCATGACATGGGAATTAAAAAAAATAATAGGGATTACCTCAAGTTTCAAATTTTATACAGTGAAGGGAAACATAAGATGATGTAAAAGACACTCTACTGAACGTGAGAAAATACTTACACAATATATAACTGATAAGAGGCCAATATGCAATATATATACAGAGGTCATACAATTCAACAATAAAAAATGATCCAGGGGCGGAGCAACATGGCGGCGAGGAGACGCTGCGAGTAAGATCTCCCATTAAAAAAAGTGAATAGGGAGGAAAAGCGGCAGGTCCCAGTGAGAACTGAGACAGGGAAGATAAACGGACGACTCCAGCAAACTGCCCAAAGAAGAAAGTTGCCATAAAAGAGGACGAGAAGGGAGGGAAGCGCAGAACCCTGCTCCCCTCCCCCGCCCACAGAGGCGGCACTCTCCGACCGGCAGAGAGGAGGAAACAACAAACCAAAAAGCCCAACAAGAAAAACGGATGCAGCAAGTGGGACTGTGAGTGGAAAGGAACTATTTCAGCCACCACACCCCGTGAACGGGAGCTGAGGCGAACCCTGCAGGATCCGCAGCAGAGGTGAGCTCCAGGCGCCAGTAAAGAGAGCCCCGCCCACCAGGAGGAGACCAGCACCAGCACACAGCCCCGGCCGCCCGGTAAGCTTGCGCGAAAGCGGCGCTCGGATTGCAGCTGCCCAGGGCCCTGCGCCTGCGACCTAGGCTTGCGGGGGCAGCTGCCCAGGGCCCTGCGCCTGCGACCTAGGCTTGCGGGGAGACGGCGGAGGCCCTCCCTGAGTGAGCAGGAACAAGGTGCCCAGGCAGGGGAGCGGGATTCAAAAGGCGCCATTCCCGCGCCACTGATCTGGGCTATAGCCCGCGTCCTGGAACTGAGGGCTTTGGAACTGAGACCCGGGGCACGAAATTAGGGGCGTGGGTTCCCCACGACGGTGGGGCACAAGGCAGACACAGCACCCCAAAGCCGTTGAGGTGTACCCTACCATCCCCGCTCTGCTCCCTGTCCCACGGGGTGGAAAATCAGCTCCCCAAGGGCTCTAGGAGAGATCTCTGGTGCCACCTAGCGACTTGACCCCAGCACAGGCTACTGAAGGAGCTAGTGGCCAGCTGGGGAGTTACCCCACACCGGGCCCCTTCTGAACAAGTAGTCTGAGCCCACAGGGAGAGCGAGCACCCACAGCCGGGGCAGACCAGGCGCGCAGAATAGTGTGCCTGAGACCAGAAGCGCAGGGAGTGTGTCCCACATCACCATTTTAGAACAGGGACATTTCTTCAGTAAAGACTACCTGCAGAAGGCTTCCTCAGGAGCCAGAGGTGAGCGGGGGAAGTTCGCCCACGCCAGACCCCCTCTGGCCTGCAGTCCAAGCCCAGAGGGGAGCAGGAACCCACCGCCGGGGCAGACCAGGCGCACAGGGGAGTGTGTCCCCACATCGGCATTTTAGAACAGGGACCTTTCTCCAGTAAAGGCTGCTTGAAACTGACAGATGACTCCTGGAAGAACCAGAGGGGAACAGAGAAGCCCACCCAAGATGCCGGCAAGTCCAACAACACAGTGTCCCAACGCATACGGCAAATTAGAAAACAGACAGTAGGGAGGAGAAGAACCACACGCAACCTAGCAACTCTCCAGAGAAAAAGCACACCACAAAAAGAAAGCCAGCCCCCAGATTGCAACGACAATAACTTGGAAGAATTTCTGAGCCTTCCAGAAAGAGAATTTAAAATTGCCGTGATTAAAAAACTGACAGAAGTCATAAAGGAAAACAATGATAAGGGAAAAATAATCAACGATCAGAAGAATGCAATTGAGTCCCTAGAGAGGGAAAACAATGGTCAGAAGAAAGAAATTGAGTCCCTAAAGAGGGAAGTAAAAGAAATGCAGGAGATCAAAGAATTAATGGAAGAACTAAAGAATTCTGGGAAAAGCAATGAAAGCAGAATAGATGAAATGGAAGAACGAATAAGTAATCTTGAAGACACAGAAATAAAAAGAACCAAAACAGAGAAGGAAAGAGAAGTACGAAGGAAAAAGAACGAAGAAAGACTTCGGGAACTATCGGACTCCATGAGGAAAGGAAATATAAGAGTTATAGGAATACCAGAAGGAGAGGAGAGAGATGTAGGAACAGAGAAAATATTCAAAGAGATAATTGAAGAGAACTTCCCAAATGTGAAGAAGGAGCTGAAAATTGATATACAAGAAGCAAGAAGAACACCAAACTTCCACGACGAAAGGAAAAATACAGCAAGACACATAATAGTAAAGCTCCCAAGAATCCAGGACAAGGAAAAAATAATGAAGCTGGCAAGAGGGAAGAAACAGATAACATTCAAAGGAAAACCAATCAGGCTGACATCAGACTTCTCCGAAGAAACACTACGGGCAAGGAGAGAGTGGAGGGACATAGTCAACAGACTCCAAGAAAACAGATGCCAACCAAGAATACTCTATCCCGCAAAGCTCTCCTTCCTCTTTGAAGAAAGAATATGGACCTTCCCAGACAAACAGAAACTCCGGAATTTCATTGCAACTAAACCCCCACTCCAAAAAATACTACAAGGAGTTCTAAAGCCAGAACCTCAGAGCGACGAATAACAATGAAAGAAGGCCAAAAAAAAAAAAAAAGGTTATTAAAAGAATAAATAAATAAAATCAAAGGAAAGACAAACACAATGGCAAATACAGATGTTAACATATCAATATTAACTCTAAATGTAAATGGACTAAACTCTTCAATAAAAAGACACAGAGTTGCAGCCTGGATTAAGAAACAAAACCCAACCTTTTGCTGTCTCCAGGAAACACATTTAGCTACAAAAGATAAAAATAGGCTCAAAGTCAAAGGATGGAAAACAATCCTACAAGCAAATGGGCCAAAAAAGAAAGCAGGAACAGCTATACTTATATCAGATAAAACAGACTTCAAACTCAAAAAAATAAAAAGAGACCCCAATGGTCATTACATTATGATCAAGGGGACAATACTTCAAGAAGAAATAACACTCATTAACATATACTCACCAAACGAAGGAGCACCAAAATATATCAGACAACTGTTGTCCTCTCTGAAAACAGACATCAGAGAAAACACATACGTAGTGGGAGACTTCAACACACCACTATCAACAATGGATAGATCAACAAGACAAAAAATAAGTAAAGAAACCAAAGCTCTAAATAAGGACCTAGAGCAATTGGGCTTAACAGACATCTATAGAACACTAAACCCCAAAAAAACGGAGTACACATTTTCTCAAGCGCACACGGATCATTCTCCAGGATCGATCACATACTGGGGCACAAGACAAACATCAACAGATACACCAAGATTGAAATCATATCAACCATCTTTTCTGACCATGAAGGCATCAAACTAGAAATAAACCATAAAAAGAAGGCAAGGAACTTTCCTACCTCATGGAGATTAAAAACCACACTACTGGAAGACCATTGGACTAATGAGGAGATCAAAGAAGAAATTAAAAAATTTTTTGAATTGAACGACAAGGAGGACACCAATATCCTAAATGTATGGGATGCAGCAAAAGCAGTAATAAGAGGAAAATATATAGCAATAGAAGCTCACATCAAGAAACAAGAAAGAACGCAAAGAAACAACCTAATCTCGAAGCTCAAAGATCTAGAAAAAGAACAACAGAAAACCCCAAAACCAGTAGAAGAAAAGAAATAATAAAAACCAAAGCAGAAATAAATGAAATTGAAACTAAAAAAACAATCCAAAAGATCAATGAAACCAAGAGCTGGTTCTTTGAAAAAATCAATAAAATAGACAAACCCCTAGCCAGGCTCACAAAGGAAAAAGGGAGAAAGCACAAATAAACAGGATCATCAATGAAAGAGGAGAAATCACAACGGACACAGCAGAAATCAAAAGAATAATCAGTAACTACTATGAACAGTTATATGGAAACAAGTTTAACAATCTAGAGGAGATGGACCAATTCCTACAACTCTACAATCACCCAAAGCTAGATAAAGAAGAAATAGAACACCTAAACAGACCAATTACAAGCAGCGAAATTGAAATGGTAATCAAAAACCTCCCCAAAAACAAAAGCCCAGGACCTGATGGATTTACAAATGAATTCTACCAAACATTCAGAGACGAATTAGTGCCTATCCTTCACAAACTCTTCCAAAAAATTGAGAAGGAAGGGACAATACCAAACACGTTCTATGAAGCCAACATTACACTAATACCAAAACCGAACAAGGACAACACAAAAAAGGAAAACTACAGGCCAATCTCCCTAATGAACACTGATGCAAAAATCCTCAATAAAATTTTAGCTATCAGAATCCAACAATGTATCCATAAGATAATTCACCACGACCAAGTAGGATTCATTCCAGGGACACAAGGATGGTTTAACATCCGAAAATCAATCAACGTTATCCAACACATCAACAAAAAGAAATATAAAAACCATATGATAATATCAATAGATGCTGAGAAAGCTTTCGACAAAGTGCAACACCCATTCATGATAAAAGCCCTTGAAGTTCTTGGGATACAAGGAACATACCTCAACATCATAAAGGCCATCTATGACAAGCCAACAGCCAGTATCATTCTCAATGGTGAAAAGCTGAAAGCAATTCCATTAAGATCTGGAACAAGACAAGGATGTCCACTCTCACCATTGCTTTTCAATATAATACTGGAAGTCCTAGCCAGGGCAATAAGACAAGAGAAAGACATCCAAGGAATCCAAATAGGAAAAGAAGAAGTCAAACTATCACTATTTGCAGACGATATGATATTATACATAGAGAACCCCAAAAACTCCACAGAAAAGCTAATTCATCTCATCAATCAGTTCAGTAAAGTGGCAGGATACAAAATCAACACGCAAAAGTCAGTAGCCTTCCTATACACAAACAATAAATCTGAAGAAGAAGAAATCGAAAAGACCATCCCTTTGTTATTGAAACAAAAAAAATCAAATATTTGGGAATAAATCTAACAAAAGAGGTAAAGGACCTATACAAAGAAAACTATAAAACACTGTTAAAAGAAATAGAAGAAGACACAAAGAAATGGAGAGACATCCCCTGCTCATGGATTGGAAGAATAAACATTATTAAAATGGCCATCCTTCCAAAAGCAATATACAGATTCAATGCTATTCCAATCAAAATTTCAATGTCATTCTTCAAAGAAATAGAAAAATTATTGATGAAATTCATATGGAATCACAAAAACCCCGAATAGCCAAAGCTCTCCTGAAAAAAAAAGAAGGGAATGGAGGCATCAGACTCCCAGACTTCAAACTATACTACAAAGCCATAATCATCAAAACTGCATGGTATTGGAACAAGAACAGACATACAGACCAATGGAATCGAATAGAAAATCCAGAAATAAACCCACAGATTTATGGTCAACTAATCTTTGACAAAGGAGCAAAGACTATGCATTGGAGCAAAGAAAGTTTGTTCAATAAATGGTGCTGGGAAAACTGGGTCGCTACATGCAAAAGAATGAAGCTTGACCACCACCTCACACCATACACAAAAATCAACTCAAATGGATTAAAGAACTAGACATAAGACCTGAAACCATAAAATATATAGAAGGAAATATAGGCGAAACACTACGTGATTTGCACATCAAAGACATCTTTACAGACACATCACCCAAAGCAGTGATAGTGAAGGCAAAGATAAACAGCTGGGACTATATCAAATTAAAGAGCTTTTGCACAGCAAAAGAGACAATAACAAAAACCAAGAGAAACCCCACCAACTGGGAGAACATTTTTGCACCCAACACTAATGATAAAGGACTGATCACAAAAATCTGCAAAGAGCTGATGAGACTCAACAACAACAAAGAAAATAATCCAGTCAAAAAATGGGCAGAAGAGCTTAAAAGAAACTTCTCTGAAGAGGAAATGCAAATGGCCAACAGGCATATGAAAAAATGTTCAACATCACTTGTCATCAGGGAAATGCAAATCAAAACTACCATGAGATACCATCTTACACCAGTGAGAATGGCACATATTAAAAAAACTAGCAACAACAAATGTTGGCGAGGGTGTGGAGAAAAAGGAACTCTTCTGCACTGTTGGTGGGAGTGCAAACTGGTCCAACCACTGTGGAGAGCTGTGTGGAGATTTCTGGACCTACTAAACATAGAGCTTCCATATGACCCAGCAATTCCACTCCTAGGTATTTACCCAAAGGACACAGAAACATCAATTCCAAAGAACACCTGCACCCCTATGTTTATAGCAGCACTGTTTACAATAGCTAAGCTTTGGAAACAACCCAAATGCCCAAAAATAGATGACTGGATCAAGAAGATGTGGTACATATATACCATGGAATATTACTCAGCATTCAAAAAAGATAAACACATGCAATTTGCTGCAACATGGATGGCGCTGGAAGGGATCATGCTCAGCGAAATAAGCCAAAAAGAAAAAGAAAAATACCGGATGGTCTCACTCATAGCAGGAATCTAGAAAACTTAAATAATGGACCAGGAAAATGAAAAACTATAAGAAAGTGAAAATCAAAATCAACAAAAAACTATGAACCAGAGACACTTTTAGGGGGGCGGGGGCGGGAGGGGAGGGATTGGGGTCAGAATGGGGGGCGGCAATTGTATGGGGAATATAACAATAAAATTTATAAAAAAAAAAAAAAAAAAAAAAATGATCCAGCTAATACATGAATAGCAGATATGAAAGGCAAATCGCCAAAGATATCTAGAGGTGAAAAGACATATGAAAAAAATGTTCATGGTACTTCTAATAAGAGAGATGCAGATTAAAACTGCAATGAGATACCACTCACTCTTCTCAGAATAGCACATGTTAAAAAGACCCCAACAAAAAGCTGCAGAGCAGATGTGGAGAAAAAGGAACCTACTACATTGCTGGTGGGAATGTGAGCTGGTGAAACCCCTATGGAAGCAATAAGGATTTATTTTTTTTTCCTTAAGATTTATTTAGTCATGCACACAATAACTGGGGTACAGCCCAGATGCGCAGAGGGTGATAGGATTCACCAGACACAGAGCGGGGAGCAGAACAGGCAGACTGACGGAAATACACGGCTGAGGGGAGCAGCGGGTGAGACAGGAGAAGTCTGCCGAGCAATGTGGGCATCTCCCTGGCCAGCCAGGATTGAAGCTGCAGACAGCTTCACAGCTCTGTGCTCAACCGCCTGCACCACCAGGGGGGGGCCCAATATGGATTTATTTTTAAAAAATAAAAATGAAATCACTGTGTGTCCTACAATCCCACACTTGAGCAAATATCCATAGAATATGAAACCATCAATAAAAAGCTTCACGTGTTCTACAATGTTTATAGCAGTGTTGAATCAAGAAGGGTGTTACACAAGCCATGGAGTATTATATAGCCATAAGAAAGGATAAAACACAGTCATTTTCAAGTAAACGGAGGGAATTTGAGAGAATTCTGTGGCGCAAGGAAAATTAGAAAGATAAAATCAAATAATGGACATTTACATAGCAGATATTTCTATAATAAAAACACTTTCAAAAATGAGAGGACAGTGCCTCCCTGGTGGCACAGCGGTTGAGCACTGGGTTGCGAAGCTGCCCACAGCCTCTGCTGCGCCGGTTCGATCCCCGGCTGCTCCCCGGCCACCAGAGGAGGGTCCCGCATGGCGCGCAGACCTCTCCTGCCGCCCGCTGCTCCCCTCAGCAGTGTACTTCGGTCCTTCTGCCTGCTCTGCTCCGCGCTCTGGCTCTGGTGAATTCTCGCACCCTCCTGCGCTTCTGACTGTACCCAGTGCTTGTATAAATAAATAAAATAAATAAATAAAGATAAATCTTTAAAAAAATTAAAAAAAAAATGAGTGGACATTAATAAATACCCAAGGTTTAGAGGGTGAGGAGGGACAGACATACAAAGGACAGTGGGGGAATATAAAACAAAACAAGAAGATTCTCTTACCTAAACATGGCAGAGTAATACAATTAGGAATCTACTATTAATACAATACTGTGATTCAGTCAATACACTAGCTGTCACAGTGCTGTCATTTACCAAAAGAAAAATGCTTGTTTCTTTCATGACCCAATCAGTGATCACATGTTGCATTTACTTCAATGCCCCTTTACGCGTCTTGGATTCAGTTTCTCAGTCTGTCCAGTCTTCATGACCTTGACATTTTTGCAGATCTGAAGTCAGTTGTTTTGTGCATTCAGGTTTTTTAAATATATTCTCCAGTAATTAGATTTAAGATATTCATTCTTGGCAGGAGAACCATGAAAGTGAGTTGGTGCCTTTCTCTGTGTTTCATATCAAGAGGCACATGTGTAAATTTATCCCATTAATGGTGGTTTAAAAATGAACGTCTTGATGAAGAGGTACATAGTGTGAGGTCTGTGGGTCCTGAGCACAGGATCTTCTGTGGGTTTGCCACCCTTCTGAGACATACATGTGATGCAAACTCTAAAACTCTTGCAAAAAATATTAAAAAATAAAAGGTGTTTGCCTTACTTATCTTGTATATAATGATGTTTATAATAGACAGTTTTTCATACAATTTAATCCACTGGAATCCTATAGATAAACTTCAGTGGTGGGTGAGAGGTGGCTTGTATATAAATATGGACTATTATATATTTGGTAATCAATAAGATTTTATTTAAAAAATTCAAAGACTGTTATCTAGTTTTACCATGCAGCTGCTGCCGATATCAGTTGAGAAACATGGGAACGCAGAACTGGAAAGAATACTATAATTCAGCAGGGCAATCCAGAACAGCCCAGGGCAATCCCTCATTTTAAAGAGGCAGAGGGCTTCCTTGGTGGTGCAGCCAGTTGAGCGCTGTGCTGTGGCAATGTCTGCACCACGAGTTCGGTCCTGGCCAGCCAGGGAGATTCCCACATGATGTGGCGGACCTCTCTTGACTTGCCTGCTGCTCCCCTCAGCAATGTATTTCAGTCCGTCTGCCTGTTCTGTTCCCCACACTGTCTCTGGTGAATCCTCTCACCCTCCCATGCTTCTGGCCTGTAACCCAGTTCTTGTATAAAAATAAATAAATCTTTTAAAAAATTATTAAATAAGTAAATAAAGAAGCAGAGACGAAGAGGCAGGGTAACTGGGACCTTCCCAAAGCCACACAGTTATCCAGTGAGGGAGTCTGTATGACAAACCTAGTCTTTGGAACCCTAACTTAACACAATTCCCAACAACAAAGCATTTCCCCCAATCTTGGAAGACTGTGTGTTGTGTCATATATATAATACTCCTCTCTCTCTGTTTGCTCTTGTATTCTTTTATTTCAGTAGGTAAACTCTGAAGGGTTTACCTTCAGAAGAGAAGCAGCATGTCTACTAGAGAAGAAGCCGAGGCAACAGAGGGAGAGGCTTCTGAAGGTGTGAACTTAAGCATGACTCCAGCACAAGCCCCCAGGAAAGGTAAAACCATGAACTGGATGTAGATGAATCTGGGTCTATGTCACTTTCCTTCCTTGACAAATACAGTATCTTTTTGCTACTCCCAACAGTCAAGAATTCTATACAAATAAAAAGCATTGTTGTTGATGACTATTTTGTTTCTTGAAAGCAACTTTGAATATTGCAGAGAACAGGTAGATAAGTCATTATTTATAGGTGAAGAAAAATCACAGAGCACATGGTCTGGAGGAAAATAGGAAACCATTCTTGGTCTTTCTGTTTCTAAGTCCATGAGGACATCCCTTTATATCTCCCTGCTCATATTTGATTCAGATATGCTCAGAGAACCACTTTCCCTCTACGGCAGCACAGAGGGTTACTTTTCCTCCTCCTCTCATCCATATTACAACTTATTTTTTCTATAATATATAATAAGGAAGACTGTTACTTCAGCATCCACTAAAATCCATCTATTTTCAAGGAATTGTATGTGATGTGAAAAAACAACATATAAGTAGACTTGATACTTTGACAGTGATCTTGGCATTCATGCCAATAACACTAATAATCTACTCCTCAACTGCAGGGAGGATTCAACATCAGCAATCATGAGGGAAAAGGAGACAGAACAATTCAAAATTCATGCAAATTATGGGGAAACTAGATAAATTTCAGAATTTTCTGCGAAAACATTGTAAGTTTGTATAAAGAAAAAAGTTGTGGAAAAACTATATAAGTTAGAGAAATTTGTGACAAAGTTATCCCTTTTAAAACAGAAAAAATATGTTCTATTACATTTATTAGAAAATTTTGGTAAGATTTTTAAGCAATAGAAAATGCTTATTTATCTTATACAAAAGAAATCCAAATAAATTAATTTATGGAGTTTCCTACTTTAAGAAGGTGGAGTCTAGCTCCTGTCAGCTTGAATGAGGTCTGTACATGTGACTTTTCCCAGGACACAGTGTGGTAAGGGAGGAAAAAGGAACCATTTCACAGAAGAGCGACCTGACAAATTCCACTACAAGTCAGGTGATCAAGGTCCATACCAGCAGAGGTGAATCCTGGTACTAACACTCACCCTAATATGTTCTGATGGGAGAGCGTCAGTTCACCTGTATCGTCCTTCTCTTAATAACACGTGACCTCGGTCTAACCATGAAAAACAGTGAGAAATGCCAAGTAAGGGACATGCGACTCAATACCTCACTGGTACTCTTGCAAGTGGTCAAGCTCACCAACATGAAGTAGGTCTGGGAAACTCATAGGCAAAAGTAGCCCAAAGGCAACAAGACAATGAAATGTGCTCTGGTGTCCTGAATGGGGCTGAGGGACAGAAGGAAGACACACATCTAAGATGTCTGAATGAAGTGTGCCATGAGTTCATGTAAGTTCATTCATTGTGACAAGTGTACCAAACTTATGTGAAATGGTAGCAGTAGCAGAAACTGATGTGCAGTATGCACATATGTCCCATAAGTGTGAGACTTCATTAAATAAAACTGACTAAGAAAGATGGCTAGGTTGCTAAGATGCTTCAGCCCATAGGTTGAGAAGGAAAGGTAAAACTCCCTCTCTTTACAAAGCTAGCTGGCAAAGCAACTCATATGTGTGCACAAACTGCATTTTAAGCTTTTGTAGATAATCATGTGACATTTTCACTAATGTATTAGCAAAATAAATCCTGTGTTTTCATTAAAACATATTATTATGAGGCCATTCTAAAATGTAAAGGTAGTTTAATATCATCAGTTAAAAATTATAATGAAGTCCGATAAATTTACTACTCATCATAGTGCAATGGGTAGTTCTATCATTAAGCCCAATTAAGGGATGAAATAATGAGGACACAGGGAGCTCAATCACTTGCCAAAATCACAGCATTAAATAATGTGTGTGGTCCAACTCTGATTCAAATTAAGATGCATTTGATAAAACTCATGAAATTCCAAAAAATATATAGAAATAGGATAGGTTACTACAATAAATACATAAGTTCCACCACCAAAAGCAGCACACCTAATGGTATAACTGAGAAGCATTCCCAGTAATCTCATATTTAGCAGGAGTGCCCATTCTCAACAATTATAGAGACTGTTTTAAAAATGTGGGTGAATAAATTTATCATGGAACAAAATAAAAGTTACAATAGGCAAAGTTATCACCAGTTTTCTCCATCAGTTGTGCTTAAGCTGTGTGTGCTTTTTTAAATTATTATTCCTGTCTACAACCAAGGGAAAAGACATGAAAATATTGGGAAAAGAAAGAATAAAAACAATAAAAACAGCTACTAAAAACTTGGGACTTAACTGAATATAACTATAAAATTCCACCTTAGGAAAGAAACTTACTTTGAAAAAAAAATGGACCCTCATCCCTGTTCTCAGCTGGAGAAGGCAATGCTGGAAATGTGGCAATCTCTCTTAACTTAGTCTGCCCTATGCATATGAGGTGATCAAAATTCCAATGTGAATTTCTTATAGATGGGGAAGGGGACACACTCAACTAAATGTTCCCAGAAACAAACTCACATTGGAATCTGGCTGTCAGGTCCTAACTGTCCCTGCACAACAGGAAACAGTACTGGTCACGCCACCTGCATTTGCTCCCTGACAGAAGCCAGAATGTGGAGCACCCATGTGGCATGAGGTCAGGGCAATTCAATCAACGCTTCAGGTCCTGTCCAACTATGTTCTCCACTCAACAATCCTAACTGTCCCTGCACAACAAGAAACAGTACTGGCCACGCCACCTGCATTTGCTCCCTGGCAGAAGCCAGAATGTGGAGCACCCACGTGGCATGAGGTCAGGGCAATTCAATCAACCCTTCCAGGTCCTGTCCAACTATGTGCTCCACTCAACTGCAAGGTCACCAGAGGGGAAGCATGGAACACTGGCACATTTTGTGGAAGACTAACTAAAAATTGAAAAATGAAGTTGATGCACCTCATCCACCACCTTTCAAGTCTCATCTCCCAGCCCAAATCACGCTAGGTCCCCTACTCATAAGTGGCACAACCTGCCACCCCAGCCCCTCAGGTAGGAAACTTGGGAAGGCAATGCTGGAAATGAGGTGATCCTGCAACTACACCATTACTATCCATATGCAGTGAACAGCTTTTGCCAGCTCAGTTTTCTTGTAATCCACTCTTACCATCCCACATCCTCATTTCATTCCAGGGCCCTGTCTAGAAATCTCTTTCTGAATGCTCACTCTGGCCAACTCCACACATTTTTCAAGTCTCTGATGACCAGTGTTCTGGAGAAGTTATTGACCCTCTCAATTACCAGGGGAACAGGTCTTCAGAGCAAGTCTGCCTCCTCCATTTTCCTGTTTCACAGAATGAATCTTCCTTTTCTGGACTGATGGAGGGTGCCGAGTAAAGTAGTTGCTTATCAGACTTTCTGTGCTTTCTCCTCTCAGGCTGTTGCTCAGTCCGATATGGGCTGGCTTTCATCTTGCTTCTCTGTCACTCTTCAGTGAGCACACAACAAACGAATTTGAGCATCGCCATGCCAGCGATGGTAAACAACACGGCCCTGACCAGCCAACCCAATGCCTCCACACAAGGGCCTCCCTCTGACGGCCTGAACAACAGGAATGAAACTCCACAGGAACTCAAGGCAGTGGTAAGCTTAATGAGACTGTGGACTCTTTCTTCAATTCAAGTGGTTTTAACAAGACGGTTGTTTATTGAGTATCTGCTATATTATGCAAGAACAAAATATCTAGGGATATTATATCCCTATTTTAGGTCTATGTGTTTGCATGGATTCAACTAGAATGAAGGAAACAGATTTTTGTCATTCAGTAGACATAAATTGTTCCCATAAAATGGTGGCTATATCTACATATAAGTATCACAGATTTAAATAAAATCCTTTCTTTCACCTATTTTTTACTATCTTGATGCTGCTGCTCATTTATCGGATTCTTTCTTTTTAGGCTCTGATTTTAAATTGATCTGTTATCTGGGGAACCAGGGAAATTGTGAACAGGCAAAGATTAAGTTGGATCTCTCTCTCTCATGCTTGATATAATTGTTAGATTAGAGCATTGAGAGCAAAGAAAAGAAACTGCCAGTTATTACCATTTTCTACCTCTCAAGTCCTCACAATAAATAGTTTCATCTCTGTAGGCAAAGATTAACAGTGGTGTGCTGTCTTCATCTAGGCCCCTGTGTATGACTGGAATCCTGAGATCCAGGGAATCATCCTCAGCGCATTCAACTATGGCACATTCTTGGCTCCAATCCCTAGTGGCTATGTGGCTGGAATATTTGGTGCCAAGTACCTGGTTGGTGCTGGCTTGGTCATTTCCTCAGTCCTGACCCTCTTCTGTCCACTGGCAGCTGATACTGGGGTGACCTTGCTCGTTGTCCTTCGGGTTGTCCAAGGCATAGCCCAGGTACCAAGATATTTGGTAAGTATGACTAGAATATGGGTTCCAATGTGACCTAATCTACTGAGAGGAACTTTTATTTATTTTACAGACCATGGTATTAACAGGTCAGTTTTCAATTTGGGTCAAATGGGCTCCCCCAGTGGAAAGGAGTCAGCTCATCGCCATTGCTCGATCAGGTAACTGGCACCCTAATTGTCGGCCCTGTGCTGCATCACCAGACAGCTGCTGAGTGGAGGAGCGGGAAGTGAAAGCAGGTTGTCTGGATTTCAGCTTTTATCACTAATCGCTGGGAACTCATCTTGGTTGAGTTTCAATCTGTAGGAGGCATAGAGATTCCCAAGCCTGACGCCCTCATGTGAAATACCCTGACTTCTTCTGTAGGAGTAATGCTGGGAAGCTTCGTCATCCTCTCTGTCGGAGGCCTCCTCTGCGACACCATAGGATGGCCTTATGTCTTCTATATCTTTGGTGAGTTTGTGCTCCTCTGCCTCAGAATTTTGTTTTATGACAGAAAATTCTGGGCATATTTTCTTTTTCTTTTTTTTTTTTTTAAAGATTTATTTATTTATTTATACAAGCACTGGGTACAGTCAGAAGCGCAGGAGGGTGAGAGAATCCACCAGAGCCAGAGCAGGGAGCAGAGCAGGCAGAGGGACTGAAGTACACTGCTGAGGGGAGCAGCGGGCGGCAGGAGAGGTCTGCGCTCCATGTGGGACCCTCCTCTGGTGGCTGGGGAGCAGCTGGGGATCGAACCAGCGCTGCAGAGGCTGAGGGCAGCTTCGCAACCCAGCATTCAACCGCTGCACCACCGGGGAGGCCCTGGGCATATTTTCTTGATCCAAGTCATCTCTGGTTTGCCAAATCCTAACAGATTTGGATATTTATTTAACTGAAGCTTGTTTCAGCAAAGCAACACCACACTGACAAAGAAATGGGAGTCTGGAGCAAAACTGTTCTGGCAGGATGCTACCGAGAAGGTAGCTTTTTACCTTTGCAATATTGTCCAATGATTATACAAAGTTATTACTCAGCACAGGAGGACAAAGAGAAAAAAGCCAGGAAGAAGGAATGCATGTTAAGATTAACTGCACTTTAGGAGAGAGGAGTCTGGGAATCCAATTCAGATTTACAGCCCAGTTTTCTGGCCCAAAGTTTGAGACCAAAATCAGACTTTCTGACCTTGGCTTCTGGTACCCATCTTGTTAACAAAATGTGGGATTCTGCTGATGTCTCTCTGGACGCAAAGTTACATACCAGTCAGTGGCTCCCCAGGCATTCCCTATCCTGCCTGGTGACATATGCTCATTGTCACAGGAGATTAAGCATCTTTTTCTTGTTTAACTTAAAAGATGCCTCTGCGGGGTCAGGAGTGAATTGATTGGTTGGGCCTAATGGTTTTTGTGCACATAAGGCTGAACTGCATAGCCCACACGGCGGCTTATGCAGTTATTTCATTCTAGCAGACCCACAGAAGTGGATAATGTCAGACCTCATCATGAGAGACTGCAAATCACATTTAAGTTTAGGGATCTAGAGTGTGTAGCTAAAATAACCGGATGACTTTAGAGGCATCATCACATTCCCTTCAGTTTCTAAATTCAACCCAAAGAAGGACGCCACCTGGGTTGCTTCATAAGCTGTTGAAAAGGTTATCTTGGTAGGATTATATTTTTAGCCAGGCTTACTTATTTAATACATTTTCAGCATTCTCTTAATATTACTCAACAGGGAAGTGTGGGAATGAGACATAATCACAGTGAAAGTACTGAGTGGAGTAGAGAATCAGCCAATAGAGGATGCAGAGCAGGCTGACCACATGATGCTCAGGAGTAGATGAAATACACAGAGACAGAAAATTTTCAAAGTTACACTGAGTATTCCAGAGGTAGTATTTTACTACTTTGCAATATTGTCCATACTCAATCATGGATAGAACAGTCCGTCTGCTTTTGACTAAAGTTTGAGGTTGTATTTTTACAATATTCTCTGAAATCTTATGTGCAACCTGCCTCATCTGGTGGGACCTGGAGGTTCAATCTATTGGTGTTTTCATTAGAGGATGGTGCTCTTAGTTCATGGGTTTTATTTATCAGGTCATGGTTTTTAGAAGAAAATATGTTACGTGTGATCACTATGGCACATAATCTACCCGTATTCTGACCTAGAAATTTCAAAAAGAATGGGCTACAAAAAATAATTAAGTAATGGGAAAGGCTGCTGTGCCCATGGTTTTGAGAAACAGCAATAGCATGATTAAGACAGGAACTCACTAAATACCCATGGAATCTGCTAACATCCTACATTTTCAATATACACCAGTGCTGATTTTCTTATCCATCCCTCCATGCTCTATGTTAAGTATTGATGAGAAATTTGAGCTTTGTATTCTTAAACTCTCAAAATCTAGCAAAAATCTTGGTGTTTGTGAGTTGTCTCTATATTTGTGAAGGATGTGTCATCCACAACCAAGGAAGTAAAGAGAGCTCTTTAGATATTCATAATGACCTAAGAAGGGACTTTTTAGATGAATCATTTTTTTCAGACAGTGCTAATAATGTTGTGTTGTCAAATTCAGAGTAATGTCTCTATTAGAGAAAATCCTTCTGTTGAGGATTAATTTCAAATTTACAAATTTCCTGGGTAATCACTTACACATATGCCTGCTGCTAAGTCTTCAGTGCTAGAGGTAGTTATGGAAGGACTTAATGACGGAAGGAACTTGCAGAAGTATGACAAGGAAGAGGAATCTTTCCAGTACTTCAATATGAGGAAGTTGTCAAGCAAGCAGTGTAAGCTCTCTAGTATTTCTAACAATGAGCTATAGCATTATTAATGCTGCATTTCAAAACTTCCCCCAACTCTGGTTTAAAACAAATCATTTGTTCTCCCACTTCTGGGCAGCTCTATTCTCTGTGTCTTGTATATGCCTTGGATAATGGGTAACTTGGACCATGTTCTTCCTATGACAATGGCTAGGACTTTAGAAGAAAATTGATAACAATATCATGGTTCTTAAGCATGGACAAGCAAGTAATATGTATGACCAAGGCCGAAATAAAGTTCTGGGAAAGTCCTCTCCACCAGTGATAAGTACATAGCAGAATATAGATAAGGGCAGAGTAGAAGACTGGAATCAGTCACTCTGTGTACTGCAAGATTCATCCCACATTAGAGTCAAATTGAAACACTCCAATGCAATGCTAACTGGGCCCTCTTCTCCCAGGTGGAATAGGCTGTGCCTGTTCTTTGCTCTGGTTTCTTCTCGTCTATGAGGACCCTGTGAATCATCCATTTATCAGCACTGGTGAGAAGGAATACATCGTGGCTTCCCTGGCTGAACAGGTGCACTGAGTAACACCTCTGTCATCTCCATGTCTGTCTGCATGAGTTGGAGGTGAGATGTGCAGTGGAGCAAAGCTTCTGTCTTCTAATAGAGGGGGCATTGTCATGTGCTTTCTTCTAGGGCAGTTCTCCAGGCTGGTCTGTTCCCATTAAGGCTATGATCAAATCCCTGCCACTGTGGGCCATTTTTGTGTCTGCATTCTGCATATACTGGCGAAATCATATCATGATGGCATACATGCCAACATATATCAACACTGTACTGCAAGCTAACTTCAGAAATGTAAGTACAGAGGAAGTTCTTTCTTTTCCTCCATTTAAATGCTTCTTTATAGAATCTTCTGTCTTTTATTTGGTCAAAAATCAAGGATTGGGCCCAGGATGGTCAGGGAGGAAAAGCAACCTGGTTCACCTGCATTTTCATTCAGGAGATTCTGAATCACTGAAAAGAAACCTTCTGCTTAATGGGAAGAAAGTGGTATGGTTCTAGGTCACTCATATTCACAGAATGTCACATTTCTTAACACTCCTAAGGAAAAATATTACATTTAATCCAAACAATAACTCCAATCAATCACTCTGTTGCAGATTAGCAACAAAGTTTAATAAAATTGTGTTCATCTTTAAGAAGACTATGATATAGATGCAAAAACATGCTGAAAGTAAGGCATGATAGTTCTTATATAAAAAATTGTGGGAATTTTTTAAGAAAAGATATTTCTCTCCATTTTAACATATATAGATTAAGTGCACATATGTGTAGAGCTCTCTGATTTTCCGCTCAATGAACAGATTGTGGATTGGCTGACACGAGACTTTCAATTTTTGCTTAAAAGGATGTTCTAAGACTAGGGAGGAGGGCATAGATCTCACTGAGGGACAGTTCACCTGGTCATTGAATTATTGCTTTCCTCACCCTTTGGACTCTAAAGCAGTGTCCCCAGGGTGATTGCGTTCCCTGATGAAACGTTAGAAGTGGGTAACAGAGAACTGGCCTCGTAGCAGAGATCAGAGCCGGGGACTTCTGCATGCAAGGAGGCTGGGGAGCTGAGATCTGTAAGTCCAAAGACAGGTGGAGGAGGATCAGAAGCAGCTGAAAAAACACAAGTCAGGCCAGGGAGTCTAAAGACAAATGTCTAGAGAGCTAGGACATCAGGATGAGAGAGGGGCATCCTGCGGCTGCTGTTGGGGATGATCAACCTCCACCAAGGCTGAGGAGGACCAGGATGGGAGTGGTTGGAAAGACAGGTAAGAATGCAGCGCCCTCCCAGCACAGGAAGTCAAGAGACCTGGACTCGTTGCTCTCAGGGTAATTTCTCACTAAGTCACATGACCTCGATGGTCTCAGTTTCCTCACCCATTAAATGAACAGCTTGGACCAGATCAGAATGACATGCTCATTGTCTGGATTATGTAAACCGGGGGGTGTGTGTCCCCCTGTCCTCGTTTTCTTTATCAGCCATTTAAAATAGAAGCGGAATTGCTAATAACAGGGTTCCCCATTTTAAAATCTCTTTTAAAATACAAAAAGGCAGTTGCAACATCTTGCTGTCTTCCTGTATCCAATCTCCCCTGTTTTCCCAGCCCACTCCACACATAAAGTTTTTATGAGTTTCTCAGAATTTTTCCCATTGTGCCTTTGGAGAATCCAAGCCTACACAAATGAATATTATTCTCCAAACCATTTTAACAAAATCTTTACATGTGCATTTTCCCTTTTTGTAAATTGTGTATTCATATTATTATCCTATTTTTGCACAAATTTTCTTCCTTTAAACTTCTTTTTCCAGGGAAACTTTATATATGCAGGAAGAATTCATCATTTTTTATCCCTCAAATTGAATTTTATAAAACTATCTGCAAGTAATAATATTATGTTGATTCATACCAGTAGTGTGTAATTTGTCTTAGAGGGATGAGCATGTAATGAATAACCCCAGATCTAGACAGTTTTCCCACAACTCTGTCTATGGCATTGTGGGGGATGATGACCTGTCTCTCACTCGTCTCCTCCTCAGAGTGGGATCATGTCAGCTCTGCCGGTATGTGTTGCCTTTCCCACCTTTATCCTTGGAGGTCAACTCGTTGGTTTTCTCCACTCCAGAGAAATCCTTAGACTCAATACTATCAGGAAACTCTTTACTACCTTAGGTAAGAATAGAGGGGAATGGAGGGGTGGGTGTGGGGCGCTCAGGGGGCCTCCTGTTCACTGTGTTTGTCCTCCTGCCAGGGGTTCTCATCCCAAGTGGACTCCACCTGCTCCTGACCTGGGTGAGATCCAGCCAAAGCACCCTTGGCATCTTGGCAGTGTCTTCCAGCTTCCGCACCTTGTGTGAACTAGGAGTTTTTCTCAACATGGTGGATATTGCTCCTCGGTAGGGACTCTTGCTTTATTCTCATAGAGATACAGTGCAGGTCCATCAGCTTAAACCACCTCTGACACATGGATCAATTATGAGTGACATGTGAGACAGGTCACGGAAATTGTCAGTCCCATATCCAGATTCCAACTAATTCCTGGAAGACCCAAAGATGTTCCACAGTTTTAAGGTAAAAACAGAAATAGACAGTGGCCACAGACAGCCCAATTAGAGGAGACTCCCAGAGATATCCGTCTGTGGGACATCAGCTGTCACATATGGTTGAGACCCTGAAAGGGCTCAGACAACTCCACAAGCCTCGTTCACCTAAGGCAATTGCAGGCAAATTGTGGGGACAGCAAAAGGAACCTCTTATAAAGGTCATTATCAAAGATCAATGAACTTTCCACTATAGCCCCAGATACTTTTCACAGTCAAGAAAACACACTCATCCTCAGAAATGAGGCAATATTCGTGGGCTATACTTTGTCTCAGAGGAGCCATGTCTTTTAATGAGAGGTCTTTTATATCCTAGGAGAGAGATATTTTATACACAAAACCTGGATTCTCGAAGATCAGGCTTCATAGCCGAGTCCAAAGAATATAAGCCAGCTACAGAGCCCTAATTTGTCTATTTTGTATAAACAGTGGTAAAAAGTTAGTACAGGTGACCCCTTGGAAGTCTCTGAACCCAGCACTGGATCCTACTAATGCCATCAGGACATTACATTCAAGTTTGGTCCAGGGTCACACAGCCACAGGCATCCTCAGAGATAAGCAAAGAGTTGCAACAGATGAGCTGAGATTGACCTCTTATTTCCAGTGAATGTTCTCTCTGTCTCTCTGTCTCTCTGTCTCTCTCTCTCTCTCTCTCTCTCTTTCTCTGTCTCTCAGGTACAGTGCCTTTCTCAAGGGACTATCGCAAGTATATGCTTCCTTAGCTGGAGCCATCTCTACCACCGTAACTGGCTATTTCATAAATCAGGTGAGAAAATGTTCTCATGAAAATATTCATAGGTCAAATCTGTATTGTCACCCAGTAGAAGTCAGACTTAGAGTATTTTCATTCCTTCCTCAGTGTGGCTTTCACAGTTTGTAAAACACAAGTGTGTGAGGGGAAGTTAGTACTGGTTTGAGTGTGGAGTGCAGGAGAATGCACATTTATGAGCTTAGGCTTTCTGATATTTTAGAAGATGCATTTCATGCTACTCAGCAAATTTTTAGAAATAGTCTTGACATTTCCTGTGATGACTAAAAAATTGAGTGACAGGGCCTCCCCTGTGGCGAAGCGGTTGAGCGCTGGGTTGCGAAGCTGCCCGCGGCCTCTGCGGCGCCTGTTCGATACCCGGCTGCTCTCTGGCCACCAGAGGAGGGTCCCACATGGCGCGCAGACCTCTCCTGCCAAGCCCGCTGCTCCCCTCAGCAGTGTACTTCGGTCCTTCTGCCTGCTCTGCTCCCCGCTCTGGCTCTGGTGAATTCTCTCACCCTCCTGCGCTTCTGGCTGTACCCAGTGCTTGTATAAATAAATAAATCTTAAAAAAAAAAAATTGAGTGACAAAAAAAATTTCCTTTAAGGAATTAGTTTCTCTCTTGACATTTTATGTCCCTTCTCTGCCAGTTACATGAAGAGAGGTAGAGTGACTTTATGAGAGGGCCTCTGGCCTGGGTATTGTAGAGCATCTGTGATATAAGCATCTGTCAATTGTGCAAATGGGTTTTGAGCATTCCACTCATTCCTTCCACCAATCCTAAGGAATTGGGATGAGATGCACAAGAAAAATGCTGAAAAGTAAGTCACACTTTAATAGTTTCCTTAGTTATTTGTCCACTGAAGCTAGCCCATGATCACTCTGTAATCGAGCAGAAGCCCTGGAATGATGTGAGCCAAATCAGTTTCACCTACAGTTGCTACCTTGACCCTCCTGCATAAAAATCTTCCCTTCAAGGTAGAGCAGAGAAATCATAATTCATACAAACTGGCAACCTCATGATGGTGGCATCTGCATGAATTCATCTGCCAGATTGCAAATAGCCCAGTGGGCATTGGAAAAACCCCTTGGGAGCTATAGAAGTTCACCTGCATTGTATTTAGGACATACCATATGTCTATTGATGGAAAACACTTTCTGACCACTGTGGGGAAGGGTTTCAAAAAATACTGCCTTTGGGGCTTCCCTGTTGGTGCAAGGGGTAAAGACACAGCGCTATGAAGCTACCCTCAGCCACTGCAGCATGAGTTCGATCCCCAGCTGGGGAGCTAGCCACATGGTGCAGCAGACCTCTCCTGTCTCGCCTGCTGCTCCCCTCAGCAGTGTTTCTGGTCCGTCTGCCTGTTTTGCTCCTCACTCTGTCTCTGGTGAATTATCTCAATCGCCTGCACCTCTGGCCTGTACCCCAGTTCTTGTATATATAAATAAATACATCTTTTTTAAAAGACATTTTTTAAAAAGTGGGTTGGGAGCCCCTACAGCCAGCATAGGCTGCTGGTTGGGCCCTAATCCCATTTTTCTCTCCTCCTCATAGAAATCCACCATCCTTTGGACCCATGTGTATCTCTGTCTCAAGTGTGGCTTTTTGGAGTTCACAAAGGCCATTACTTAAGGTGGAAGGCACCACAGTGCAGTGGGGAGAAATGTTGGGATGAGGCCAGAGTTGTGGGGGGTGAAAGAATTCACCTGAGACAGAGTGGAGAACAGAAAGCAGATTTATTGAAATACGACACCAAGAGAAGTAGCAGGTGGGAGAGGAGAGGTCTGTGCATGAAGGAGGACTTGGGGCTCCCTTTTGTAACCTGTTTCCCAGGCTTCTCATGAGTGGGCAGTTGATTTGGGCAAATTAGTGCTGCGATATGTGGTCTTGGGAGCTGACCTCTGACATAGAGTGTATCCTGGCCCTGCTTCTATGTTCATAGTCAAAGTGATCAGCCTTAGGCCTGGTTCCCACAGCAACCTTACAATTCCCTTTGTCTATTCAAGCCTCTGTAACCTTCCTGCTGGGCAAACTTAGTTTTTAACTAACCTGCAAAGGAGTGGTGCCTTAGTTTTTACCCTTATTAATGATACCCAGACACTAAAGAGCAGCACTTCAGTCTTCACTTGGACAATGCTGCTTGCACAGTTGCCGGGTATGCTGGTCAATTGCCTTTCTCATTGAGGTGTCAAGCTCTGATGTGTCCCTGTGTTTACAGTTTGACCATAGATTGAGGGAGCAGAATAGTTTATAAAAAAATCTATGACCAGCTTCCTGTTTCTTTATAGGTTGTCCTGGGGAAGACAGGAAGCCCCTTTGCTTCTACAGCATTCCAAACTCTTGGGCTCTTCCAGAAGCATAGTGGCTATCTGAATATATGACAGCTGTTTTGCCTTTTGCCATCTTGAAAGCCTTTGATACAGATTCTACCTACTGAGCTCAGTCAAACTGGTATTTTCAAGGACTGACACTTCAGAAATGACAGTGAGATTCTGGATGAATCTCAGCGGCATTAGCATCTGTATGCCAAACAAAGACAGAATTAGTTCTTGAAACTTCATGCAAATTGTTCTGCAATTTAAGGGAATCAATTAGTTGGATGCAATTATAGTGAGATTCAGCTGCCTTAAGTTTCTCTGGCAGCAAAGTGCTGGGTTCAAGCTATCAATTTTATATCTAAGAATCATTGTTTTTAGGGAGGGTAGGGTTAGCTCATGTGAAGTAGACCAGTTTGCTGAGTAACACTGTGTGTGCTGTGAGGTTGGGATCACTTCTGCAGAGTGTGGTGCATATAGAAAACATGATATATTTATCCGTCACAGCTTCTTCTGTAGTTCAGCACCAACAAGTTGCTGCAGATATGGCTCTTAGGCAGGAGGGCAAGTCTCTATTGACTATAAGAGCCCTTAGGGCCACTGGAGATCTCCATCTTGAGTTCAGGCCTCAGAGGCTTTACAAAGAGGGGAAATGATTTCTCCTAGTTTGCTTGTCTCAGTGCTGAGGCTCCAGTTAAGGTTTATTTTAGTGTTGACACTGCTCTTTTGTGGAGAACCTTGTGACCACCACCATTTGTACTGTTTCCTCACTCTGAGAAAAGGAATCTGGGAAAGTAATGGCATGCAAGACAGAAAGAGGAGCTCCCGAATGGATCAGAGGCCTGACGGGAATCCCTTGAATTTTTGCTTGGGCTTCCCAAATGAAAATGATTGTAGAAGTGAACAGATTCCCTTTAGTTCCTTGGAGCAGTACTAATCTAGTGTTATTAAATTTAGTCTCAAAAACTAAGTCAGAAACTTCCTCAGGGTCTCAGGGCTCTTTTAGTAATCTTTCCTCAGGTGCCCTGATATTTTGCAGTAATAACCAAAGTATGAGATTTCTATTTTTATTTTTTATTTTTTGATGTATCTGGTTTACCACTGTTTGTGGTTTAGAGGTATAGGATTGTTATAGAGCAGCCCCGATATTGAACGGGTTCCTGGCTGTGGGTCCTCACCCACGTGCTTACAAGGGACTTATGAATACTCCACTACAGGCACACACAAAAGATTAATAAAAGGTTTATTTACAAGGGAAAAGGAAATAAGGAAAATGTACAACTCAGGGAGAAAATAGGGAAATAAAGTCTTTAATGCGTCCTACCCGATCCAACAACCTGGAAACCCAAAGTCACTCTCAGAGCTGGCCAGACGCTGCGAGCTGGCGGAGAGCCAAAATGGGGATTCCCCCAAAGCCCACGTGTCTGCCTTTATACCAGCCTGGCTGCTTAACCCCACCCTCCGGTCCCAGCCACCTTCCCTTTGGTGGTGATGGGATTTGGAGTTCCCTGTGTCTTTGGCTTTGGCCTGGGGTGGGGGTGGAGTCCACAAAGCCTGTATGGAATTAGCTTTAGGACATCCTTTTCCCCCTAACAGGATCTTCCCCTTCAGATATTGTTACTATATCACATTCAACATCAAAACATCTGTAGTCCTCCACTATAGTCTAGTAGGACTTTCACGTTTTATTTATAATCTTTGATACTTAGTTTTCTGATGGAGATAATATTGGTTAACAACATTGTTGGTGGTTTTGAGGTATAGGCTCTCAGGCAATGTGACTGGTTTAAACCCGAAGGATCTTTATTCTCTTTAGAAATTCTATGGGTACTCAATCTGAGGGGTGGGGGAAAGCAAATATTGTCTAAAAAATGTAAAAAAATGATAAATGTTAAAATTTAAAAAATGAAAAAAAAAAGAAATCTCTGGATCTCTGGCATTGACACTTGTGGCCACTTGGTGGCAGGTTGTCCTCATCTATTTAATCATTTGACTGAGTTGCAGCCTCATAATTGTGGCTGTCTCTATTTCCCTGGCTTTGAATGTTTTGGATAATTTGCCAGCTATGAAGAACAGCATGCTAGTGCGTATTGACACCAGAGGCGGTGTCTGGAAGGGCGTGGAAGGATTCAGGTACCAAACTTCCTGGCCTCTGGAGAAGGAGGATAAAGGAGTGCTGCCTCGCCTGTTTGTTCATCAATAATGAAAGTGGAGGTGCTAGTGCATTGTGCTCTGGCTTTGTTAAGTAGAGATTCTTTTCGTTTTAACTTTTTTAAATACCAGTAATGGCAAAGACTTGACCTTATCATTTCTTCTCTTAGAAACTTCTAGGTATCAGTAGAAATACCTATCCTAGTAGCCTGTTTTAGTTTTGAGAAGCTATTTGCATCTAGAAATAGAACATTAGACAATTCATAAGTGCCCCCTTGGCCTCTTCAAAGAAATTTTCTATTAGGTAATTCCTTGCACCAAGGGAATAATTGCCACTATTCCCTCCATAAATGTTGCCCATAAACCCTTCAAGGTTGCTTATTGGCGGTGCCATCCCCTGCCACTCCTGGTTTATTGGGTTTGAAGTCTCATTTCCCATAGTAAACATTTCCTAGCTGACTTTGCTTGGGATCCATGTGCGGGTATAGACTGGCTTTATTTGTGTGGCCCGGGGTGTGCTTGGCCTTTACCTGTCCCAGTTTACCTACAAACTGCTTCAGTCAACTGTAGGAGCTCAGGATGCAGAGGATCAACCCTCATGTCACCGCCAGATGAGCACAAAAATGTATGAAAATGCTCCCCCTGGAGGACCAATCACTAGTCATTACAGCTAGGATTTTGATCTCCTAGACATACGGAAACATAGGTTAGAGGGAGCACTTGGCCTTTTCCCGTGGAGACAATCCAGGCTGCTCCCACTAGTTGGTCATTATATTCTGAGCAAATTTTGTCTTTCCAACTCAAACAGAATATCCATACCCACCCCCACGGACAATCCTGCCTTTACCTGTTGCCAGTGGGAGTAGATGTCCATACTGATGCTGTCTGATCTCTGATAAATATCCTTAGAAAACTCTGGGAATGTCAACCAAACCTGGAGTCACATGACGTGGGTGTAGTCACCAGTCACTATGTCTGAGCTCCGAGATTTGGATAGAATCAAGGGCACTTGCTGTAGCCATGAATTTGGATCTGCTACCTCCTCCCAGGGATCAGGAGCAGAGCTGGAAGTGGGAACAGTAGGCCAGGACACCAGGGTGCCAGAGCCCTTCTCAGCCAAATGGGAAAAGACTAGAGGCCATAATCACCTGTACTTCTCACCTCAGGACTCTGAGCATGCCTGGAGAAACATCTTCTTCGTTGCAGCTGCTGTGGACATAGCAGGCCTGGTCTTCTACCTCATCCTGGGAAGAGCCGAAGTCCAAGACTGGGCGTAGGGTCGACATTCACCCATTTCTGAGCAACCACCTGGTGACACCTCATATCCTGGTGATTAGTTGTGCCTCACCTGCCTCATGGAACCTTCCCAGTCCACACCTGTGTGATGGGCTAGCATCCAACTCAACTGACTTGCCTCCAGTATCTTGTCAGGGAACTTGGCAGTGTAAAACTGGGAGTGCTCCCTGGCTATTTACAAGCGGGGTGGGGGAGAGCCTAGTTATTTAACTCTGGGTGCCTGAAAACATAGGCGTATCTGAATTTCCATGCCTTATGTAACAACAGGCAGGGATGAACCAAGAGAATATGCTTAGTGAAACAGTAAGAAAAGAAAGAGCATAAGATTTCACTCACAGGTGGTGCATGAAGAAACCAAAACAAATAAACTAAATAAAACAAAAAAACAGAGACCACATAGTAGTAGTAACCAGAACTGAAGGGGCCATATGTAAAAGCTGGAGTTAGACCTTTAGTGGGGATAGGTGGTCTGTGCAGTTGTTGATTTACATAAATGTATACTGAAACCTATAATATGATAAGCCTATGTTATGTCAATTACACAAAAAAAGTGGGAAACACAATTTTGGCTGCAGAAAAAGGTCTGTGTGCAACTGTATCATCTTCAGTAGACAGGACAGGGGTCTCATGTTCCCGTGCACGTTGATGCAGTAAGTTATATCTCGGAATGAGTATTTTCAATGATCTAATCAATCAAGAATGTAAGATTGTTACTTAAATCAAACACAGGAATTTTTGTTACCTGAGAGTGCTTTGAAAGTGGAGGTAGGGACAAAATCAGACTTTCCATCTTTTCTTCGCTGAACTGGTTCAAATGTATGTACAAGTTGTCATCTGCTGAGCAATTCTGTGTAGTGTTTTCAGGGAAAGTCTGGAACAAAGTCAAGGTAAGCTGCTTCACAGCACAAGTGGATTAAGGCCCCCAGAGTTCCCTGGGGATAGTTTGGATATTGAATCTATGTTAACTACTTGATATTGATGGTTGCTTTGTGGTTATGTAGGAGAATGACCTCTTTCAAAGAAAACATTGCAAAAGTGTTTACTGGAGGACTAGATGATGGTACTGGACATCATGCCAGCAGCTCATCCTTGTGGTTAAGCAAAAGTCCTTTTTACCTATTGTGCAACTGTTCTGTATTGGGGATATTTTGAAATGAACCAATATAATGAAAAACTATATTAATGACATTGGGGTCACATTCTTTAAATCATGTTCTTTTAACTCATGGGTTTTGATTTTCATATTAATAGCAGTGTAACCAGGTGTGTGGTAAACATCTGATCTAACACACAGCAGAATAATAACATCCAGAGCCTTGGATCAGGAAGAAGGTAGAGAAAACCTACTCCTGTTTATGTCCCAGGCACAACTCTGTTCGCACAGGGAACCCACATCTGTGAGATATTTTTATCAGACAAAACTGCACAGCTTACACAGTAGCATTGCCTGGTTTATCCTGATACTAAGAAATTTAAATCTAAATATAATTCTATGAAAATATAACAAGTTCATATAAAGAAAAAAGTTATTGTGAAAAAACTATATAAGATCAGAGAAAGTTGTCACACAGTTACCCCTTTTAAAACAGAAACATTATGGGGTGGGGGCGGAGCAACATGGCGGCGAGGAGACGCTGCGAGTAAGATCTCCCATTAAAAAAAAGTTAATAGGGAGGAAAAGCGGCAGGTCCCAGTGAGAAGTGGGACACGGAAGATAAACGGGTGACGCCAGCAAACTGCCCGAAGAAGAAAGTGGCCCTAAAAGAGGACCAGAAGGGAGGGAAGCGCAGAACCCTGCTCCCCTCCCCCGCCCACAGAGGCGGCACTCTCCGACCAGCAGAGAGGAGGAAAACAACACACTAAAACGACCAACAAGAACAAACGACGCAGCAAGCGGGACTGTGAGTGGAAAGGAACTATTGCAGCCACCACACCCCGTGAACGCGAGCTGTGGAGAACCCTGCAGGATTCGCCGCGGAGGTGAGCTCCAGGCGCCATTAAAGAGAGCCCCCCCCCAGGAGGAGGCCAGGACCAGCACACAGCCCTGGGCCGCCCGGTAAGCTTGCGCGGAAAAGCGGCCCGCACTGGAAAAGCAGTCGCGGATCGGGATCGGGATTGCGCGGAAAAGCGGCGCGGATCGGAATCGGGATCGCGCGGAAAAGCAGTGCAGTTGAAAAGCAAACGCGGATCCGGATCGCAGCTGCCCAGGTCCCCGCGCCTGCGACCTAGGCTTGTGGGGAGACGCGCGGAGGTCCTCACTGAGTGAGTAGGAACCAGGCGCCCAGGCACGGGAGCGGGGTTCAAAAGGCGCCATTCCCGCGCCACTGAACTGGGCTACAGCCCGCGTCCTGGAACTGAGGTCTTTGGAACTGAGACCCGGGGCACGAAATTAGGGGCGTAGGTTCCCCACAATGGTGGGGCACAAGGCAGACACAGCACCCCAAAGCCGTTGAGGTTTACCCTACCATTCCCGCTCTGTTCCCTGTCCCACGGGGTGGAAAATCAGCTCCCCAAGGGCTCTAGGAGAGATCTCTGGCGCCACCTAGCGACTTGAAACCAGCAGAGGCTCCTGGAGAAGCCAGTGGCCAGCTGGGGAGTTAGCCCACGCCGGGCCCCTTCCGACCAGTAGTCTGAGCCCACAAGGGGAGCAAGCACCCACAGCCGGGGCAGACCAGGCGCGCAGAAGAGTGTGCCTGAGACCAGACGTGCAGGGAGTGTGTCCCACATCACCATTTTAGAACAGGGACATTTCTTCAGTAAAGACTACCTGCAGAAGGCTTCCTCAGGAGCCAGAGGTGAGCAGGGGAAGTTCGCCCATGCCAGACCCCCTCTGGCCTGCAGTCCAAGCCCAGAGGGGGAGCAGGAACCCACCGCCGGGGCAGACCAGGCGCACAGGGGAGTGTGTCCCCACATCGGCATTTTAGAACAGGGACCTTTCTCCAGTAAAGTCTGCTTGAAACTGACATATGGTTCCTGGAGGAACCAGAGGGGAGCAGAGAAGCTCACCCAAGATGCAGGCCAGTCCCAACAACACAGTGTCCCAATGCATACGGCAAATTAGAAAACAGACAGCAGGGAGTAGAAGAACCACATGCAACCTAGCAACTCCCCAGGGAAAAAGCACACCACAAAAAGAAAACCAGCCCCCAGATTGCAACGACAGTAACTTGGAAGAACTTCTGTGCCTTCCAGAAAGAGAATTTAAAATTGCCGTGATTAAAAAACTGACAGAAGTCATAAAGGGAAACAATGATAAGGGAAAAATAATCAACGATCAGAAGAATGAAATTGAGTCCCTAAAGAGGGAAAACAATAGTCAGAAGAATGAAATTGAGTCCCTAAAGAGGGAAGTAAAAGAAATGCAGGAGATCAAAGAATTAATGGAAGAACTAAAGAATTCTGGGAAAAGCAATGAAAGCAGAATAGATGAAATGGAAGAACGAATAAGTACTCTTGAAGACACAGAAATAAAAAGAACCAAAACAGAAAAGGAAAGAGAAGTACGAAGGAAAAAGAATGAAGAAAGACTTCGGGAACTATCTGACTCCATGAGGAAAGGAAATATAAGAGTTATAGGAATACCAGAAGGAGAGGAGAGAGATGTAGGAACAGAGAAAATATTCAAAGAGATAATTGAAGAGAACTTCCCAAATATGAAGAAGGAGCTGAAAATTGATATACAAGAAGCAAGAAGAACACCAAACTTCCACGACGAAAGGAAAAATACAGCAAGACACATAATAGTAAAGCTCCCAAGAATCCAGGACAAGGAAAAAATAATGAAGCTGGCAAGAGGGAAGAAACAGATAACATTCAAAGGAAAGCCAATCAGGCTGACATCAGACTTCTCCAAAGAAACACTACGGGCAAGGAGAGAGTGGAGGGACATAGTCAACAGACTCCAAGAAAACAGATGCCAACCAAGAATACTCTATCCCGCAAAGCTCTCCTTCCTCTTTGAAGAAAGAATATGGACCTTCCCAGACAAACAGAAACTCTGGAATTTCATTACAACTAAACCCCCACTCCAAAAAATACTACAAGGAGTCCTAAAGCCAGAACCTCAGAGGGACGAATAACAATGAAAGAAGGCCAAAAAAAAAAAAAGTTATTAAAAGAATAAATAAATAAAATCAAAGGAAAGACAAACACAATGGCAAATACAGATGCTAACATATCAATTTTAACTCTAAATGTAAATGGACTAAACTCTTCAATAAAAAGACACAGAGTTGCAGCCTGGATTAAGAAACAAAACCCAACCTTTTGCTGTCTCCAGGAAACACATTTAGCTATAAAAGATAAAAATAGGCTCAAAGTTAAAGGATGGAAAACAATCCTACAAGCAAATGGACCAAAAAAGAAAGCAGGAACAGCTATACTTATATCAGATAAAACAGATTTCAAACTCAAAAAGATAAAAAGAGACCCCAATGGTCACTACATTATGATCAAGGGGACAATACTTCAAGAAGAAATAACACTCATTAACATATACTCACCAAACGAAGGAGCACCAAAATATATCAGACAACTGTTGTCCTCTCTGAAAACAGACATCAGAGAAAACACATACGTAGTGGGAGACTTCAACACACCACTATCAACAATGGATAGATCAACAAGACAAAAAATAAGTAAAGAAACCAAAGCTCTAAATAAGGACCTAGAGCAATTGGGCTTAACAGACATCTATAGAACACTAAACCCCAAAAAAACGGAGTACACATTTTTCTCAAGCGCACACGGATCATTCTCCAGGATCAATCACATACTGGGGCACAAGACAAACATCAACAGATACACCAAGATTGAAATCATATCAACCATCTTTTCTGACCATGAAGGCATCAAACTAGAAATAAACCATAAAAAGAAGGCAAGGAACTCTCCTACCTCATGGAGATTGAAACCCACACTACTGGAAGACCACTGGACTAATGAGGAGATCAAAGAAGAAATTAAAAAATTCTTTGAATTGAACGACAAGGAGGACACCAATATCCTAAATGTATGGGATGCAGCAAAAGCAGTAATAAGAGGAAAATATATAGCAATACAAGCTCACATCAAGAAACAAGGAAGAACTCAAAGAAACAACCTAATCTCGAAGCTCAAAGATCTAGAAAAAGAACAACAAAAAAACCCCAACCCAGTAGAAGAAAAGAAATAATAAAAACCAAAGCAGAAATAAACGAAATTGAAACTAAAAAAACAATCCAAAAGATCAATGAAACCAAGAGCTGGTTCTTTGAAAAAATCAATAAAATAGACAAACCCCTAGCCAGGCTCACAAAGGAAAAAAGGGAGAAAGCACAAATAAACAGGATCATCAATGAAAGAGGAGAAATCACAACGGACACAGCAGAAATCAAAAGAATAATCAGTAACTACTATGAACAGTTATATGGAAACAAGTTTAACAATCTAGAGGAGATGGACCAATTCCTACAACTCTACAATCACCCAAAGCTAGATAAAGAAGAAATAGAACACCTAAACAGACCAATTACAAGCAGCGAAATTGAAATGGTAATCAAAAACCTCCCCAAAAACAAAAGCCCAGGACCTGATGGATTTACAAATGAATTCTACCAAACATTCAGAGACGAATTAGTGCCTATCCTTCACAAACTCTTCCAAAAAATTGAGAAGGAAGGGACAATACCAAACACGTTCTATGAAGCCAACATTACACTAATACCAAAACCGAACAAGGACAACACAAAAAGGGAAAACTACAGGCCAATCTCCCTAATGAACACTGATGCAAAATCCTCAATAAAATTTTAGCTATCAGAATCCAACAATGTATCCATAAGATAATTCACCACGACCAAGTAGGATTCATTCCAGGGACACAAGGATGGTTTAACATCCGAAAATCAATCAACGTTATCCAACACATCAACAAAAAGAAATATAAAAACCATATGATAATATCAATAGATGCTGAGAAAGCTTTTGACAAAGTGCAACACCCATTCATGATAAAAGCCCTTGAAATTCTTGGGATACAAGGAACATACCTCAACATCATAAAGGCCATCTATGACAAGCCAACAGCCAGTATCATTCTCAATGGTGAAAAGCTGAAAGCAATTCCATTAAGATCTGGAACAAGACAAGGATGTCCACTCTCACCACTGCTTTTCAATATAATACTGGAAGTCCTAGCCAGAGCAATAAGACAAGAGAAAGACATCCAAGGAATCCAAATAGGAAAAGAAGAAGTCAAACTATCACTATTTGCAGATGATATGATAATATACATAGAGAACCCCAAAATCTCCACAGAAAAACTAATTCAACTCATCAATCAGTTCAGTAAAGTGGCAGGATACAAAATCAACATGCAAAAGTCAGTAGCCTTCCTATACACAAACAATAAATCTGAAGAAGAAGAAATCAAAAAAACCATCCCTTTCTTTATTGAAACAAAAAAAATCAAATATTTGGGAATAAATCTAACAAAAGAGGTAAAGGACCTATACAAAGAAAACTATAAAACACTGTTAAAAGAAATAGAAGAAGACACAAAGAAATGGAAAGACATCCCTTGCTCATGGATTGGAAGAATAAACATTATTAAAATGGCCATCCTTCCAAAAGCAATATACAGATTCAATGCTATTCCAATCAAAATTTCAATGTCATTCTTCAAAGAAATAGAACAATTATTGATGAAATTCATATGGAATCACAAAAAACCCCGAATAGCCAAAGCTCTCCTGAAAAAAAAGAAGGGAATGGAGGCATCACACTCCCAGACTTCAAACTATACTACAAAGCCATAATCATCAAAACTGCATGGTATTGGAACTAGAACAGACATACAGACCAATGGAATCAAATAGAAAATCCAGAAATAAACCCACAGATTTATGGTCAACTAATCTTTGACAAAAGAGCAAAGACTATGCATTGGAGCAAAGAAAGTTTGTTCAATAAATGGTGCTGGGAAAACTGGGTTGCTACATGCAAAAGAATGAAGCTTGACCACTACCTCACACCATACACAAAAATCAACTCAAAATGGATTAAAGAAATAGACATAAGACCTGAAACCATAAAATATATAGAAGGAAATATAGGCGAAACACTACGTGATTTGCACATCAAAGACATCTTTACAGACACATCACCCAAAGTAGTGATAGTGAAGGCAAAGATAAACAGCTGGGACTACATCAAATTAAAGAGCTTCTGCACAGCAAAAGAGACAATAACAAAAACCAAGAGAAACCCCACCAACTGGGAGAACATTTTTGCACCCAACACTAATGATAAAGGACTGATCACAAAAATCTGCAAAGAGCTGATGAGACTCAACAACAACAAAGAAAATAATCCAGTCAAAAAATGGGCAGAAGAGCTAACAAGAAACTTCTCTGAAGAGGAAATGCAAATGGCCAACAGGCATATGAAAAAATGTTCAACATCACTTGTCATCAGGGAAATGCAAATCAAAACTACCATGAGATACCATCTTACACCAGTGAGAATGGCACATATTAAAAAAACTAGCAACAACAAATGTTGGCGAGGGTGTGGAGAAAAAGGAACTCTTCTTCTGCACTGTTGGTGGGAGTGCAAACTGGTCCAACCACTGTGGAGAGCTGTGTGGAGATTTCTGGACCTACTAAACATAGAGCTTCCATATGATCCAGCAATTCCACTCCTAGGTATTTACCCAAAGGACACAGAAACATCAATTCCAAAGAGCACCTGCACCCCTGTGTTTATAGCAGCACTGTTTACAATAGCTAATCTTTGGAAACAACCCAAATGCCCAAAAATAGATGACTGGATCAAGAAGATGTGGTACATATATACCATGGAATATTACTCAGCATTCAAAAAAGATAAACACATGCCATTTGCAGCAACATGGATGGCGCTGGAAGGGATCATGCTCAGCGAAATAAGCCAAAAAGAAAAAGAAAAATACTGGATGGTCTCACTCATAGCAGGAATCTAGAAAACTTAAATAAGGGACCAGGAAAATGAATAACTATAAGAAAGCGAAAATCAAAATCAACAAAAAACTATGAACCAGAGACACTTTTAGGGGGGCGGGGGCGGGAGGGGAGGTATTGGGGTCAGAATGGGGGGCGCTGCAATTGTATGGGGAATATAAAAATAAAATTTATTATTTAAAAAAAAAACCAGAAACATTACATTCTATTATATTCATTAAAAAATTTGGTAAGATTTTTAAGCAATAGAAAATGCTTATTTTATCTTGTGCAAAAGAAATCCAAATAATTTATGGAGATTCCTACCTTAAGAATGTGGATTCTAGCACCCATCAGCTTGAATGAGGTCTGTACATGTGACTTATCCCAGGACACAGTGTGGTAAGGGAAGAAAAAGGAACCATTTCACAGTAGAGAGACCTGACAAATTCCACTTCAAGTCAGGTGCTCAAGGTCCATACCAGCAGAGGTGAATCCTGGTGCTAACACTCACCCTAATATGGTCTGATGGGAGAGCGTCAGTTCACCTGTATTGTCCTCTCAATAACAGGTCACCTCGGGCCTCCCCGGTGGCGCAGCAGTTGAGCGCTGGGTTGTGAAGCTGCCCGCGGCCTCTGAGACGCCGGTTTGATCCCCTGCTGCTCCTCGGCCACCAGAGGAGGGTCCCATGTGGCGCGCAGACCTCTCCTGCCGCCCGCTGCTCCCCTCAGCAGTGTACTTCGGACCTTCTGCCTGCTCTGCTCCCCGCTCTGGCTCTGGTGAATTCTCTCACCCTCCCGCACTTCTGACTGTACCCAGTGCATGTATAAACAAAACAAACAAACAAACAAATAAATAAATAAATAAACATGCCTCTATTAAAAAAAAAAAATAACAGGCCACCTCAGTCTAACTATGAAAAACAGGGAGAAATGCCAAGTAAGGGACATGCCACACAATACCTCACTGGTACTCTTGCAAGTGGTCAAGCTCACCAACATGAAGTAGGTCTGGGAAACTCATAGACAAAAGTAGCCCAAAGGCAACATGACAATGAAATGTGCTCTGGTGTCCAGAATGGAGCTGAGGGGCAGAAGGAAGACACACATCTAAGATGTCTGAATGAAGTGTGCCATGAGTTTGTGTAAGTTCATTCATTGTGACAAGTGTACCAAGCTTATGCCAAATGGTAGTAGTAGCAGAAAGTGAATGTGCAGTATATAGACATTCACTAATGCTCTAAGTGTGAAGCTTCTTTAAATAAAACTTACTAAGAAAAGGTGGCTGGGTTGCAAAGATATTTCACACCATAGGTTGAGAAGAAAAAACTAAGAGGCAAAACAACACACATGCATGCATGCAGAACTACATTTTAAGCTTTTATAGATAATCATGTGACATTTTAATGTATTTGCAAAATAAATCTTGCATTTTCATTAAAACATTACGAGGTCATTCTAAAATGTAAAGGTAGTTTAATATCAGTTTATAATGAAAATTATAATTTTCTCAATACTCATCATAGGGTATTGGGTGTTGGATAGGTCCTATCATTAACCCCTATTAAGGGATGAAATAATGAGGCCATGGGGAGCTCACTAACTTGTCCCAAAACACACAACATTAAATAAAGCATGTGGGTCCAAATGTCTGATCCAAATTAAAATGCATTTGATAAAACTTATGTACTTCCATAAAAAAATAGGAATAGGATAGTTTACTACATTAAATGTTTAAGTTCCACCACCAACAGCAGTACACCTAATGGCATAAATGAGAAGCATTCCCAGTAAACTCATATATGGCGGGAGTGCCCATTCTCAACAATTCTAGAGACTGTATAAAAAATGTGAGTAAATAAATTTGTCATGAAACAAAATAAATGTCACAATAGGCAAAATTATCACCAGTTTTTTCCATTAGTTGTACTTAAGCTGTATGTGCTTTTTTGTTAATTCCTGTCTACAACCGAAGGAAAAAACATAAAAGTAATGGGAAAAGACAGAATTATGAAAACAATAAAAAGAACTACTAAAAACCATGGGACTTAAACGATGATAACAATAATTTCCACCTTGGCAGAAAAATGGACTTCAAAAAAAAATGGGCCACCGAGTGCAAACTGGTTCAACCACTATGGAGAGCTGTGTGGAGATTTCTGGACCTACTAAACATAGAGCTTCCATATGATCCAGCAATTCCACTCCTAGGTATTTACCCAAAGGACACAGAAACATCAATTCCAAAGAACACCTGCACCCCTATGTTTATAGCAGCACTGTTTACAATAGCTAAGCTTTGGAAACAGCCCAAATGTCCAAAAATAGATGACTGGATCAAGAAGATGTGGTACATATATACCATGGAATATTACTCAGCATTCAAAAAAGATAAACACATGCAATTTGCAGCAACATGGATGGTGCTGGAAGGGATCATGCTCAGTGAAATAAGCCAGAAAGAAAAAGAAAAATACCGGATGGTCTCACTCATAGCAGGAATCTAGAAAACTTAAATATGGGACCAGGAAAATGAATAACTACAAGAAAGTGAAAATCAAAATCAACAAAAAACTATGAACCAGAGACACTTTTTGGGGGGTGGGGGGCGGGAGGGGAGGGATTGGGGTCAGAATGGGGGGGTTGCAATTGTATGGGGAATATAAAAATAAAATTTATTATTTAAAAAAAAAAATGGGCCACCATCCCTGTTCTCAGCTGGCAGAAGGCAATGCTGTAAATGTGGACATATCTCTTAGATTGATCCACCCTATGCATATGGGTTGATCAAAATTCCAATGGGTATTTCTTATAGATAGGGAAGGGGGCAGATCAACTAAATTTTCCCAGAAACAAACTCACATTGGAATCTGGCTGTCAGATCCTAACAGAACTCTCCCTACACAACAGGAAACAGTACTGGCCACTCTACCTGCATTTGCTCTCAGGAAGAAGCCAGAATGTGGGGCACCCATAAGCCATGAGGACAAGGCAATTTAATCAACCTTTCCAGCTCCTGTCCAACTAAGTGTTATGCTATGTTGCCTGCTTATGAGTGGCACCATGTGCCATCCCAGCCCCTAAGGTAGGAAACTTGGGAAGGCAATGTTGGAAATGAGGTGATCCTGCAACTATAACTTTACTATCCACATGCCATTAACAGCTATTGCCAGCTCAGTTTTCTTGTAATCCACTCTTTCATCCCACTCGCCTCATTTCATCCCAGAGCCCTGTCTAGAAATCTCTTTCTGAATGCTCAGTCTGGCCAACCGCACACATTTTTCAAGTCTCTGATTGACCAGTGGTTCTGGAGAATTATTGACCCACTCAATTATCAGGGGAACAGGTCTACAGCTAGTCTGCTTCCTCCATTTTCCTGTTTCACAGAATGAATCTTCTTCCTTTTCTGGACTGATGGAGGGTACAAAGTAAAGCAGCTTCTTATCAGACTTTCTGTGCTTTCTCCTCTCAGACTGTTGTTCAGTTCAGCAGGGGCTGGTCTTCATCTTGCTTCAATATTCCCTCAACAAATGAGTTTTAGCATCGCCATGCCAGCTATGGTGAACAGCATAGCCCTGCCCAGCCAACCCAGTGCCTCCACAGAAGGGCCTTCCACTGACAGCCCAGACAACAGGAATGAAAGTCCACAGGAACTCAAAGGCAGTGGTAAGTTTAATGAGATTGTGGACTGTTTCTTTAATTCAAATGGTTTTATAGATACTTTTTTTTAAGATTTATTTATTTATACAAGCACTGGGTACAGTCAGAAGCGTGGGAGGGTGAGAGAATTCACCAGAGTCAGAGCAGGGAGCAGAACAGACAGACTGATGAAATACACTGCTGAGGGGAGCAGTGGGCGGCAGGAGAGGTCTGTGCGCCATGTGGGACCCTCACCCAGTGGCTGGGGATCGAACTGGTGCTGCAGTGGCTGCGGGCATCTCCACAGCCCAGTGCTCAACCACTGCGCCACTGGGGAGGCCCCTAATTCAAATGGTTTTAACAAGAAGATTATTTATTCATTATCAACTATGTTCCAGGAAATATATTTTGCAAGAACAAACTGTCTAAGGAGATAACATCCCTATTTAATGCCTATGTGTTAGCATGGATTCAACTAGAATGAAGGAAACAGATTTTGTCATTCAGAGGATATAAATTCCTCCCCTAAAGTGGTGACAATATCTACATATAAGTTTCACAGATTTAAATGATCTCTTCTTTTTTCACCTAGTTTTTATTATGTTGGTGATGCTACTCATTTATAGGATTCTTTCTTTTTTAGGCTCTCATGTTTAAATTGGTCAGTTCTCTAGGGAAGCAGGGAAGTTGTGAAGAGGGAATGATTAAGTTGGATTTCTCTCTCTCTCATGTTTGATATAATTGTTAGATTAGAGGAATTGAGAGTAAAGAAAAGAAACTGGTCTGAGTGACCTCAGATACTAAGAAGGAAAATTTTATTTTTCAGGTTATAATATCTACAAGTCAGTATTCAATTTGGGTCAACTGAGCACCCCCAACAGAATGGAGTCAGGTGATCGCCATTGCTCTATTAGGTATTTGTCCCTAATTGTTAGCTATGTGCTACCTTATTATCACACAGCTATTGAGTGAAGGAGCAGGTTTTAAAGCTGGGTAGTCTGGGTCGCAGGCCATACTTTTTTTTTATTTAAATTTTATTTTTATATTCCCCATACAATTACAACCCCCTTATTTTCAACCCCAATCCCTCCTTTCCCCACTCCCCACCCACCATAGAGTGTCTCTGGTTCATAGTTGTTTGTTGATTTTGATATTTTCTTTCTTATAGTTATTCTTTTTCCTGCTCCCTTATTTGAGTTTTCTAGATTCCTGCTTACTTCGCTGAGCATGATCCCTTCCAGCTCCATCCATGTTGCTGCAAATTGCATGTGTTTATCTTTTTTGAATGCTGAGTAATATTCCATGGTGTATATGTACCTCATCTTCTTGATCCAGTCATCTATTTTTGGGCATTTGGGTTGTTTCCAAAGCTTAGCTATTGTAAATAGTGCTGCTATAAATATGGGGGGGCAGGTGTTCTTTGGAATTGATGTTTCTGTGTCCTTTGGGTAAATACCTAGGAGTGGAATTGCTGGATCATATGGAAGCTCCATGTTTAGTAGGTCAAGTTATCTCCACACAGCACTCCATACCTTTAATCACTGTGCAGCTCGCCTTTGTGTGAGGTTTTGATCTGTCAGAAGCACATAGATTCCCAAGTCTGACCCTCACACCCAGAACAACTTCACTTCTGTTTAGGGACACCAATGGGGGCCTTCACCATTTTCGCTGTGGGAGGTGTCCTCTGCCAGACCATAGGATGGCCTTATGTCTTCTTTACCTTTGGTAAGTTTGTGTCCTTTGATCTAAGACTAGTGTTTTATGGCAGAGAATGCTGGGCTTGATTTCTCTTTTGCAAGTTATCTATGGTTAGCCAAATCCTAATAGATATGGATATTTACATAACTGAAGTTGACAATGTTCAAACCTAACTATGTTGTCATATTTGCAAAATGTTTCAGCGGCTTGAATGTGTAGCTAGAATAAATTTATGAATTTAAAGGCATCATAACATTTTGTCCTGATTCTCATTTGAACCCACAAAGGACCCCAAAGATCTTTCTTTCATAAGTTGTTGAAAATGTTTTCTGGTATGATTATATTTTTAGTTTTGTTTATTTATTTAATACATTTTTAAGTATCTTTATTTATGCAACCAGAATATTGTGGAAACATGATCTCATCATATATAAAATACTGATTGCAGTAGAAAGTCAACCAGGAGAGGCTGTGGGGCAAGGCAGACCATGAGAGATGCAAGTGTGTGTATAGTAGACAGGACATGCTAAAGGCCTTCCCAAACAAACATGGAACATTCCAGAAGCAGCATTCTAGTACTTTACTAATTTGTCATCTCCAAACTACCCAAAACTCTGTGGTTTTCAACAACAGTCACTCATTTTCTTAGTTCTGTGGGATATCTGGCACTTCTCATATATCCTTGGGCAGCAGGTAGTCAATAATATGTTCTTCCCAGGAAAATGGCTAAAATCTGCCCTGCACTAGGACATTACTTTGCCCAGATATAGATTCAGGGAAGAGTAAAATATTGGACAATGAGAGGAATCATCAGGGTAGAGCAAAACTTACAAACTCTAATCCAGTTACCTCTTCTCCCAGGTGGAACAGGCTGTGCCTATTCTTTGCTCTGGTTTCTTCTCATCTGTGAGGACCCTGTGAATCATCCATTTATCAGCACTGGTGAGAAGGAATACATCGTGGCTTCCCTGGCTGAACAGGTGCACTGAGCAACTCCTCTGTCATCTCCATGTCTGTCTGCATGTGTTGGAGGTGAGATGTGCAGTGGAGCAAAGCTTCTGTCTCCTGATGGAAGGGACGCTGTCATGTGCTTTCTTCTAGGCTCATTCTCCAGCTGGTCTGTTCCCATTAAGGTTATGATCACATCCCTGCCAATTTGGGCCATTTCAGTCTCTGTTTTCAGTATATACTGGTGTAATTATATGTCATTGACATACACACCAAAAATACATGAACACTGAACTTTGTCTTAATATCAGAGATGTAAGTATAGAGCAAAAGCTCATTCTGTTCTGTTTAAATACTTGATGGAATTCTCTGTCTTTTCTATATTTACAAAATTAGGGGGTTCGGCCACGGGATCTCATATAGGAAATGCAATGTGGTTCACTTGCATTCTGATTCGCAGATTCTGATTCATTGAGAAATAACCCACTGCTTATTGGGACAGAGTGGTCTGGTTTTAGGTCAATATGACATTCATAGACTGTCACATTTTTAAGAGGACTTAGAAAATGGTGTGTTTAATCCAATCAATATTTGCAAACACAATGCTCTCCTGTCAGCTTAAACAACAAAGCTTTAGCAATATTAAGTCTATCTTTGAGAAAGCTGTGACTTAGAAGTACAAAAAAATGCTGAAAGATATGATTGACAGCATAGATATGCCTGATAGGACTTATATCAAACACTTGTGGATATTTTTAAGGAAACACTTCATTCAAGTACAACATATACAGAGAATAGTGCACATATGGGAACAACTCTCTGATTTTTCACAAAATTAACAGATGTTCTGATTAACTAATGGTAGACTTTTAATTCTTTTTATTTTTTTAAATTTTTCATTTTATATATTTTTTACAATGTATGCATTTTCATTTTGATTATAGTCCCTGTGAAATTCCCACCACCCATTTACCCATGAACCATCACTGTAGTCCCTTCTGCTCTTCCAACCCGTTTTGATCCTGCTCTCATCTCCCCCACTGCAGATTGTCTCTGGTTTATAGCTACCTGTTGATTTCGATTTTTAATTTATTATAATTATTTTTCCCTGATCCCTTATTTGGATCCTCTACATTCTTCCTACAAGTGAAACCAGCCAATATTTTTCTTTTTCTTTTCTGGCTTATTTCACTGAGCATGATCCCTTCCAGCTCCATCCAAGTTGCTGCGAATGACATGAGTTTATATTTTTTGATTGTTGAGTAATATTCCATTGTGTATATATACCACTTCTTCTGTTCCACTCACATACTTTTGGGCATTTGGGTCATTTCCATAGCTTACCTATTGTAAATAGTGTGGCAGTAAACATAGACGTGCAGGTGTCCATTTGAATTAATGTTTTTGTGTCCTTTGGATAGATTCCTAGAAGTGGGATTGCTGGAACATATGGAAGCTCCATTTTTAGCAGATTGAGGAACTTCCACACAGCTTTCCATAGTGATTAGACCTTTTTGTATTCCCACTAGCAGTGTAGGAGAGTTCCTTTGTCTCTGCATCCTCACCAACATTTGTTGATGAGTTTTTTTTAATATGCCATTCTCACTGGTATAAGATGGTATCTCATTGTGGTTTCATTTGCATTTCCCTAATTACAATGTATTTTTTCATATGCCTGTTAGCCATTTGCATTTCCTCTCTGGAGAAGTGTCTTTTTAGATTTTTTGCCCATTTTTGACCGGATTATTTACTTTGTTTTGGTTGAGTCTCTTAAATTCTTTATGGATCTTTGGATCAGTCCTTTATCATTAGTATTTTTTTAAAGATTTACTTATTTATTTATACAAGCACTGGGTACAGTCAGAAGCGCAGGAGGGTGAGAGAATTCACCAGAGCCAGAGCAGGGAACAGAACGGGCAGACTGATGAAATACACTGCTGAGGGGAGCAGCAGTCAGGGCAGGAGAGGTCTGCGCACCATGTGGGACCCTCGCTGGTGGTCGGGGATCGAACCGGCACTCCAGAGGCTGCGGGCATCTCCACAACCCAGCGCTCAACTGCTGCACCACCAGGGGAGGCCCTATCATTAGTATTGTGTGCAAAAATTTTCTCCCTGTAAGTGGGGTGTCTCTTTGCTGTACAGGAGCTCTTTAAGTATAAAGTAGTGTATCGTATCTCACCATAAAGATAATTCACAAGGTTTAACTATTGCTATTCTCATTCTTTGGACTCAAAAGCAGTGTTTCCAGGGTGACTGGGCTCCCTGATGAAACATATACACTGGATAACAGAGAGCTGGCCTCTTAGCAGAGGTCAGAGCCTGAGTTTCCTGTACACAAGTTTATTTTACTAAAATTTGGTATTTTAATCAGAGGAACAGAAGTGAAGGAGTCTAAGAAATAATCTCTATAAAACTCAACCACACAGGATATAGACCCAAATCCCCACTTAAGCCATCCACAAATATGGATAGATGAAGTGAAGATGCTAAAATGATACCATGAACTTTCTAGAAGAAACACCAGCTCTTTCCCCATCTCCCCTCTGTTTGAACTCGCATCTCCTTGATGGTGGTGAGACTGTGCCTATCCTCACTGGTTGAATAAACCCACTTAAAAAAGTTGCAGGATATTGGCAGTGGGTTTTTTTGTATATGGCTTTTATCATGTTAAAATATGTTCCTTCTGTCCCGATAATTTCAAGGGCCTTCATCATAAATGGATGTTGGACTTTGTTGAATGCTTTCATATGTTGAACCATCCTTGTGCCCCCTGGGATGAATCCCACTTGATCCTGGTGTACTATCCTTTTGATGCATTATTGGATTCTGTTGGCAAGGATTTTGTTGAGGATTTTTGCATCAGTGTTCATTAGGGAGATTGGCCAGTAATTTTCTTTTTTTGTGTTGTCTTTGTTTGGTTTTGGTATTTGTGTAATGTTGGCTTTGTAGAATGTATTCCTTCTTTTTCAATTTTTTGAAAGGGTTTGTGTAGGAGGCACTAATTCCCTCATAAGAAGGGATGTTGAAAACGTTTTTTCATATGTCTGTTGGCCATTTGCATTTCCTCTTTGGAGAAGTTTCTTTTTAGCTCTTCTGCTGTTTTTCGACTGGATTATTTTCTTTGTTTTTGTTGAGTCTCATCAGCCCTTTGTAAACTTTTGTGATCAGCCATTTATCATTAGTGTTGTGTGCAAAAATTTTTTCCTAGTCGGTGGAGTTTCTCTTTGTTTTGGTTATTGTCTCTTTTGCTGTGCAGAAGCTCTTTAATTTGATGTAATCCCAGCTGTTTATCTTTGCCTTCACTATCGCCGCTTTGGGTGATGTGTCTGTAAGGAATGGAACCAAATTGAAAATCCAGAAATATACCCACAGATTTCCAGTCAACTAATCTTTGACAAAGGAGCAAATATATAGTACCAAACACATTCTCAACTTTTTTAAAGAGATTGTGAAGGATAGGCACTAATTCGTTTCTGAATGTTTGGTAGAATTCATTTGTAAATCCATCTGGTCCTGGGCTTTGTTTTTTGGGGAGGGTTTTAATTACCATTTCAATTTCACTGCTTATAATTGGTCTGTTTATGTGTTCTATTTCTTCTTTATCTAGCTTTGGGTGATTGTAGAGTTGTAGGAATTTGTCCATCTCTTCTAGGTTGTTGAGCTTGTTTGCATATAAGTTTCTGATTATTCTTTTGATTTCTGCTGTCTGTTGTGATTTCTCCTTTTGCATTTGTGATCCTATTTATTTGTGCTTTCTCCCATTTTTCCTTTTTGAGCCTGGCTAGGAGGTTGTCTATTTTATTTATTTTTTTGCAAGAACCAACTTTTGGTTTCATTGATCTTTTGGATTGTTTTTTTTAGTTTTGATTTCATTAATTTCTGCTTGGTTTTTATTATGTCTTTTCTTCTACTGGTTTTGGGGATTTGTTGTGCTTTTTCTAGTTCTTTGAGCTGTGAGATTAGCTTGTTTCTTTGAGTGCTTTCTTGTTTCTTGATATGCGCCTGTATTGCTATATATTTTCTTCTTATTACTGCTTTTGCTGCATCCCATACATTTAGGATATTGGTGTCCTCCTTGTCATTCATGTCATTCAACTAATTAGTCCAGTGGTCTTCCAGTAGTGTGGGTTTCAATCTCCATGAGGTAGGAGAGTTCCTTGCCTTCTTTTTATGGTTTATTTCTAGTTTGATGCCTTCATGGTCAGAGAAGATGGTTGGTATGATTTCAATCCTGGTGTATCTGTTGATGTTTGTCTTGTGTCCCAGTATGTGATTGATCCTGAAGAATGATCCATGTGCGCTTGAGAAAAATGTGTACTCAGATTTTTTTGGGTTTAGTGATCTATAGATGTCTGCTAAGCCCATGAGCTCTAGATGCTCATTTAGAGCTTTAATGTCCTTACTTATTCTTTGTCTCGTTGATCTATCCATTGTTGATAGTGGTGTGTTGAAGTCTTCTGCTGCATATGTGTTTTCTCTGATGTCTGTTTTCATAGATGATAATAGTTGTCTGATATATTTTGGTATTCCTTTATTAGGTGAGTTTATGTTAATGAGTGTCATTTCTTCTTGAAGTATTGTCCCCTTGTTCATAATGTAGTGACCGTCTGGATCTCTTTTTACCTTTTTGAATTTGAAATCTGTTTTATCTGATATAAGTATAGCTATTCCTGCCTTCTTTTTTGGTCAATTTGCTTGTAGGATTGTTTTCCATCCTTTAACTTTGAGTCTATTTTTATCTTTTGTAGTTACATGAGTTTCCTGGAGACAGCAAAAGGTTGGGTTTTGTTTTTTAACCCAGCCTGTGACTCTGTGTCTTTTTATTGAAGAGTTTAGTCCATTTACATTTAGAGTTAATATTGATATGTTGGAGTCTGTATTTGTCATTTTGTTTGTCTTTCCTCTGGTTTTACTTATTTTAATTTAATTTTTAAATTTTTTTTCTCTTGTTTCATTCTTATTCATCCCTCTGTTGGTTCTGGCTTTAGAACTCCTTGTAGTATTTTTTGGAGTGGGGGTTTAGTCATAATGAAATTCCAGAGTTTCTGTTTGTCTGGGAAGGTCCTTATTCTTTCTTCATAGAGGAAGGAAAGCTTTGCAGGATAGAGTATTCTTGGTTGGCATTTATTGTCTTTAAGTCTGTTGGCTGTGTCCCTCCACTCTCTACTTGCCTGTAATGTTTCTTCGGAGAAGTCTGATGTCAGCCTGATTAGTTTTCCTTTCTGTGTTATCTGTTTCTTCCCTCTTGTCAGCATCATTATTTTTTCCCTTGTTTTGCATTCTTGGAAGCTTTACTATTATGTGTCCTGCTGTATTTTTCCTTTCATCATGGAAGTTTGGTGTTCTTCTTGCTTCTTGTATGTCGATTTTCAGGTCTTTCTTCATGTTTGGGAAAGTCTCTTCAATTATTTTCTTGAATATTTTCTCTGTTCCTATGTCTCCTCTCCTTCTGGAATTCCTGTAACTCTTATATTTCCTTTCCTCATGGAGTCAGATAGATCCCAAAGTCTTTCTTCATTCTTTTTCATTTGTACTTCTCTTTCCTTTTCTGTTTTGGTTCTTTTTATTTCTGTGTCTTCAAGAGTACTTATTCATTCTTCCATTTCATCTATTCTGCTTTCATTGCTTTTCCCAGAGTTCTTTAGCTCCTCCATTAATCCTTTGATCTCCTGCATTTCTGATTATTTCTGATTGTTGATTATTTTTCCCTTATCATTGTTTTCCTTAATGACTTCTGTCAGTTTTTTAATCATGGCTATTTTAAATTCTCTTTCTGGAAGTCTCAGTTCTTCCAAGTCACTTTTGTTGCATTCTGGTGGGTGATTTTCTTTTTGTGGTGTGTCTTTTCCCTGTTGACTTGCTTGGTTGCTTGTAGTTTTTCTTCTCCCTGCTGCTTGTTTTCTAATTTGTCCTGGGCACTGGGACACTGTGTTGCTGGTACTGGCCGGCATCTTTTTGGTGTGTGCTTCAGGGGGCCTTGTTACCCAGCCAGGTAAGATAGTGGCAAGCAGCTAAGAAAAGGGCTTCACACCGTGGGGCTGAAGCTCAAAGAGCCTCACACCATGGGGCTGAAGAAAAAGGGCCTCACAGCATGGGGCCGAAGACTTTTAAAGAGCCTCACACTGTGGGGCTGAAGATTCCTTGTGCCTCACACCAGTGGGGCTGAAGATTGAACATGCCTTTGTTTTTTGTTCTTGGTCATAATAGAAAAAACTTCTCAGAATATACATTGGGCAATAAATTATATGTATAAGAATATTGTAAGTACATGCCATGGAGAATTACTTACTTAAAAATTAAACACTGAATAATTTGGCCCACTTGACAATGGGAAATAATTATTGTGCAAGGGCATGTCTGATAAGCAACCCAGAGCTGGCTGGAATATTCCTTATATTGAAGTTCCATAAAGAAGCCTTCTAATGATTCATAAAGTTGATTATGCTAGGAGTTTCTAGGTAGAAAAAGTTCTAATAACTGATTACCGGGAAGCAACTGGTCTCTAGCTGCAGGCCATATATATAGAGGAGTCTCCTGATATCGTAGCCTTGGTGATAGGGCTATACCAAGGACTATTAGCTGTCCTAGGTAGTTGGTTAGACTGAAATAATGAGTCTAAGTTTTAATTATCTATTAACTTTTAAGATTGTTTCTTAAAAGCACATAGGTGCCAAAATGTCCATGGGAAAGGAATGTTCTGATTGGTTTTGTTTTGCTTCTATGCATACTATGATGTAATCCCACCGCTTGCCTTAACGTATAAAGACCCACTGAGACCCTCAGCAGGAGATACTTGCACCAATATAAGAGTGTCTGTGTCTGCCTCACTCCCCTTCCCTTCAGCCCTTAAAGTTTCGCCTAGGCCACCTCATCCTTTCAGGGACACCTGACCCGACATTTTGCCGAAAGCTGGTCTCCGGCAGGTGTGCTTTTTCTGGGATTTCGGAAACTGGTAGTCCAATTGAGTCAAAATCTGCTATGTCAGAAGTCCAGTAGGGCAATGATACTACGAATATGTCAATGGTTGCTGTCACAGAGTATCTCCTCCTTCCATATTTGTTTAATTCCAAAGGTGTGTCTTGAGGTCCCACAGAGTGCCCTGGAGGTGAGGTGGCTGGATCTCCCACTGGGCTCCAAATTGCTGCATCCCCCTCTGGGCTCTGACTCCCTGCCAGGTGGGGCCTGGCTTGTGGAAGTCTTCAGCTGACCTCTGGCTGAGGGGGAAGCACTTTCCCAATTCCACATGGTCTCCATAGGTTCTGGAGGCAAAGATCCCTATTCTAAAATGGCAAGTCAGAAGGGTACTTCCCTGCGCCCACGGTCTGCCCAGGCAGTATCTGGATCCCCTTCTGGGCTCCGACTGGAGGCTACCAGACAGGGCCTGACTTGTGGGGGTGCCTCAGCCAACCTCTTGCTGCGGGGGCAGCTCTTTCCCCAGTTCTAAGTAGTCTCAGTGGTGCTGGATACAGAGGCAAAGATCCCTATTCTAAAATGGTGAGTCAGCAGCACACTTCCCTGTGCCCAGGGTCTACCCCAGCATCCGCTGGATCGTAAGCACCACATCTTCAGGAGTAAATAAAAGTTTGTCTTTAGATTCAGGAAATTGCTTAAAAAATCCTTCTTAACACCATGCTTTTTTAGAATATTAGATAAAACTTTTCAGCATAAAATTTAACTATGGTCAATGCTAAAGGAACATTACATTTGGATATTATAATTGCATTCCTAGTGTGGTAGCCTTCTTCTTCTAAGATGATACCCCATTTTCCCTGGTCATGACAGACAGCCCTCTCATGTTGTATCAGGGTTTGTCTATGTGACCAGTGAAATACAATGTGGCAGAAGCTGTAGTATGTCACTTTGCAGATTAGTTATAATAGATAAAGCTACTTCTTGTAGTCACCTATGGAAATGGACAAAATAGCAATCGACTAAATCCTAGAAATAAATCAATTAAAATAGAGATAATGTAAGTTATCATGAGCCTTATTTTTTACATTTATAGTAGTCTAGAAATAATCTGCTTGAATGACAGGAGATTACCAAAAAATTGAAAAAGAATATGACCATTAGACAGAACTTGTATGCCTGTGGCTGCAGAGAGGATGCAAGTATGGAGGTGAATCTAACCCTGCACATGTTTCAGCTAGGTGGGACTGCTGACCTAGGAGGGCTTACAATACTGTTTGCCATCATTCTTGGTTATGACATTCCTGAATATAATCTAGGGTGAATGGACAAAGTACGATTGTTTTGGCATTGTGACAGCAATATTGGATTGACAAAGAAAACACCATCTTTCCCCCCTTAGTATCCAAGATTTCACTGTCTTACATTTCAGTTACCTGTTGTCAACTGTAGTCTGAACTGTAGTCTATCCATACCAGTTGGTCTTCACATAGCAGCTACACCACAAGTTCTCACACCCAGAGTCAAGACAGAAAAGGAAAAAAAGTAGATGAAGTAAAGCCCTAGTACTCCTTTGTAGAGGAAGGAGAGCCTTGCAGGGTAAAGTATTCTTTTTTGGCATTTTCTGTCTTGAAGTTTGCTGAATATGTTACTCCATTCTCTTCTTGCCTGTAATGTGTCTTTGGAGAAGTCTGAAGTTAATCTGATTGGTTTTTCCCTTATAAGTTATCCGTTTCTTCCCCCTTGCAGTTTCTGCCTATAACTCTTACATTTCCTCTCTTCATGGAGTCTGATAATTGTCTAAGAGTCTCCTCATACTTCTTCATTTGCACTTCTCTCTCCTTTTATCTTTTGGCTCTTTTTATTTCTGTACCTTTGATAGTACTGATCCATTCTTCCATTTCATCAATTCTGTTTTCATTGCTTTCCCCAGGGTTCTTTATCTCCTCTAGTAATTTTTTAATCTCCTGCATTTCTTTTCTTTCCTTTCTTAAGGTATCAATTTCATTCTTCAGTTCAGTGATTATTTGTCTCAAATCATTTTTTCCTTTTCGTTTTCTTTCTGCTTTTTAATCATGATGATCATTAATTCTCTATCTGATAGGCAGAGAAGGTCTTCCATATCATTGTTGACATGTTGACCAGAACACCTTACACCAGTAAGAATGGTACATAGCAAAAAAGCAAGCAACAACAAATGTTGGCGAGGATGTCGTGGAAAAAGGAACTCTCCTACATTGCTGGTAGGAGTGCAAACTGGTCCAACCACTATGGAAAGCTGTCTGGAGTTTCCTCAGTCTACTAAAAATGGAGCTACCATATGACCTGGTAATTCCACTACTAAGGATCAACCCAAAGGACACAAAAACATTGATTCAAAAGAACTCCTGTACACCTATGTTTGTTGCAGCACTATTTACAATAGGTAAAACCTGGATACAACCCAAATGCCCAAAAATAGATGACTGGATCAAGAAGATGTAGTATATATACACAATGGAATATTATTCAGCAGTCAAAAAAGATAAACCCATGCCATTCACAGCAACATGGATGGAGCTAGAAGGAATTATGCTCAGTGAAATAAGTCAAAAGGAAAAAGAAAAATATCGGATGGTTTCACTTATAAAAGGAATATAGGAGAACTAAATAAGACATCAGTGTAAAAAATAATAATAATAACAGTACCAAACACAACAAAGCAAAAACAGACAACTACATATCAGAAACATCCTATGCAGGAGGAGGAGGGAGAGGAATCAGAGGGAGGGAGGGAGGAGCACAGGAGACTGTGGTGATGGTGCATGGATGCCTTGGGGAAGGAAATTCTATGGGGACTCAACCTGAGGGGGTGGGGAGAGAAAATATTGTTTAAAAACAATAAAATTTTAAAAATAAAAGCAATACAAATAAGCTTTTGCTGTGGACTTCCAAGTCAGTGTTTATGTGGATTGAAGTAATGTATTTTTTTTTTTTTTGGAGAGCAATAAATAGATTGGAAAGCAGAAGTTTAAAACATAAAAAAATAAGTTAAATAGGTTAAGTAAAATTCTTTGCTCAATTTCTGGTCTTCTTTTTCAATCCTTCTACTATTCACTTTTTGAACTCTCAAGTATCTCCTCTATGAATCCTGTCCAGGTTGCATTGCTTCATTCATGGTTTTTGAGCCTACTACTTGAGATTGATGTTTGGAGTTGCTTTCTTTTTTAATAAAGATTTATTTTTGCATACAAGAGCTGGGGTGGAGGCCAAAGATGGGGGACTGGGGTGGAGGATTCACCAGAGACAGAGTGGGGAGCAGAACAGGCAGATCTACTGCAATATACTGCCGAGGGGAGCAGCGGGCAAGTTAGGAGAGGTCTGCTGTGCCATGTGGGTATCTCCTTGACTGGCTGGGGGATCAAACTCATGCTGCAGAGGTTGCGGATAGCTTTACAGTTTTGGCTTAACCCCTTGGGTTACCAGGGAGCCCCTGAAATGTTTTTGACACAAGGAATCACAGTCACATGGTGTTAGTTTTCATAGAAAACTCTTTAACTTTGTGTGAATAGCTATAATCAGAAAATCACACAAATAATTTGAGACAACTGAAATATATTGACTTCACTTCATGGAAAAACTCCTATAAACAGGAGGATTCTCAAAAGTTCTCAAAAGACACAAGACATGCTACATCATAAAAAAAAAAAATAACCACCTCAAAGGAGCCACAAGGTGACTGTGATGTCGAATATCAGTGGCTATAAGAAGTCACAATGATATTTCTGGAAATTGGGGTTACATGTAAGTGATCTTATCTGGCTTAAAGAATGAAGATTTTCTGTACTTGGTATTATCTCCATTAAACAAAAGTTAAAATTAAACCATAAGTCGAATAAAATCCTCCCACTTGGTAAAATACTGGCTAAAGATTTTAGGTAATCATTTACCTATTGGGGGTGAGAAAACCCTGAAAAGAGAGGAGAAATTTATTATTTGAAAGAAATGAGCACCCTGCACTACTCCCTGAGGTGAGTCTTCAATCTTTTCCCAACATTCTACTTTTATGATAAGAATGGGCCTTTTTCAAGGGGGAGAAGGGGGTATTTTGCTGTTTTGGGGTAGAGATGGTTGGGTTGGCAAAAAAAAAAAAAAAATCTCCTTTTTTCTTGAGCTAACTTGGAAAATCATGGAAAAATCACATTTTCTTCAAATAACCCCAGAACTCCAGGGATAAATTATCTGATAGCTACAGAGACAGAATCTGAATTATCTGAAGTGTGGAAATAAACAATTTTAAACTGTATTTTTAGGGGTTATTATCATACAACATTGAAACTGGGATAGAGGGCCTAAAGCGTAAGTTTCATAGATCAGAATTTTTTTTTGAGTGTTACATACAAAGAAAGCACTGATCATATCTATGGTGAACAATAAATGTCAAAACTGAATTCTGGCAGAGAAAGATATTCATCTGGGCTATAGGTCAGCTTAATCAAAACAGATCAGCCCTGGGTCTCTCTAGTGGCACAGCAGGTTGAGTGCAGCGCTGTGAAGCTACCTGCAGCCTTTGCAGCGCAGGTTCGATTCCCGGCCAGCCTAGGAGAGTCCCACATGGCATGGCAGACCTCTCCTGTCGTGCCCACTGCTCCCCTCAGCAGTGTATTTTGGTTATCTGCCTGTTCTGCTCCCCGCTCTGTCTCTGGTGAATTCTCTCACCCTCCTGTGCCTTTGGCCTCTACCTCAAATCTTGCATAAAAATAAGTAAATGTAAAAAAAAAACAAAAAACAAAAAAAACAGACCAGACCTTTCCAAAGAATGTTTGTTTGGGAAGAAGTAAAATACACACAAAAAAACCCATATATTTGGTAAATTATTAACAGGTGAAGATTTGGGGAGCAAAGGATTTTCATTTTGTAGCTAAGATTAAGATCCAGAGCTACTTTTCTTATTTGGAGGAAGTACTCAGTGCTGAGTCTAAATAGAACATTTGCAATCTGGAGAATTCTGCCTGACCCCTTAAAGTGCAGTCTCTACAATGACCTAGTGAATAGCAGAAGAGTTTATATGCATGTTAATGCAAATGAAATAGACTTAGAGTCAGTCTTGACCAAGGGAACTGAATAAATGGATCTAAGAATGGTTCAATATATGCCAGGTTCTCCTAACCTATCCCTAAACATATGATTTTCACATTAGGACTTTCACATTATATGTGTGCCTGGGCCCTCTGACTCGAATTATAGCTTCATAGACACAAGATCCACTTGCAATCTCCCTTCCAGGGGGAATTAACAGGTACTTCAAACCAACATATCAAAAAGTAATCTCTCCTTTTGCTTTTGGAAACCTGTTTTCCTCCAGCTTGTATTCCCATCCAAACTGAACATAACACCATTCATTTGTTTGTTCAAGTCCCAACTCTAGAAGTCTCCAACGAGATTCAGCTCTCTCACTAACCCCCATACCCACCTCATTGAAATTTTTACTAACTCTGTCTTGGAACACATTTCTGGTATGGCCTTTTTCATCATAACCACCCTACACTGGAAACACCAACTCTTGCCAGAGTAATTCCAACCCTCCCTCTCCATCTATGCAGCAGATCCTACTTAGTGTGGCCCCTGACCACCACTCTGATCAGAACTTACACCATTACCTTCTGAATTCAGCATTTGCCATATCAGCCCACTCTACCTTGAAAAGTAGGACATAAATATTGGTTTCTTTGCATGGAATGTTCTTTCCAGAGTTACTTCCTTCTTATCATTCCCATTTCACTTCTACCTACAACCAGACTTGGAAATGTTGTTAGATATAGAAAGCAATTGCTCTCTGCTTTTGATGGTAGTTTCTTAGTCACTGTGAATCTTCTCAGTTTCTCATAGCAAATGTCATTTTTTAAATGAATTATTATATTTTATATAATTCTTACATCATTTTTCATTTTTGCATAATGTATGTATTTTCATTTTGGTTATATTCCCCATACAATTCCCACCTCCCTTATTCTGACCCTAATCCCTCTTCTCCTCATCCTTCTTGATGTCTGTTCAAGTCCTGCATCATATTGAGATTTGCTGGCACCACAGAGGTATAGAACATGAGAATATAGGTTGTAAATAGTAAATCGGTATAGAGCAAAAAGTATAGTGATAGACATTGTGGAGATGCCTGGTGACCATTACTGTTAGTGATTAGAAAAATTCAAAGAGCTTCTGTCCTAAAAGTCTATGAAGTGGACAATTTAGCAAGAACTAACTTGTTTAATTATAAACTCCAGAAAAAGTGCTTTTTAAGAAAACATTTGTTTTATTGGTTAGGCTAATATTTACTGACTGAATAAATGAACTAGTGGTGAGTGAACTCTGAGGAATATGTAAACTAGAAGAATCTATTTAGAAAGAACCCTTGGGGAAATATGCTACTCTGTAAACAATGGCTTCAGTGATTGTGACTGCAATAGCCCTTTGTATTCAACTGATGACCTAACTTATGGACAGGAATACAATCAAATTAATTTGACACCAGAATATTCTGTCTCTTCATTTCTTCTGAGTTCCCAGAAACACAACTACTTTGCCACTGAGCAATGATTTTGATTTCAGTTCAACCTTCAATTGGTTTCTAAATTCCAAGATAAACTGGAGGGCTCCATGGTTTACCATTTTTGCCTCTGAGTGAGATAATGAGACATCTTGTCTTTTATTAGACACCAATGCTATCAGCAGCATGCACAGACATTATGCAATATTTCCATTTGTACTTAAAATGAGTATCATTGAAGAATCAGTATATACTTCCATTATTATTAATAAAAGAGCAGTGCATGGAGAGGAACAAGGAAAATATCTTATGGGAAACCCCTTCCCTCACTTTCCTTTTCATCTGCATTGCCCAATTACTTTAATCATATTCAGAAAGAGTATTTTCAGCCTCCCAATAATCTTTGTTGTAATTGAAGATTAAGTCCATTGAAAATCACAGTGCTAACTTTATCTAACAGTGGATCTCCCCAATTTCCAACTAGGTCCTCAATGAGGGGTTTCTTTGGTTTCACCCTTTTCCTCCCTGTCAGTTCCAACCATCACCCTTCTTGTGCGATGAGCATTCTGATCATCAAGATGATTGTCAGGGAGCTATAAATGATGGTCAATAGGAGGCAGGAAGAAAGTACTTTGAGACTCTGTGATCTGACTTGGAGTTTTGTGGCCTGACGGATACTGAATATTTATCCTTAGAGAGTTTCCTAGAGGGCACATGCGTCAGTCCCTTCTATGTCATGGTGATGCTTGTCCACTCCTTGGCCATTACAGTTCCCACCTCCAATGTTGGACATCCTGCAGCCCCCACACCCCCACACATTTGGGATTCTACTGCTCTTGGAGATAGTACTCTTGGGCAGGATTTTTTTTAAAGTTATTAAGTGGACCTCCTGATTTTTTTACACCTGCTTCAGAAGGAACCTCAGGTGTCTGTCCAGGAATCACCTGCACCTGCAGCTGGGGGAATCTTGTGACCTCCTTGTACAGTGTGAGTCCTTTCTCTGCAGCCTCAGGCCAATAATTGCATCTCATGTTCTTAATTCAGAGACATGTGTCACTTATTTCTTCCCTTTTTAGAGAATGATATGATCACACAAAGCTTCAGGGGACATAAGATAACTTTAAATGAGCCTACACTTTCACAGAGTTGGCTGAATATGTGGCTGCATATGAACTGCATTCTCCAAGGAAATTCTTACCTTCTTTCTTCTTATACAACTTAAGTCTAAATGAGAAAATCCTAAAGATACCAATGAAAAAGTAATTGAGACAGTAGAACAGTAGAGTAAAGTGGGAGATTATGAAATTAGTTTTCAAAAATTAGTTATGTTTCTGTATGGAAAGAAACTAGAAGAGAGAGAAATTTTTAAAAATACCATCTATAATACATCAGAAAATTAATTTCTTTAGAGTACATTTGACAACAGGGTCAATGGACCAGTACAATAAAAACTACAACCACTGTTAAAAAAATTAAGAAAACACATACACAATAAATGGAAGCTATTGCTTGTTCATATACTGGAAGAATTAACATTGTTAAAATGTCCATCTTTGGGGCCTCCCTGGTGGCACAGCCAGTTAAGCGCAGTGCTGTGAAACTGTCCACAACCTCTACAGTGCCGGTTCGATCCCCGCCAGCCTCAGAGCAACCCACATGGCAAGCAGACCTCTCCTGTCTCACCCGCTGCTCCCCTCAGCAGTGTATTTTGTCAGTCTGCCTGTTCTGTTTCCCACTTTATTTCTGTTGAATCCTCTCACCCTCCCGCACATCTGGCCTGTAACCTGGTTCTTGTATAAATAAAATCAATCTTAAAAAAAAAAAAAATGACCATCTTTCCTAAAACAATATACATATCCCTTGTAATCCCTATCAATGTTTCAATGGCATCATTCAAGACATAGAGCAAACACTACTGAAATTCATATGGAAGAACTAAAAACTGATCTGTCAAAACAATTCAAAGAATGGGAATATTGATGAGATCACATGGCCAGACTTTAAACTATATTAAAAGCTGTAGTAACCAAGTTGTGTGATGCTGGAATAAAGACATACACTTAGACAATGGAATAGAATTGAGAGGCAAAATATGAACCCACACTTACATGGGCAGTGAAAGTATAACAAAGGATCTCCAAATACAATGGAGAAAGGAAAGTCTTTTCAACAGATATTGTTGAGAATACTGGACATGCAAAAGAACGAAGCTAAACCACCATCTCACAGCTTACACAAAAATTAATTCAGATTAAAGATTTGGCTGTTTCATTTATTTTTTTTAAAGATTTATTTATTTATGCTTACAAGAGCTGAGGCACAGGCCAGAGATGCAGGGGGTGAGAGGATCCACAAGAGACAGTGGGGAACAGAACAGGCAGACTGACCGAAGCACACTGCTGAGGAGAGCAGCGGGCGAGTCAGGAGAGGTCTGCTGTACCATGTGGGTTGCTCCCTGGCCTGCCGGGGATCAAACTCATGCTGCAGAGGCTGCGATTGCCTCATGGTGTGGTGCTCAACCCCTGCGCCACCAGGAAGGCCCAAGATTTGGCTGTGTTAAAATGAAGCCATGAAGGATATAGCAGAAAACAGTGGCATGACATTCCACAACATTGACTTCAGTGGTGTGTTTATATCATTGTCAACAAGAAGATAAACCATAGAGAACATAAATATCCACAACAAATGAAAATGCTTCTTCACAGGAAAGAAATTACCACCAAAACAGAGGACACCATATTGGATGGGAGAAAATATTTGTATGCCATACAACTGAGAATGGTATGATATCAAGATCTATAAAAAATCATCAACACAACAACAGCAAAAAAAAAAACAAAGAACCCAATTTAAAGAAATAGTCAGAAGAGCTAAATAGAACCTTCTCAAAAGAAGACGTACATAGGTCAACAGGCCCATGAAAAATGCTTATCAGCATTTCCCAAGTGGGAAACGCATATCAAAACCACAACGAGATACCATCACAAAATGAGGAAAGGCAATCTTGTTAATATATAATGTCGGGTAAATAGTAAAGCCACATTGAAATGAATGAAGCTGGATTACTTGCTAACACCATAAACGAAAATAAACTGCAAGTGGATTAAAGATTTAGACCTGAAACTATAAAAATGTATAGAAGAAATCATTGGAGATACATTCCATGGTATCAACCGTAAAGTTATTTTTGGTGATACAGCCCCCAGGACATGGGCATTAAAAAAAATAGGGATTACCTCAAGTTTCAAATTATATACAGTGAAGGGAAACATAAGATGATGTAATAGACACCCTACAGAATGGGAGAAAATACGTACATTGATAAACTGTAAATTCAGTAAAATGTAACTGAAGAGGGGTCAATATGCAATATATATACAGAGGTCATAAAATTCAACAACAAAAAATGATCCAACTAATACATGAGCAGCAGATATAAACAGGCAAATCACCAAAGAAGATATCCAGAGCCGAAAAGACATGAAAAAATGTTCATTGTACTTCTAATAAGAGAGATGCAGATTAAAACTGCAATGAGATACCACCTCACTCTTCTGAGAATAGTACATGTTAAAAAGACCCCAACAAAAAGCGGTAGAGCAGATGTGGAGAAAAAGGAACCTACTACATTACTGGTGGGAATGTGAGCTGGTGAAACCACTATGGAAAGCAATACAGATTTATTTTTTAAAAAATGAAAATGAAATCATTGTATGATCTACACTTGGACAAATATCCGCAGAATATGAAACCATCAAGAAAAAGCTTCACTTGTTCTACAATGTTTATATCAGCGTTGAATCAATAAGGGTGTTATACAACCATGGAGTATTATATAGCCATAAGAAAGGATAAAACAGTCATTTTCAAGAAAATAGAAGGAATTTGAGAAATTTCTGTGGAGCAAAGTAAATTAGAAAAATATAAAATAATGGACATTTTCATAGTAGGTATTTCTGTAATGAAAACACTTTTAAAAATGAGTGAACATTTTTAGAGGTTTAGAGGTGTGAGGAGGAACAGGCATGGGGTATAAAGGGCAGTGGGGAATATAAAGCAAACAAAAACATTCTCTTACATAAACATGGCACAATTACACAATTAGGAATCCACTACAAATATAATTCTGTGATTCAGTCAACACACTAGCTGTCATGGTGCTGTCATTTATACAAAAGAAAAATGCTTGTTCCTTTCATGACCCAATCAGAGATCACATGTTGCATTTACTTCAGTGCCTCTTTATGCGTCTTAGATTCAGTTCCTCAGTCTGTCTAGTCTTCATGACCTTGACATTTTTGCAGATCTGAGGTCAGTTGTTTTGTGGCATTCAGGTTTTTTAAATATATTTTCCAGTAATTAGATTCAAGATATTCATTCTTGGCTGAAGAACCATAGAAGTGAGTTGCTGCCTTTCTCTGTGTTTCGTATCAAGAGGCTCAGATGTTAATTTATCCCATTAATGGTGGTTTAAAAATGAATGTCTTGAGGAAGAGGTACCTAGGGTGTGCTCTGAGGGTCCTGAGCACAGGATCTTCTGTCCCTGGGAGTTGGGTTTGCCACCATTCTGAGACAGCATGTGATGCAAACTCTAAAACTCTTGCAAAAAACATTAAAAAATAAAAGGTGTTTGCTTTACTTGTATATGATGATGTTTATAATAGACAACTTTTCATATAATTTAATCCACTGGAATCCTATAGATAAACTTCAGTGGCGGGTGAGAGGTGGCTTATATATAAATATAGACTTATATATTTGGTAATCAATGAGATTTTATTATAAAAATTCAAAGACATATCTAGTTTTACCATCCAGTTGCTGCCAGTATCAGTCAAGAGACATGGGAATGCAGAACTGGAAAGAATACTGTAATTCAGCAGGGCAATCCAGAACAGTCCAGGGCAATCCCTCATTTTAAAGAGGCAGAGACTAAGAGGCAGGGTAACTGGGACCTTCCCAAAGCCTCAGAGTCCCAGTGAGAGAGTCTGGATAACAAACCAAGTCTTTTGAACTCTAACCTAACACTTTTTTCCAAAAAAAGTATTTCCCTCAATCCTTGGAAGACTTGGTGTTGTGTCACATATATGATACTCACCTCTCTCTGTTTGCTCTTCTGTTGTTTTATTTCAGTAGGTAAACTCTGGTAACTGAGAGAAGAGAAGCAGCATGTCTACTAGAGAAGAAGCCATGGCAACAGAGGGAGAGGCTTCTGAAGGTGTGAACTTAAGTGTGACTCCAGCACAAACCCCCAGGAAAGGTAAAACCATATAATGGTTGTAGATAAATCTTGGTCTATATCACTTTCTTTCCTTGACAAATACTGCATCCTTTGCTACTCCCAACAGTCAAGAATTCTACACACAAAACAAGCTTTTTTGTTAATAACTATTTAGTTTCTTAAGAGAAACTTTGATCTTACGCAGAACAGGTAGATAAGTCATTATTTATAGATGAAGAAAAATCACAGAGCAGATGGTCTGGAAGAAAATAGGAAACCAGTCTTGGTCTTTCTGCTTCTAAGTCCACGAGGACATCCCTTTAGATCTCCCTGCTCATATTTGATTCAGGTCTGCTCAGAGAACCACTTTCCCTCTACAGCAGCACAGAGAGTTGCTTTTCCTCCTCCCTCGCATCTGTATTACAACTTACATTTTTTTCTATAATATATAATAAGGAAGACTTACTTAAGAGTCCAGTAAAGTGAGTCTAATTTCAAAGAAAGGTTTGTGAAAAAACAAAATAGACAGTATTAATGTGGAAAAATATGTAAACATACCATGAATGGCATTGAAATGAAAAATATATGTGGAATTGACACTTAGACAATGATCTTGGTGTTCATGCCAATAACGCTAACAATCTACCACTCAACTGATCTGCAGAGACTCAACATCAGCAATGATGGGGGAAAAGGAGAAAGGACGCAATGTGGAAGGGGAGGAGGAGGGAGCCATTCTACAGTAGAGAGACCGGTCAAATTCCACTACAAGTCAGGCGATCAAGGTCCATACCAGCAGAGGTGAATCCTGGTACTAACACTCACCCTAATATGGTCTGATGGGAGAGCGTCAGTTCACCTGTATCGTCCTTCTCTCAATAACACGTGATCTCAGTCTAACCATGAAAAACAGTGAGAAATGCCAAGTAAGGGACATAACACACAGTATCTCACTGGTACTCTTGCAAGTGGTCAAGCTCACCAACATGAAGTAGGTCTGGGAAACTCATAGGCAAAAGTAGCCAAAGGCAACAAGACAATGAAATGTGCTCTGGTGTCCAGAATGGGGCTGAGGGGCAGAAGGAAGACACACATCTAAGATGTCTGAATGAAGTGTGCCATGAGTTCATGTAAGTTCATTCATTGTGACAAGTGTACCAAACTTATGTGAAATGGTAGTAGTAGCAGAAAGTGAATGTGCAGTATACAGACCTTTTTTTCTACGCTTTTATAGATAATCATGTGAAATTTTAGTTAAAGTTTTAGCAAATAAATCCTATGTTTTCATCAAAACGTATTATTACGAGGTCACTCTAAAATGTAAAGCCAGTTTAATATCATCTGTTAATAACTATAATAAAGTCCTATAAACTTTCTCAATACTTATCATAGCGCAATGGGTAGGTAATATCATTAACCCCAATTAAGTGAAGAAATAATGAGGCCACAGGAAGCTAAGTAAGGTGCCCCAAAACACACAACATTAGATAATACATGTGGGTCCAAATGTCTGATCCAAATTAAAATGCATTTGATAAAACTCATGTTCTTTCCCCCAAAAATAGAAATAGCATAGTTTACTACAATAACTGTGTATGTTCCACCGCCAACAGTAGCGCACCTAATATTATAACTGAGAAGCATTCCAAGTAAATTTATATTTGGCAGGAGTGCCCATTTGCAACAGTTCTGGAGACTGTTACAAAAATGTGAGTGAATAAATTATTGTGGAACAAAATAAAGGTTACAATAGACAAAATTATCACCAGTTTTTCCCCTCCCTGTTCTCGGCTGGAGAAGGCAAAGCTGTAATTGCCGCAGTCTCTCTTACCTTAACCTGCCCTATGAATATGGGATGATCAAAATTCAAATATATATTTCTTAACAATGGGGATGCAGACAGACTCAACTAAGTGCTCCCAGCAACAAACTCACATTGGAACCTGGCTGTCGGGTCCTAACGGAACTGTCCCTGCACAACAGGAAACAGTACTGGTCACTCCACCCGCATTTGCTCCCTGGCTGTAGCCAGAATGTGGGGCATCCACGTGGCAAGAGGACAGGGCAATTCAATCAACCCTTCCAGCTCTGGTCCAACTATATGTCTGCACTCAACCCCAGGGTCACCAGAGGGCGCACATGGAACACTGGCACATTTTGTGCAAGACTAGCTAAAAATTGAAAGACGAAGTTAATGTACTTCTATATGCTACCTCGCCCACACCTTTCAAGTCTCATCGCCCAGCCCAAATCATGCTAGGTCCCCTGCTCATGAGTGGCACAACCTGCCACCCCAGCCCCTCAGGTAGGAAACTTGGGAAGGCAATGTTGGAAATGAGGTGATCCTGCAACTACACCATTACTATCCATGTGCAGTGAACAGCTATTGCCAACTCAGTTTTCTTGAAATCCACTCTTTCCATCCCACTCTCCTCATTTCATCCCAGGACCCTGTCTAGAAATCTCTTTCTGAATGCTCACTCTGGCCAACTCCACACATTTTTCAAGTCTCTGATGACCAGTGTTCTGGAGAAGTTATTGACCCTCTCAATTACCAGGGGAACAGGTCTGCAGAGCAAGTCTGCCTCCTCCATTTTCCTGTTTCACAGAATGAATCTTCTTCCTTTTCTGGACTGTTGCAGGGTGCCAAGTAAAGCAGTTGCTTATCAGACTTTCTGTGCTTTCTCCTCTCAGGCTGTTGCTCAGTCCGATATGGGCTGGCCTTCATCTTGCTTCTCTGTCACTCTTCAGTGATAACACAACAAATGAATTTGAGCATCGCCATGCCAGCGATGGTAAACAACACGGCCCTGCCCAGACAACCCAATGCCTCCACACAGGAACTCAAGGCAGTGGTAAGCTTAATGAGACTGTGGACTGTTTCTCCAATTCAAGTGGTTTTAACAAGAAGGTTGTTTATTGAGTATCTACTATGTTCCAGGAGCTGTATTATGCAAGAACAAAATATCTATGGAAATTATATCCCTATTTAATGTCTAAGTGTTAGCATGGATTCAGCTAGAATGAAGGAAACAGATTTTAGCATTAAGTGGACATAAAGTTTTCCCTAAAATGGTGAAAATATCTACATAAAATTTTCACAGATTTAAATGCTCTCCTCTTTTTTCACCTACATTTTATTATCTTGATAACGCTTCTCATTTATGGGATCTTTCTTTTTAGGCTCTCATGTTTAAATTAGTCAGTTATCTGGGAAACCAGTGAAAGAGTAAGTTGAATCAATCTCTCTCTCTTTCTCTCTCACTATCTTTCTCTCTTTCTTTTGCTTGATATAATTGGTTATAGTTTCCTCTGCAGGCAAAGGTTAAAAGTGGTGTGCTTTCTTCATCTAGGCTCCTGTCTATGACTGGAATCCTGGGATCCAGGGAATCATCCTCAGCGCACTCAACTATGGCACAATCTTGGCGTCAATCCCTAGTGGCTATGTGACTGGAATATTTGGAGCCAAGTACGTGGTTGGTGCTGGCTTGGTCATTTCCTCAGTCCTGACCCTCTTCTGTCCACTGGCAGCTGATACTGGGGTGACCTTGCTCGTTGTCCTTCGGGTTGTCCAAGGCATAGCCCAGGTACCAAGATTTTTAACTGTGAGTAGATCATGGGTTCCAACGTGACCTCAGATACTAAGAAGGAAACTTTTATTTTTATTTTACAGACCATGGTATTAACAGGTCAGTTTTCAATTTGGGTCAAATGGGCTCCCCCAGTGGAAAGGAGTCAGCTCATCGCCATTGCTCGATCAGGTAACTGGCACCCTAATTGTCAGCTCTAAGCTGCATCACCAGACAGCTGCTGAGTGGAGGAGCAGGAAGTGACAGCAGGTTGTCTGGATTTCAGCTTTTATCACTAATCGCTGGGAACTCATCTTGGTTGAGTTTCAATCTGTAGGGGGCATAGAGTCCCAAGCCTGACGCCCTCATGTGAAATACCCTGACTTTCTGTAGGAATAATACTGGGAAGCTTCGTCATTCTCTCTGTCGGAGGCCTCCTCTGCGACACCATAGGATGGCCTTATGTCTTCTATATCTTTGGTGAGTTTGTGCTCCTCCACCTCAGAATTTTGGTTTAGGACAGAGAATGCTGGGTGTGCTTTCTTGATCCAAGTCATCTCTGGTTTGCCAAATCCTAACAGATTTGGATATTTATTTAACTGAAGTTTTTTGAGGCAAGGCAACACCACACTGACAAAGAAACGGGAGTCATGGAGCAAATTGGCAGGATGCTACCCAGAAGGTACAACTTTGCCTTGTTATGGAGGGAGTGATTATACATAGTATAATACTATACATAGTATTATACTATACATAGTATTACTCATGGCCAGAGGACAAAGAGAAAAAAGATAGGAAGAAAAAGATAGGAAGAAGAAAAAAGATAGGTTAACTGCACTTTAGGAGAGAGGACTCTGCGAACCCAATTCAGATTTACAGCCCAGTTTTCTGGCCCAAAATTAGAGACCAAAATCAGACTTTCTGACCTTGGCTTCTGGTACCCATCTTGTTAACAAGGCATTCCGCTGATGTCTCTCTGGGCGCAAAGTTACATATCAGTCAGCGGCTCCCCAGGCATTCCTGGTCCTGCCTGGTGACATATGCTCATTGTCACAGGAGTTTATGCATCAGCTCTTGCTTAAATTAAGAGGCGCCTGTAATGCCAGGATGGCACAGAGTAGGTTTTCTATAATCGGAGCAGACCAGGTAAATGAGAGTCCTGGAGCCCTTGGTGGCTACCTCAGGCTTTTCCTGAGTTTTTACATGCAGTGCAGCAACCAGGTACACGGCAGGCAGGGGTGCCGGGTGGTGTTGGGGGTGTCAGGAAGCTGGCAGGCCTCCCAGCCCTTGGTGAATCTTCACTCTTTCTCTTGTTCTCTCTCTTGCCTCTGCTTCTCTTGGCCAACATATCAATACTGCAGTCATTACTCACAAGAGTAAACAATATAACAAAAATAACAAAGTAACAAAAAGCAGGTGCCCCCATCAGGCATGCAATCCTAATGGTGCAGGGCAGAAAAGCCTGAAAATTACTTACCCACATGCCTCTGCAGGGTCAGGAGTGAATGGATTGGTTGGGCCTAATGGGCTTTGTGCACATAAGGCTGAGCTGCCTAGCCCACACGGCAGCTTACGCAGTCTTTCATTCTAGCAGACCCACAGAAGTGGCTAATGTCAGACCTCATCATGAGAGACTGCAAATCACATTTAAGTTCAGGGAACTCGAGCATGTAGCTAAAATAACCGGATGACTTTAGAGGCATCATCACATTCCCTTCAGTTTCTAAATTCAACCCAAAGAAGGACGCCACCTGGGTTGCTTCATAAGCTGTTGAACAGGTTATCTTGATAGGATTATAGTTTTAGCCAGGTTTACTTATTTCATACTTGTTTTAACATTCTCTTAATATTACTCAACCAGGAAAGTTTGGGAATGAAACATAATCATAGGTAAAAGTACTGAGTGGAGTAGAGAATCAGCCAATAAAGGAGGCAGAGCAGGGCAGACCACGTGAGGCTCAGGAGTGGGTGAACTACACAGAGACAGAAATTTTCAAAGTCACACTGAGTATTCCAGTGGCAGTGGTCTACTGCTTTGAAATATTGTCCATACTCAGTCATGGATGGAACAGTCCATCTGCTTTGACTAATGTTTGAGGTTATGTATTTTTACAATGTTCTTTTAAATCCCATGGGCAACCTGCCTCATCTGGTGGGACCTGGAGGTTCAGTCTATTGGTGTTTTCATTAGAGGATGGTGCTCTTACTTTGTGGTTTTTATTTATCAGGTCATAGTTTTTAGAAGAAAATGTTAAGTGTGATCACTATGGCACATGAATCTACCAGTGTTCTGTCCTAGAAATTTCAAGAAGAATGGGCTACAAAAAATATTCAAGTAATGGGAGAGGATGCTGGGCTCATGATTTGAGAAAGAGCAATAGCATGTTTAAGACAGGAACTCACTAAATACCCATGGAATCTGTTAACATCCTACATTATCAATGTGCTAAATTTCACCAGTGCTAATTTTCACGTCTATCCCTCCATACTTGATTTTAAGTTTCTTGTTGAGAAAATTGTGCTTTGCCTTCCTAAACTCTCAAAATCTTAACAAAATCTTGGTGTTTATGGGTTGCTCTGTGTTTGTGAAGGATGTGTCATTCACAACCAAGCAAGTAAAGAGAGCTCTTGAGATATTCTTAATGACCTAAGAAGGGACTTTTTAGATGAATTTTGTTTTCAGAGCATACCAATAATCCTGTGTTGGCAAATTCCAGATAATGTTTGTATTAGGGAAAATCCATCTGTTGAAGATGAATTTCAAATTTACAAATTTCCCGGGTAATCACTTGCACATATGCCTGCTGCTTAGTCTTCAGTGCTAGAGGTAGTGCTTTTGGAAGGACTAAATGATGGAAGGAACTTTGCAGAAGTATTGCAAAACTTTGCAGGAGAAGAATTCTTCCAGTACTTCCATGTGAGAAGGTTTGTAGCAAGCAAGGTAAGCTCACTAGTATTTCTAGCAATGGTGCATTTCAAAACTGCCCCAACTCTGCTTCAAAAGAAATCATTTGTTCTCCCCTTTTGTGCAGCTCCATTCTCTGTGTCTTGTATCTGCCTTGGGTATTTGACAATGGGTAATTTGGACCATGTTCCTCCTATGACAATGGCTAAGACCTTAGAAGAAAATTGGAAACAATATTGTGGTTCTTAAAGCATGGACGAGCAAGTTATATGTGTGACCAAGGCCAAAATCAAGTGCTGGGAAAGTCCTCTCCTCCAGCGATAGGTGCATGCTAGACTATGGATGAGGACTGGGGTCAGTCACTGTGGACGACAGGATGCACCCCAGGTCAAAGTCAAATTGACAGTACTAACTGGACCCTCTTCTCCCAGGTGGAATAGGCTGTGCCTCTTCCTTGCTCTGGTTTCTTCTTGTCTATGAGGACCCTGTGAATCATCCGTTTATCAGCACTGGTGAGAAGGAATACATCATGGCTTCCCTGGCTGAACAGGTGCACTAAGCAACTACTCTGTTATTTCCATGTCTGTCTGCATGTGTTAGAGGTGAGATGTGCAGTGGAGCAAAGCTTCTGTCTTCTAACAGAAGGAACACTGTTATGTGCTTTCTTCTAGGGCAGTTCTCCAGCCTGGTCTGTTCCCTTTAAGGCTATGATTAAATCCCTGCCACTGTGGGCCATTTTAGTGTCTGCATTTTCTATATACTGGCGTAATTGTATCATAATAACATACACACCAACATACTTCAACACTGTACTTGAAGCTAACTTCAGAAATGTAAGTACAGAGGAAGTTCATTCTGTTCCTCTGTTAAATGCTTCTTTATAAAATTTTCTGTCTTTTGTTTGGTTCAAAAGTCAAGGATTAGGCCCAGGATGGTCAGGGAGAAAATGCAACCTGGTTCACTTGAGTTTTTGTTTGGAGACTTTGCGTCACTGAAAAGAAATCTTCTTTTAATGGGAAGAGAGTGGAATGGCTCTAGGACACACATGCAGAGTATGTCACACTTTTTAAGAGGCCTAAGCAAAAACATTACATTTATTCTGAACAATAACTCCAGTGAAAGCACTCTGTTGCATGTAAGCAACAAAGTTTAATAAAATTGTGTTTATCTTTAAGAAGTTTGTGACATAGGAATCAGAAACACACTGAAAGTAAGACATGATAGTTGCTATATAAAAAACAGTAGGAATTTTATTTAAAGATTTATTTATTTGGCCTCCCTGGTGGCACAGCGGTTGATCGCTGGGTTGCGAAGCTGCACGCAGCCTCTGCAGTGCTGGTTCGATCCCGGCCACCAGCGAGAGTCCCACATGGCGCTCAGACCTCTCCTGTCTTCCGCTGCTCCCCTCAGCAGTGTGCTTCGGACCTTCTACCTGTTCTGTTCCCTGATCCAGTTCTTGTGAATTCTCTCTCCCTCCTGCGCTTCTGACTCTAGCCAGTGCTTGTATAAATAAATAAATAAATAAATAAATCTTTTTTTTAAAAAAAAAGATTTATTTACTTTTGTACAAGAACTGGGGTATAGGCCAGATGCACGGGAAGGTGAGAGGATTCACCAGAAACTGTGGGGAACAGAACAGGTAGACTGACAAAATATGCTGCTGAGAGGAGCTTGGGCGTGACAGGAGAGGTCTACTGCACCATGTGGGACCCTCGCTGGCGGGCCTGGTTCAAATTGGCACTGCAGAGGCTGCGGACAGCCTCAGAGCGCAGCACTCAACTGCCTGCGCCACCAAGGGAGGCCCAAATAATAGGAATTTTTTAAGAAAAAACATTTCTCTCAATTTTAACATATATAGACTAAGTGCACATATGTGTGGTGCTCTCTGATTTTCCACTCAATGAACAGATTGTTGATTGGCTGACAGGAGCTTTTCAATTCTTGCTAAATGGATATTCTAATACTGGGAAGGAGGGTATAGATCTCACTGAGAGGTATATTCACATGGTCATTGAATTATTGCTTTTTTCACCCTTTGGAATCAAAAGCAGTGTCCCCAGGGTGACTGGGCTCCCTGGTGAAACATGGAAAGGGATAACAGAGATCTGGCCTCTTAGCAGAGGTCAGAGCCTGGGGCTCCTGCACACAAGGAGGCTGGTGTGCTGAGATCAGTAAGTCCAAAGATGGGGTAGGAGGACCAGAAGCAGATGAAAAACAGAACATAGGCCAGGGAGTGAGAAAACAAGATATCTAGAGAGCTAGGGCATCAGAATGAGAGAGGGACGTCCTACAGCTGCTGTTGGGGATGATCTGTCTCTGGAGTGAGGCTACGTGGGCTCTCACGCTCAGACACCAAGGCTGTGGAGGACCAGGCTGAGAGTGGTTGGAAAGAGAGTTGAGAACCCAGTGCCCTCCCAGCACGGGAAGTCAAGAGACCTGAACTCGTTGCTCTCAGGGTAATTTCTCACTAAGTCACGTGACCTCAATGGTCTCGGTTTACTCATCCATTAAATGAACAGCTTGGACCAGGTCAGAGTGACATGCTCATTGTCTGGATTTTGTAAACCAAAGGGTGGTCCTCTGTCCTTATTCTCATTATCGGTCATTTAAAATAGAAGCTGAATTGATAATTACAGGGTTCCCCATTTTAAAATCTCTTTTAAAATATAAAAAGGAAGTTGGAACATCTTGCTGTCTTCCTGTTCCCAATCTCCCCTGTTCTCCCAGCCCACTCCACACATAAAGTTTTTAAGAGTTTCTCAGAATTTTTCCCATTGTGCCTTTTGAGAATCCAAGCCTACAGACATGAATATTATTCTCTAAACCATTTTAACACAGTCCTTACATACACATTTTTCCCTCTCTGCTAATTGTGTGTTCATAATTATTAGCCTATTTTTGTAACAAATTTTCTTCTTTTAAATATCTTTTTTCCAGGGAAACTTTATATATGCAGGAAGAATTAGTGGTTTTTTACCCCTCAAATTGAATTTTATGAAACTTGATCCACAAGCACTATTATTATGTTGACTCACACCAGTAATGTGGAATTTGTGTTAGAGGGATGAGCATGTAATGAATAACCCCAGATCTAGAGAATCTCCCCACAGCTCTGTCTGAGTCATAGTGAGGGGTGATGACTTGTCCCTCACTCCTCTCCTTCCCAGAGTGGGGTCATGTCAGCTCTGCCGGTATGTGTTGCCTTTCCCACCTTTATCCTTGGAGGTCAACTCGCTGGTTTTCTCCACTCCAGAAATATCCTTAGACTCAACACTATCAGGAAACTCTTTACTGCCTTAGGTAAGAATGGAGGTGAATGGAAGGGTATGTGGGGGGTGCCCAGGGGGCCTCCTGTTCACTGTGTTTGTCCTCCTGCCAGGGGTTCTTGTCCCATGTGGACTCCACCTGCTCCTGCCCTGGGTGAGATCCAGCCAAAGCACCACCCTTGCCATCTTGGTAGTGTCTCCCATCTTCCGCAACTTGTGTGAAGTAGGAGTTCTTCTCAACATGGTGGATATTGCTCCTCGGTAGGGACTCTGCGTTATCCTCATAGAAACTCAGTGCAGGTCCATCGGCATAACCCTGCTCCGACATATAGATCAAATATGAGTGACACATGAGACCTGTCACGGAAATTGTCAGTACTATAATTCCTTGAAACACCCAAAGATGCTCTACTATATCAAACTTAGTTTTTAAAGTGAAAACAGGAGTAGACAGTGGCCACAGAACAGCCCAATGAGAGGAGACTCCCAGCGATATCCCTCCATGGGGCATCAACTGTCACATAGGGTGGGTCCCTGAAAGGACTTGGAAACGCCACAAGCCTAGCTCATGTAAAGTGATTGCAGGCAAAGGGTGGGGACAGCAAGAGGAACATTTATCTTGATATAGGTCAATATCAGAGGTCAATGAACTTTACCCTATAGCTGCCAGAGACATTTCACAGTAAAGAAAACACACTCATCCTCAGATAATGCAGCAATATTTGTGAGAAATTCCTTTTCTCAGGGGAGCCATGTTTTTTAATGAGAGGTCTTTTATATTCTAGGAGAGAGATATTTTATACACCAAACCTGGATTCTAGAAGATCAGGCTCCATAGCAGAGTCCAAAGAACATAAACCAGCTACAGGGCACTAATCTGTATATTTTGTATAAACAGTGTTGAGAAGTTAGTACAGGTGACCCCCTGGAAGTCTCCAAGTAAGCGCAGGATCCTACTATTCCCATCAGGACATTTCATTCAGGTTTGGTCCAAAGTCAGCACCGTCCCAGGCGTCCTCAGTGGTAAACACAGCGTTGTGACAGATGAGCTGGGATTAATCTTTTATTTCCAGTGAATGTTCTCTCTGCCTCTGTTTCTGTCTCCCAGGTATAGTGCCTTTCTCAGGGGACTATCGCAAGTATTTTCTTCCTTAGCTGGAGCCATCTCGACTACCATCACTGGCTATTTCATAAATCAGGTGAGAAAATGTTCTCATGAAATATTCATAGGCCAAATCTGCATTGTCACCCAGTAGAAGTCAGACTAAGAGTATTTTCATTCCCTCCTCAATGTGGCTTTCACAGTTTGTGAAACACAAGTGTGTGAGGGGAAGCTGCCATGGTTTGGTGTGGAATGCAGGAGAATGCACAGTTTTATGAGTTGATGCTTTCTGAGATTTTAGAAGATGCATTTCTCATGTACTCAGCAAATTTTCTAGAAAGAGTCTTGACCTTTTTTTTATGACAATTTCCCTTAAGGAATTAGTTTATCTCTTGGCATTTTATGTCCCTTCTCCACCAGTTCCTTGATGAGATGTAGAGTGACTTGATAAGAGGGTCTTTGGCCTGGCTATTGCAGAGCATCTGTGGTATAAGCATCTGTCAATTGTGCACATGGGTTTTGAGCATTCCACTCATTCCTTCCACCAGTCCTAAGGAATTGGGATGAGATGCACAATGAAATGCTGAAAAGTAAGTCACACCTTACTAGTTCCCTTAGTCATTTGTTCACTGAAATGTAGTCCATGATCACTCTGTAATCCAGCAGAAACCCTGGAATAATGTGATCCAAAAAAGTTTCATCTACTTGCTACCTTGACCCTCCTGTATAGAAATTTTCTCTTCAGTGAGAGTGGACAAATCCCAATTTAGGCAGACTGGCAACCTCGTGATGGTGGTGATGTTGTGTTTGGAGTCTGTGGGTTTGGAGTGCGGGGTCCTTGGGTTCACTCTGGGAAAGGTTTCACCAGAGCTCCTGTTTCAGCAGCATACTGCAAGTTTCCCAGGTGAATTTTCCACAAGACAGAGATGGTAGTTATATTTAAAGGGCAGGTTTATTAGGGAAAGGTCTTACGGGGCAGGGAGAGGGGCAGCCCAGACCCCGCAAACCTGCCTTCTCTAAATAGGTTTTGCCATGCACCGCATCAAAATAAAACATATGGGATTTTAATGAAAAGGAACTTTAGTACAAATAGGAAACAATACAGGAAAGGCAAAGAATATAGTTTCTAAATCAAGCACCTAAAGTTACCTATCCTCTCGTGGGTAAAAGTCCACCCAAGCAGGATTGGCCCAGAGCACGACCCCAAAGCCTGTCACAAGTCTAAAGCATCTTCCAGTAGGGACCCACAAAAAAAGATCAGAAACAACCAGACAAGTATGGGAGAAAAAGAGCAAAATCAAAATCCAGACAAAAACTGCCATGGTCACCTTCCCAAGGGTCTCTCACCCACATCTGTGTCACCCAGTCCACGACCAAAAGGCCAGTGTAGTTTCTCCAGATGTCTGTCTGGTCCATGTGCCTCCTCCAGGGCTCCTTCTGGCTCTCCATCCTGCTTCCTTCCTTCCTCATTCTCCTCTGAAGCTTCTTCTCTTCTCTTTAGCTCCACCCTCCTTAGGGTGGAGCAGGAAAACTGGAACTTCCCTTTTCTTGGGCACCACCCTGTTACAAAGGGACAGAGAGTAAAAGACACTTTCATGGACATAAGCAGGCAGGAAGAGCTGCCCCAAAATGGACAGGCTTGCTGGGAGAGGCCAGCATGGTTGCAGGCAGGCGGCCCTGAGGAGAGCAGCCTCCGCTGAGGTAGGTGAGTGAAGAGAAGTCCTGGCAGGTACAGGGCATGGGCAGGCAGGAGTCCTGCCCTGCAGAGGGAGAACGTTAGTGAAAGGAAGCACCTGCATAGTCACAGGTGGGCAGATGGACTGCTGCTGCATTGTCAGGGCTTGTTAGGTTTTATCATTTTCAGGGAGGGGCTCATATTTGTGGGTGGGTGGCTTGTGACCCTGACACTCTCTATAGCAGTCTGATAGTTTCTGGGTATTGCACCTCTGGGTCTGGGCGTTGATGCCTAAGGGTTTTGGTTTTTATAACTGGGTTAATGGCTTACACTCATCCCCTCTACCCCTACCTCCTTGTGTGAGTTAGGTTCTTGACCTTCTATCTACTTTCGAGTTTTTCTATTATTCTCCATCAGTGGCATCTATATGAATCCATCTGCCAGATTGCAAATACCCCAGTGGGCATTGGAAAAGCCCCATAGGCCCTAGAGAAACTTACCTGCATTATATTTAGGAAAGATCATACATCTTTTGATAGAAAACACTTTCTGGGGAAGGATTATCCCTAGACACCATCTTCTCAGGTGCCCAGAGGGTGAGTTCATGAGAATAATTCAATAGTGGGTTGGACTAGGGCGATGGTTGAGCCCTAGTCCTATTTTTCTCTCTTCCTCATAGAAATCACCCATCCTTTTGGATCCATATCTGCATCTCTGTCTCAAGTGTGGCTTTCTGGAGTTCAGAAAGGGCATTACTTAAGTTGGAGGGTGAAACAATGCAGTGGGGAGAAATATTGGGATGAGGCCAGAGTCATGGGGGATGAAAGATTCACCAAAGACAGAGGGAGAACAGAAAACAGATTTAATGAAATACGACACTAAGAGAAGCAGCAGGTGGGAGAGGAGAGGTCTGTGCATGTAGGAAGACATGGGACTCCCTTTTGTAACCTGTTTCGCAGGGCTTCTCATAAGTGGGGAGTTGATTTGAGCAAGTTACTTCTGGGATGTCTGGTCTTGGGAACTGACATCGGACACAAAATGTATCCTGGCCCTGCTTCTGCATCCATAGTCAAAATGATCAGTCTTATGGCCCGGTTCCCACAACAACCTTATCAATTCCCTTTGTCTATTAGTTTTTAAGTAACCTGCATGGGTGGGGGCTTAGTTTTTAACCTTGTTAAATGATAACCAGACACTGAAGAGCAGCATTTCTTTCTCTACTTGGACAATGCTGCTGGCATACTTGCCCAGTCTGCTGGTCAATTGCCTTTGGCTTCTGAGGTGTCAAGCCCTGATGTGTCCCTGTGTTTGCAATTTCACCAAAGATTGAGGGAGCAAATCAGTTTCTAAAAAAAAAAAATCTATGGCCTGCTTCCTGTTCTTTATAGGTTGTCCTGGGGAAGACAGGAAGCCTCTTTGCTTCTACAACATTCCAAACTGTGGGGCTCTTCCAAAAGCATAGTGGCTATCTGAATATATGACAGCTGTTATGCTTTTTGCCAACTTGGAGGCCTTTGGTACAGATTCCACCTATTGAGCTGAATGTGCCTCAGCCAAATTGGTATTTTCAAAGATTGACCCCTCAGCAATGACAGTGAGATTCTGGATGAATCTCAGAGGCATTAGCATCTGTATTCCAAACAAAGACAGGATTAGTTCCTGAAACTTCATGCAAATTATTCTGCAATTTAAGGGAATCAATTCATCTGATGCAATTATGGTGAGATTCAGCTCCCTTAAGTTTCTCTGGCAGCAAAGTGCTGGGTTCAAGCTATCAATTGTACATCTAAGAATCATTATTTTAGGGAGAGTAGGATTAGCTCATGTGAAGTAGACCAGTTTGCTGAGGAACACTATGTGTGCTGTGAAGTTGGGATCACTTCTGCAGAGTGTTGTGCATTAGGAAAACATGATATGTTTATCCATCAGAGCTTCTTCTGTAGTTCAGCACCAAGAAGTTGCTGCAGATATGGTTCTTAGGTAGTAGGGCAAGTCTCCATTGACTATAAGAGCCCTAAGGGCCACTGGAGAGCTCTACCTTGAGTTCAGACCCCAGAGGTTTTACAAGGAGGGGAAATGATTTCTCCTAGTTTGCATGTCCCAGAACTGGGACTCCAGTTAAAGTTTATTTTAGTGTTGACACTGCTGTTTTGTGGAGAACCTTGTTACGACCACCATTTGTAGATTTCTCACTCTGAGAAAAGGTATCTGGGAAAGTAATGGCATGCAAGACAGAAAGAGGAGCTCCCGAATGGATCAGAGTCCTCATGGGAATCCCTTGACTTTCTGCTTGGACTTCCCCTAATGAAAATGATTGTAGAAGGAACAGATTCTCTTTAGTTCCTTGGAGCAGTACTAATCTAGTGTTAAGTTTAGTCTCAAGAACTAAGTCAGAATCTTCCTCAAGGTCTCACAGTATGATATTTTGCATAACGCAAGTATGAGTTTTCTATTTTTATTTTTTATTTTTTTGATGCATCTGTTTTACCACTGTTTGTGGTTTAGAGGTATAGGATCTCCCCCTTCAGATATTGTTACTATATCACATTCAACATCAAAACATCTATAGTCCTCCACCATAGTCCAATAGGACCTTTTTAGTTTTATTTATAATCTTTGATACTTAATTTTCTGATGGAGAAAATATAGGTTGACAACACTGTTGGTAGTTTCGAGGTATAGGCTCTCAGGCAATGTGACTGGTTTAAACCTGAAGGATCTTTGTTCTCTTTAGAAATCTCTGGATCTCTGGTGTTGACACTTGTGGCCACGAGGTGGCGGGATTTCTTCATCTATTTAATCATTTGAATGGGTTTCAGCTTGGTAATTGTAGTGGCTGTCTCTTTTTCTCTGGCTTTGAATGTTTTAGGTAATTTGCCAGCTATGAAGACCTGCATGCTAGTGGGTATTGAGAGCAGAGGCGGTGCCTGCCTCTTTACCAGAGTGGTCAACTTCCTACAGAGTCTAATAATGCCTGGTCCATCAGTGGGTGCTTTAGGTGGGTGTGGAAGGATTCAGGTACCAAACTTCCTGGCCTCTGGAGAAGGAGGATAAAGGAGCGCTGCCTCGCCTGTTTGTTCATCATTAATGAGAGTGGAGGGGCTAGTGGATTGTGCTCTGGCTTTGTTAAGTAGAGATTCTTTTCGTTTTAACTTTTTTAAATACCAGTAATGGCAAAGACATGACCTTATCATTTCTTCTCGTAGAAACTTCTAGGTATCAGTGTAAATAACTGTCCTAGTAGCCTGTTTTAGGTTTGAGCAGATCTTCTAGCTGCATCTGGAAATAGAAAATTTGACAATTATAAGTGCCCCACTTGACCTCTTCAAAGAAATTTTCTGTTAGCTAATTCCTCGCACCAAGGAAATAATTGCCACTATTCCCTCCATAAATGTTGCCCATAAACCCTACAAGGGTGGTGATATGTGGTGCATCCCCTGCCACTCCTGCTTTATTGGGTTTTGAAGTCTCATTTCCCATAGTCAGCCTTGCCTAGCTGATTTCTAGCTGAACTTTTTAAATCTATGTGCGGGTATAGACTGGCTTCGTTGGTGTGTCCCAGGGTGGGCTTGGCCTTTACCTGTCTCAGTTCACCTACAAACTACTTCAGTCAACTGTAGGAGCTCAGGGTGCAGAGGATCAACCCTCATGTCACGCCCAGGTGAGCACAAAGCTGTGTGAAAATGCTCCCCCTGGAGGACCGCTCCCTAGTCATCACAGCATCTAGTCTCAGCATCCTCTGGTGGGTTTGTACTCGCATAGACACAATGGACACGTGGATCAGAGGGAGCACTTGGCCTTTCCTGTGGAGACAGTCAAGACTGCTCCGGTTAGTTGGTCATTATATTCTAGCAAATTTTGTCTTTCCAGCTAAAACAGAATACCCATAACCACACGCAATGGACCATCCTGGGACTAGATTTCCACACTGGGAGTTGTCTGATCTGGGATAAAAATCCTTAAAATCTCTGGGATTGTCAACCAAACCTGGAGTCACATGACCTGGCAGTAGTCACCAGTCACCATGTCTGAGCTCTGAGGAATCAGATAGAGTCAAGGTCACTTGCTGGAGCCCTGAATTTGGGTCTGCTCCTGGGGTTCAGGCAAAGTCTCTGAGACACATGAGGTCCAAGTCTTTTTTTTTTAAATAATAAATTTTATTTTATATTCCCATAAAATTGCAGCCCCCCCATTCTGACCCCAATCCCTCCCCTCCCGCCCCCTGCCCCCAAAAAGTGTCTCTGGTTCATAGTTTTTTGTTGATTTTGATTTTCACTTTCTTATAGTTATTCATTTTCCTGGTCCCTTATTTAAGTTTTCTACATTCCTGCTATGAGTGAGACCATCCGGTATTTTCTTTTTCTTTTTGGCTTATTTCGCTGAGCATGATCCCTTCCAGCGCCATCCATGTTGCTGCAAATTGCATGTGTTTATCTTTTTTGAATGCTGAGTAATATTCCATGGTGTATATGTACCACATCTTCTTGATCCAGTCATCTATTTTTGGGCATTTGGGCTGTTTCCAAAGCTTAGCTATTGTAAACAGTGCTGCTATAAACATAGGGGTGCAGGTGTTCTTTGGAATTGATGTTTCTGTGTCCTTTGGGTAAATACCTAGGAGTGGAATTGCTGGATCCTATGGAAGCTCTATGTTTAGTAGGTCCAGAAATCTCCACACAGCTCTCCATAGTGGTTGGGAGGTCCATGTTTTGATATAAGGAAATTGAGTGAAACACAAAAAGGAATCAACACTGAGGACTCAAGCCAAGAAATAGCTTCCAGAGAGCTCTGGGAAAACTCTCAAATTCTGAGCCTCACAAGAATTTTATACTTTCCATGGAAAGGAAATCATTTGATATTTTCAAGGATTTTTCTAGAGACTCTCTAGACAGGTGTCCCATTAATATTTTTATTTGATATTGTTTGTGCATTTAGTTAAACAAGGACCTATGTTCGACTTTATCCTGCCTAGGTAGAGACCTATATTCTGGGAACTAAGGGTTTTATTTTCCAGGAGAAAACATGCTTTTTGTTCCTGACTCAGTTTCTTATCAAGGCCAGTCCAGCTGTTTCTGTAGGCTGTGTCCCTTAGTATAAACCAGGATGAGGAGTTTCCTTATAATTGCTTATTTTAACTTACACCTTTAATGTACAGTGTGGTTATCTATTGTGATTTGCCTGGACATTTGCATTCCAAGGATGTGGCACTTTTCAACTGAAGCCTTAAAATGTTCAGGTGATCAAGAAAGGGTAACCCTAACTCTGAAGGAACTTATCAAATATTTACAAAATCTGTGAGATGCTGAGCAAGTGACAAAATAAAGGAAAAAAATGCAGGAACATGCTTGGGTGGGCAGGCCCATCAATGGTCAGGCAGACACCCCTCTCACCGTTGAGTACATGGTGTTTATGCATTTGTACAACCTCCCATATGGGAAATGCTTTTAAGGTGGTCAGAATATATAGCAGATAAATAGGGCTTTTCCTAAGAATATTATTAACTGCCTTTATGTGAAGACATATCTCTAGGCTGGTCACGCAAGTATATTCTGTGAGCTCCCTGAGGTTTTCTACCAGTAAGTCATGAATATGATGAAGAATAGCAGAAAATTCTATTCCTCGTGGCATCAAGTCCCTTTCTTTGTTTTTCCTTGGTGGTGCTGTTTATGGGTATACTATCTGAACTGGAAAGAGAAACCGTTGCTCAGAATTTAAATGACCAACTAATGGGTGCATCATTTTGTAAAGCTTCAGTCCCCTTCTTATCACTGAGGGATGTTTAAACAGGAAATCCTCAAGCTGACATTGTCCCCCTTTTCTGACTCATTCACTCATCTATGAACTCATTCATCTATTCAACAACTGTTTATTGAACATTAGTATGTGCTGTATATTGTTTTAGTGAATAAAATAAGACAAATACCCTGCCCATGAGAAGCTTATGCTTTAGGAAAGTAGCCAATGAAAAGTGAGGGAATGAGCAAAATAGAGAATTCAGTGAGTGATAGAGTAAGTGCTAAGAAAGGTGGAAAGCTGCAGTGGAGAGAGGCCTGGAAAAGGGGTGAATTTCAATGTTAGGTTGATGATGAAGGAAGGACTCATTGAAAAAGAAGCATTGAAGCAAGGGAACAAACGAGGAGCAAGTCAAATTGCTCTTTGGGGAGCAACCTTCTAGCAGAGGGAAAAGCCAGTGTAGGAGAAACATCCCTGCAAAGCACTGGAACAAGCAGGAACCCGTGGGTGTCGGAGCAGAGCTGGAAGTGGGAACAGTAGGCCAGGACACCAGGGTGCCAGAGCCCTTCTCAGCCAAATGGGAAAAGACTAGAGGCCATAATCACCTGTACTTCTCACCTCAGGACTCTGAGCATGCCTGGAGAAACGTCTTCTTCGTTGCAGCTGCTGTGGACATAGCAGGCCTGGTCATCTACCTCATCCTGGGAAGAGCCGAAGTCCAAGATTGGGCATAGGGTCGACATTAACCCACTCTTGAGCAACCACCTGGTGACACCTCATATCCTGGTGATTAGTTGTGCTCACCTGCCTCATGGAACCTTCCCAGTCCATGCCTGTGTGATGGGCTAGCATCCAACTCAACTGACTTGCCTCCAGTATCTTGTCAGGGAACTTGGCAGTGTATTCTGGGAGTGCTGCCTGTCTATTTACAAGAGGGGTGGGGGAGAGCCTAGTTATTTAACTCTGGGTGCCTGAAAACATAGGTGTAGCTGAATTTCCATGCCTTATGTAACAACAGGCAGGGATGAACCAAGAGAATATGCTTAGTGAAACAGTAAGAAAAGGAAAGACCATAAGATTTCACTCACAGGTGGTGCATGAAGAAACCAAAACAAATAAACTAAATAAAACAAAAACATAGACCACATAGTAGTAGTAACCAGAAGTGAAGGGGCCATATATAAAAGGTGGAGTTAGACCTTTTGTGGGGATAGGTGGTCTATTCAGTTGTTGATTTACATAATTGTGCACTGAAACCTATAATATGATAAGCCTATGTTATGTCAGTTACATTAAAAAAAAGTGGGAAACACCCTTTTGGCTGCAGAAAATGGTCTGTGTGCAACTTTATTGTCTTCAATAGACAGGATGGGGATCTCATGTTCCTGTGTGAGTTGATGAACAAATTATATATCAGAATGAGTATTTTCAATAATCTAATCAAGAATGTAAGTTTGTTACTTACATTTTTGTTACCTAAGAGTGCTTTGTAAGTGGAGGTAGGGAGGAAACCAGACTTTCCATCTTCTCTTCACTGAGCTGGTTCAAAGGTATGTGCAAGCTCTTCCCATGCCCTGTCATCTGCTGAGCAATTCTGTGTAGTGTTTTCAGGGAAAGGCTGGAACAAAGTCAAGGTGAGCTGCTTCACCTATCCCTCGGGATAGGTGGAATAATGTATCTGTGTTAACCACCTGATATTGATGGTTGGTTTGTAGTTATGTAGGAGAATAGAGTTTTGAAGAAAACATTGCAAAAGTGTTTCCTGAAGGATGAGATATTCGTACAGGGCATCATGCCAGCAGCTCACAGTTGCGGCAAAGGTCCTTTTTACCTATTGTGCAACTGTTCTGTATTGGGGATATTTTGAAATGAACCAAAATAATGAGTAACTATATTAATGGCATTAATGGCATACCTTTAAATCATGTTCTTTTAACTCATGGGCTTTGATTTTAATATTAATAGCAGTGTAACCAGGTATGTGGTAAACATCTGATCTAACACACAGCAGAGTAATTAAATCCAGAGCCATGAATCTGGAAGATGGTGGAGAAAACCTACTCCTGTTAATGTCCCAGGCACAACACTGTTTACACAGGGAACCCATGTTTGTGAGATATTTTTATCAGACAAAACTGCACAGCTTACACAGTGGCATTGCCTGGTTTATCCTGATGCTAAGAAATTGAAAACTAAATATATTTCAAAATGCTTTTAAGGTTGTCAGAATATATAGCAGATAAATAGGGCTTTTCCTAAGAATATTATTAACCGCCTTTTTGTGAAGACATATCTCTAGGCTGGTCATGTGAGTATATTCTGTGAGCTCCCTGAGGTTTTCTACCAGTAAGTCATGAATATGATGAGGAATAGAGAGAAAATCTATTCCTCATGGCATCAAGTCCCTTTCTTTGATTTTCCTTGGTGGTGCTGTTTATGGGTATACTATCTGAACTGGAAAGAGAAAACGTTGCTCCGAATTTAAATGATCAACTAATGGGTGCATCATTTTGTAAAGCTTCAGTCCCCTTCTTATGACTAGGGATACAAGCAGAAATGGATGTTTAAAAAGGAAGTCCTCAAGCTGACATTGTTCCCCTTTTCTGACTCATTCACTCATCTATGAACTCATTCATCTATTCAACAACTGTTTATTGAACACTAGTATGTGCTGTATATTGTTTTAGTGAATAAAATAAGACAAATACCCTGCCCATGAGAAGCTTACACTTTAGGAAAGTAGCCAATGTAAAGTGAGGAAATGAGCAAAATAGAGAATTCAGTGAGTGATAGAGTAAGTGCTAAGAAAGGGGGAAAGCAGGAGTGGAGATAGGGCCCAGAAGAAGGGGTGAATTTCAATGTTAGGAAGATGATGGAGGAAGGACTCACTGAAAAAGAAGCATTGAAACAAGGGAACAAATAAGGAGCAAGTCAAATTGCTCTTTGGGGAGGAACCTTCTAGCAGAGGGAAAAGCCAGTGTACAAGAAACATCCCTGTAAAGTCCTGGAATAAGTGGGAACCCGTGGGTGTCGGAGCCTACTGTTCTCGCTTCCAGCTCTGCTCCGACATCCATGGATTCCCTGATGCTAAGAAATTGAAAACTAAATATAATGATCTGTTGTCTTAACAATCTCTGCCTACTGTCCTTATAATATTACTTCTTTTTTTCTTACTCTCAGGAATGAAGTCTGCTTTCAAAATTAAAAAGTATAAACAGTTCATGCATCATAGAGGAGAAAAAGAAGCAGTAATCTCAATAGAAGCTACAAATACATTTCAAAATTCAATTTATATTCCTGTGTTTTGATTTTTTAAGCTCAAGAGAACAGAAAGAAAATTGTTAAGATAACAAAATATATCTATTTTAAATGAAGAACCAACTTCACTATGTAAAAGGAAAACTGAGTAATGTCATGAAAAAAAAAGGAATACTTTTATTCCATTATTCAAGTTTGTTCTGGCAATTCTGTTAAAGACATGAGTCCATGGTTGGGAGGAGCTTGGTGGTGGAGATAAAAATGTCAAAAGAGAGGAAACCAAATTGCTATTATTAATTTCAAGTGATGTTATTATCGACTTGAGAAACAAATAGACAACCTATAAAATTCCCAAAACAATAGCTTAGCTATAGTTCTTTTCAGGAAGCAAACAAACAAACAAACAAACAAACAAACAAACCTATATTATAAGCCAGACAGGCTCAGGTGACAACTGGAAGAAATAACAAGATGCCAATGTTCATGGAAAACTCAAGAACCTTGTGCAAATACCTGTAATCAGAAGATCACCAAGATCATCTTGGTCAAGTAAAACATATTATGACACCACTTTATGGAGAATATCCCTCTGTAAACAGTCGGATAGTGGGGAGAGTTCAGAATAGGACAAGATATACTCTATCCAAAAGGAATATAAAAAGAGCAAGAGAACCCGCAAGGGAAAGTGCTGAACGGAGAGGCCAGAGAAGATCAGAAACCACACTAATGATTACTGGAAATTAGTTCGATGTAAGGGACCTCAATCTGGGTTTGTAGAATGCAGGAGATTTTCTCAATTAAACAAAAGTTAAAATTAAACCATAAATCAGATAAATTTCTTTCATTTGGTAATGGAATAACTAAAGATTTTAGGTAATCATTTACTTTTGGAAGTGAGAAAATTTTGTAAACATTCAAGAATGATTCTAGAGATTATTTGAAGGGAATGAGGATGCTGCACTCCACCTTAAGGTAAGTCTTCAGTCTTTTCCCCTTAATATTCTGCTTTTGAGATGATTGATGGGGCGTTTGCCTCGAGAAAAATGGAAGGGTGTCATTTTTCCTGTCTTGGAGTAGAACTTGTTGGGTTGACCAGAGAATATCTTTATCCTGAGATACTTCTGAAAAACAAGGACAAGCCACTTTTATTTTAAATAAGCCACCCCAGAAAACTAGGGATAAAATCATCTGATAGCTGCAGAGAACATATATGAAATATTTTAATCTGAAGGCGAAACGGTATTTTAGAGTACATTTTATCTTATTTTTTCCAGATAAAATACTTATTATTGATTTTCTTTTTTTATTTTTACATCATTGTTTATTTTTAAGCAATGTTTGCTTCCCCCACCTCCCCATCCTGCCCCTGGTGTAGTCCCCATAGAATTTTAGAGTATATTTAAAGGGTTACCATCACATAATATTGGAAATGGGCTAATTACCTGCTGCACAATATTTATATGTCATGTTTGTTTTTCGAGTGTTGTAGAAAAAGAATTTGCTGATCACAAAATGCTCAACTTGGGCAGAAAAAGATAGTCAGCAGCACTTTATAAAACAGAGTAGAACTTTCCAGTGAATTTTGTTTGGGAGGAAGTAAACACAGTGAAATCCCATATATTTGCAAAGTGATTAACAGGTGAAGATTTGGGGTGCAAAGGAATTTTTTTGCAGCTAAGATTAAGACCCACTTGGTATGTTACTCATCCATAGAAAGTACTCAGTGTAGAAACTGAATGAACAGAATTTTGAGCCCTGGAGAATTCTGCATGATACCTTAAAGTTCATTCCCATTCTACAATGAGCTCTCAAATAGCAGAACAACATACACGTTAATGCGAATGAAATAGTCTCAGAGTCAGTCTCGGCTAGGGACACTGAGTAAATTCATCTAAGAGTGGCTTAATGTCTTTGCCAGTTCCTCCTCATTTACTTAATCTCTAAATATGGGGATAAGGGAGATGCCTTTCAAGTTACAGTTCTAACGCTATAAATTCATAGACGTGATATCTACTTGGCAATGTCCCATCTGCTGAGACTAACAGACACTTCAAACCCAACATAGCAAAGGTGATCTCTTCTTTTGCTTCTGGAAAGCTGTTCTCCCACTCACTTTCCCTTCATCATTGAACACAATGCCACTGACTCATTTGCTCAAGTCACCCATCAATTAGATGTCTCTAAATGGTCCCTCCTCTCCCTCTCCCTCACCCCGCACCCACCTCATTGCAATGTTGAATTCTGTCTTCAAAACAAATTCCGGTCTCTTTCACCGTGATCACTGTGCCAGGTCTCCACCAACACTTGCACAGGTGACTACAAGAGCCGCCTCTGTTCACTTGGTCTTCCTCCAAATAGAACACGACCCACACCCGGCCGCCCTGCCCTCCATATGCCTATTGACGCCTGCATAGTGTCACCTTGGCCACTACTTTGATTTTAACTGCATCATGACCTTGCTCACTCTGCCCTGGCCACAACATTTACTTTCTACCTGGGGAAAAAAAAAAAAAAAAAAAAACAGGACAAACAGGACCTCCCCGGTGGCGCAGCAGGTTGAGCGCAGCGCTGTGAAGCTGTCCGCAGCCTCTGCAACTCCGGTTCGATTCCCATCTGGCCAGGGATAATCCCACATGGCTCAGCAGACCTCTCCTGTCTCGCCCGTTGCTCCCCTCAGCACTGTGCTTCGATCCTACTGCCTGTTGCTCCCCACTCTGTCTCTGGTGAATCCTCTCACCCTCCCATGTCTCTGTCCTGTACCTCAGCTATTGCATAAATTAAAAAAAAAAAAAGAAAACAGGACAAACATACTGGTTCATTGCCTGGAACGCTGTTCCCCAGAGCTGCTTCCCTGTCATCGTTCCCATGTCAGCCAATAGAACCTTTCCTTCAACCAGTGTCAGAATAATTGTTAGAGGTGGAAAGGAATTGCTCTCTGCTTCTGACGCTGTTTTTAGCCACCCTCATTCTTCTCGGTTTCTCATAGCAAATGTCACTCATTGCTTTGTCAGTTGTGCATCTTATGAAGGCTCTGCTGGAGTTAAGCAGGAGTAGAAGATGACAAAGAGTGAAGTTGTCTTTTTCGGTCAAGATTTCTAGACCATTCAGTCTTTTGTACTCCCTTGTGGATTTCAGCTGTGTTGGCTCCTTT
>NW_023602073.1:15036697-15089096 GCF_014898055.3 Talpa occidentalis
TGCAGGTGCCCCCATCAGGCAATGCAATCCTAATGGTGCAGGGCAGAAAAGCCTGAAAATTACTTACCCACATGCCTCTGCAGGGTCAGGAGTGAATGGATTGGTTGGGCCTAATGGGCTTTGTGCACATAAGGCTGAGCTGCCTAGCCCACACGGCAGCTTACGCAGTCTTTCATTCTAGCAGACCCACAGAAGTGGCTAATGTCAGACCTCATCATGAGAGACTGCAAATCACATTTAAGTTCAGGGACTCGAGCATGTAGCTAAAATAACCGGATGACTTTAGAGACATCATCACATTCCCTTCAGTTTCTAAATTCAACCCAAAGAAGGACGCCACCTGGGTGCTTCATAAGCTGTTGAACAGGTTATCTTGATAGGATTATAGTTTTAGCCAGGTTTACTTATTTCATACTTGTTTTAACATTCTCTTAATATTACTCAACCAGGAAAGTGTGGGAATGAAACATAATCATAGGTAAAAGTACTGAGTGGAGTAGAGAATCAGCCAATAAAGGAGGCAGAGCAGGGCAGACCACGTGAGGCTCAGGAGTGGGTGAACTACACAGAGACAGAAATTTTCAAAGTCACACTGAGTATTCCAGTGGCAGTGGTCTACTGCTTTGAAATATTGTCCATACTCAGTCATGGATGGAACAGTCCATCTGCTTTGACTAATGTTTGAGGTTATGTATTTTTACAATGTTCTTTTAAATCCCATGGGCAACCTGCCTCATCTGGTGGGACCTGGAGGTTCAGTCTATTGGTGTTTTCATTAGAGGATGGTGCTCTTACTTTGTGGTTTTTATTTATCAGGTCATAGTTTTTAGAAGAAAATGTTAAGTGTGATCACTATGGCACATGAATCTACCAGTGTTCTGTCCTAGAAATTTCAAGAAGAATGGGCTACAAAAAATATTCAAGTAATGGGAGAGGATGCTGGGCTCATGATTTGAGAAAGAGCAATAGCATGTTTAAGACAGGAACTCACTAAATACCCATGGAATCTGTTAACATCCTACATTATCAATGTGCTAAATTTCACCAGTGCTAATTTTCACGTCTATCCCTCCATACTTGATTTTAAGTTTCTTGTTGAGAAAATTGTGCTTTGCCTTCCTAAACTCTCAAAATCTTAACAAAATCTTGGTGTTTATGGGTTGCTCTGTGTTTGTGAAGGATGTGTCATTCACAACCAAGCAAGTAAAGAGAGCTCTTGAGATATTCTTAATGACCTAAGAAGGGACTTTTTAGATGAATTTTGTTTTCAGAGCATACCAATAATCCTGTGTTGGCAAATTCCAGATAATGTTTGTATTAGGGAAAATCCATCTGTTGAAGATGAATTTCAAATTTACAAATTTCCCGGGTAATCACTTGCACATATGCCTGCTGCTTAGTCTTCAGTGCTAGAGGTAGTGCTTTTGGAAGGACTAAATGATGGAAGGAACTTTGCAGAAGTATTGCAAAACTTTGCAGGAGAAGAATTCTTCCAGTACTTCCATGTGAGAAGGTTTGTAGCAAGCAAGGTAAGCTCACTAGTATTTCTAGCAATGGTGCATTTCAAAACTGCCCCAACTCTGCTTCAAAAGAAATCATTTGTTCTCCCCTTTTGTGCAGCTCCATTCTCTGTGTCTTGTATCTGCCTTGGGTATTTGACAATGGGTAATTTGGACCATGTTCCTCCTATGACAATGGCTAAGACCTTAGAAGAAAATTGGAAACAATATTGTGGTTCTTAAAGCATGGACGAGCAAGTTATATGTGTGACCAAGGCCAAAATCAAGTGCTGGGAAAGTCCTCTCCTCCAGCGATAGGTGCATGCTAGACTATGGATGAGGACTGGGGTCAGTCACTGTGGACGACAGGATGCACCCCAGGTCAAAGTCAAATTGACAGTACTAACTGGACCCTCTTCTCCCAGGTGGAATAGGCTGTGCCTCTTCCTTGCTCTGGTTTCTTCTTGTCTATGAGGACCCTGTGAATCATCCGTTTATCAGCACTGGTGAGAAGGAATACATCCTGGCTTCCCTGGCTGAACAGGTGCACTAAGCAACTACTCTGTTATTTCCATGTCTGTCTGCATGTGTTAGAGGTGAGATGTGCAGTGGAGCAAAGCTTCTGGCTTCTAACAGAAGGAACACTGTTATGTGCTTTCTTCTAGGGCAGTTCTCCAGCCTGGTCTGTTCCCTTTAAGGCTATGATTAAATCCCTGCCACTGTGGGCCATTTTAGTGTCTGCATTTTCTATATACTGGCGTAATTGTATCATAATAACATACACACCAACATACTTCAACACTGTACTTGAAGCTAACTTCAGAAATGTAAGTACAGAGGAAGTTCATTCTGTTCCTCTGTTAAATGCTTCTTTATAAAATTTTCTGTCTTTTGTTTGGTTCAAAAGTCAAGGATTAGGCCCAGGATGGTCAGGGAGAAAATGCAACCTGGTTCACTTGAGTTTTTGTTTGGAGACTTTGCGTCACTGAAAAGAAATCTTCTTTTAATGGGAAGAGAGTGGAATGGCTCTAGGACACACATGCAGAGTATGTCACACTTTTTAAGAGGCCTAAGCAAAAACATTACATTTATTCTGAACAATAACTCCAGTGAAAGCACTCTGTTGCATGTAAGCAACAAAGTTTAATAAAATTGTGTTTATCTTTAAGAAGTTTGTGACATAGGAATCAGAAACACACTGAAAGTAAGACATGATAGTTGCTATATAAAAAACAGTAGGAATTTTATTTAAAGATTTATTTATTTGGCCTCCCTGGTGGCACAGCGGTTGATCGCTGGGTTGCGAAGCTGCACGCAGCCTCTGCAGTGCTGGTTCGATCCCGGCCACCAGCGAGAGTCCCACATGGCGCTCAGACCTCTCCTGTCTTCCGCTGCTCCCCTCAGCAGTGTGCTTCGGACCTTCTACCTGTTCTGTTCCCTGATCCAGTTCTTGTGAATTCTCTCTCCCTCCTGCGCTTCTGACTCTAGCCAGTGCTTGTATAAATAAATAAATAATAAATAAATCTTTTTTTAAAAAAAAGATTTATTTACTTTTGTACAAGAACTGGGGTATAGGCCAGATGCACGGGAAGGTGAGAGGATTCACCAGAAACTGTGGGGAACAGAACAGGTAGACTGACAAAATATGCTGCTGAGAGGAGCTTGGGCGTGACAGGAGAGGTCTACTGCACCATGTGGGACCCTCGCTGGCGGGCCTGGTTCAAATTGGCACTGCAGAGGCTGCGGACAGCCTCAGAGCGCAGCACTCAACTGCCTGCGCCACCAAGGGAGGCCCAAATAATAGGAATTTTTTAAGAAAAAACATTTCTCTCAATTTTAACATATATAGACTAAGTGCACATATGTGTGGTGCTCTCTGATTTTCCACTCAATGAACAGATTGTTGATTGGCTGACAGGAGCTTTTCAATTCTTGCTAAATGGATATTCTAATACTGGGAAGGAGGGTATAGATCTCACTGAGAGGTATATTCACATGGTCATTGAATTATTGCTTTTTTCACCCTTTGGAATCAAAAGCAGTGTCCCCAGGGTGACTGGGCTCCCTGGTGAAACATGGAAAGGGATAACAGAGATCTGGCCTCTTAGCAGAGGTCAGAGCCTGGGGCTCCTGCACACAAGGAGGCTGGTGTGCTGAGATCAGTAAGTCCAAAGATGGGGTAGGAGGACCAGAAGCAGATGAAAAACAGAACATAGGCCAGGGAGTGAGAAAACAAGATATCTAGAGAGCTAGGGCATCAGAATGAGAGAGGGACGTCCTACAGCTGCTGTTGGGGATGATCTGTCTCTGGAGTGAGGCTACGTGGGCTCTCACGCTCAGACACCAAGGCTGTGGAGGACCAGGCTGAGAGTGGTTGGAAAGAGAGTTGAGAACCCAGTGCCCTCCCAGCACGGGAAGTCAAGAGACCTGAACTCGTTGCTCTCAGGGTAATTTCTCACTAAGTCACGTGACCTCAATGGTCTCGGTTTACTCATCCATTAAATGAACAGCTTGGACCAGGTCAGAGTGACATGCTCATTGTCTGGATTTTGTAAACCAAAGGGTGGTCCTCTGTCCTTATTCTCATTATCGGTCATTTAAAATAGAAGCTGAATTGATAATTACAGGGTTCCCCATTTTAAAATCTCTTTTAAAATATAAAAAGGAAGTTGGAACATCTTGCTGTCTTCCTGTTCCCAATCTCCCCTGTTCTCCCAGCCCACTCCACACATAAAGTTTTTAAGAGTTTCTCAGAATTTTTCCCATTGTGCCTTTTGAGAATCCAAGCCTACAGACATGAATATTTTTCTCTAAACCATTTTAACACAGTCCTTACATACACATTTTTCCCTCTCTGCTAATTGTGTGTTCATAATTATTAGCCTATTTTTGTAACAAATTTTCTTCTTTTAAATATCTTTTTTCCAGGGAAACTTTATATATGCAGGAAGAATTAGTGGTTTTTTACCCCTCAAATTGAATTTTATGAAACTTGATCCACAAGCACTATTATTATGTTGACTCACACCAGTAATGTGGAATTTGTGTTAGAGGGATGAGCATGTAATGAATAACCCCAGATCTAGAGAATCTCCCCACAGCTCTGTCTGAGTCATAGTGAGGGGTGATGACTTGTCCCTCACTCCTCTCCTTCCCAGAGTGGGGTCATGTCAGCTCTGCCGGTATGTGTTGCCTTTCCCACCTTTATCCTTGGAGGTCAACTCGCTGGTTTTCTCCACTCCAGAAATATCCTTAGACTCAACACTATCAGGAAACTCTTTACTGCCTTAGGTAAGAATGGAGGTGAATGGAAGGGTATGTGGGGGGTGCCCAGGGGGCCTCCTGTTCACTGTGTTTGTCCTCCTGCCAGGGGTTCTTGTCCCATGTGGACTCCACCTGCTCCTGCCCTGGGTGAGATCCAGCCAAAGCACCACCCTTGCCATCTTGGTAGTGTCTCCCATCTTCCGCAACTTGTGTGAAGTAGGAGTTCTTCTCAACATGGTGGATATTGCTCCTCGGTAGGGACTCTGCGTTATCCTCATAGAAACTCAGTGCAGGTCCATCGGCATAACCCTGCTCCGACATATAGATCAAATATGAGTGACACATGAGACCTGTCACGGAAATTGTCAGTACTATAATTCCTTGAAACACCCAAAGATGCTCTACTATATCAAACTTAGTTTTTAAAGTGAAAACAGGAGTAGACAGTGGCCACAGAACAGCCCAATGAGAGGAGACTCCCAGCGATATCCCTCCATGGGGCATCAACTGTCACATAGGGTGGGTCCCTGAAAGGACTTGGAAACGCCACAAGCCTAGCTCATGTAAAGTGATTGCAGGCAAAGGGTGGGGACAGCAAGAGGAACATTTATCTTGATATAGGTCAATATCAGAGGTCAATGAACTTTACCCTATAGCTGCCAGAGACATTTCACAGTAAAGAAAACACACTCATCCTCAGATAATGCAGCAATATTTGTGAGAAATTCCTTTTCTCAGGGGAGCCATGTTTTTTAATGAGAGGTCTTTTATATTCTAGGAGAGAGATATTTTATACACCAAACCTGGATTCTAGAAGATCAGGCTCCATAGCAGAGTCCAAAGAACATAAACCAGCTACAGGGCACTAATCTGTATATTTTGTATAAACAGTGTGAGAAGTTAGTACAGGTGACCCCCTGGAAGTCTCCAAGTAAGCGCAGGATCCTACTATTCCCATCAGGACATTTCATTCAGGTTTGGTCCAAAGTCAGCACCGTCCCAGGCGTCCTCAGTGGTAAACACAGCGTTGTGACAGATGAGCTGGGATTAATCTTTTATTTCCAGTGAATGTTCTCTCTGCCTCTGTTTCTGTCTCCCAGGTATAGTGCCTTTCTCAGGGGACTATCGCAAGTATTTTCTTCCTTAGCTGGAGCCATCTCGACTACCATCACTGGCTATTTCATAAATCAGGTGAGAAAATGTTCTCATGAAATATTCATAGGCCAAATCTGCATTGTCACCCAGTAGAAGTCAGACTAAGAGTATTTTCATTCCCTCCTCAATGTGGCTTTCACAGTTTGTGAAACACAAGTGTGTGAGGGGAAGCTGCCATGGTTTGGTGTGGAATGCAGGAGAATGCACAGTTTTATGAGTTGATGCTTTCTGAGATTTTAGAAGATGCATTTCTCATGTACTCAGCAAATTTTCTAGAAAGAGTCTTGACCTTTTATTTTATGACAATTTCCCTTAAGGAATTAGTTTATCTCTTGGCATTTTATGTCCCTTCTCCACCAGTTCCTTGATGAGATGTAGAGTGACTTGATAAGAGGGTCTTTGGCCTGGCTATTGCAGAGCATCTGTGGTATAAGCATCTGTCAATTGTGCACATGGGTTTTGAGCATTCCACTCATTCCTTCCACCAGTCCTAAGGAATTGGGATGAGATGCACAATGAAATGCTGAAAAGTAAGTCACACCTTACTAGTTCCCTTAGTCATTTGTTCACTGAAATGTAGTCCATGATCACTCTGTAATCCAGCAGAAACCCTGGAATAATGTGATCCAAAAAAGTTTCATCTACTTGCTACCTTGACCCTCCTGTATAGAAATTTTCTCTTCAGTGAGAGTGGACAAATCCCAATTTAGGCAGACTGGCAACCTCGTGATGGTGGTGATGTTGTGTTTGGAGTCTGTGGGTTTGGAGTGCGGGGTCCTTGGGTTCACTCTGGGAAAGGTTTCACCAGAGCTCCTGTTTCAGCAGCATACTGCAAGTTTCCCAGGTGAATTTTCCACAAGACAGAGATGGTAGTTATATTTAAAGGGCAGGTTTATTAGGGAAAGGTCTTACGGGGCAGGGAGAGGGGCAGCCCAGACCCCGCAAACCTGCCTTCTCTAAATAGGTTTTGCCATGCACCGCATCAAAATAAAACATATGGGATTTTAATGAAAAGGAACTTTAGTACAAATAGGAAACAATACAGGAAAGGCAAAGAATATAGTTTCTAAATCAAGCACCTAAAGTTACCTATCCTCTCGTGGGTAAAAGTCCACCCAAGCAGGATTGGCCCAGAGCACGACCCCAAAGCCTGTCACAAGTCTAAAGCATCTTCCAGTAGGGACCCACAAAAAAAGATCAGAAACAACCAGACAAGTATGGGAGAAAAAGAGCAAAATCAAAATCCAGACAAAAACTGCCATGGTCACCTTCCCAAGGGTCTCTCACCCACATCTGTGTCACCCAGTCCACGACCAAAAGGCCAGTGTAGTTTCTCCAGATGTCTGTCTGGTCCATGTGCCTCCTCCAGGGCTCCTTCTGGCTCTCCATCCTGCTTCCTTCCTTCCTCATTCTCCTCTGCAGCTTCTTCTCTTCTCTTTAGCTCCACCCTCCTTAGGGTGGAGCAGGAAAACTGGAACTATCCCTTTTCTTGGGCACCACCCTGTTACAAAGGGACAGAGAGTAAAAGACACTTTCATGGACATAAGCAGGCAGGAAGAGCTGCCCCAAAATGGACAGGCTTGCTGGGAGAGGCCAGCATGGTTGCAGGCAGGCGGCCCTGAGGAGAGCAGCCTCCGCTGAGGTAGGTGAGTGAAGAGAAGTCCTGGCAGGTACAGGGCATGGGCAGGCAGGAGTCCTGCCCTGCAGAGGGAGAACGTTAGTGAAAGGAAGCACCTGCATAGTCACAGGTGGGCAGATGGACTGCTGCTGCATTGTCAGGGCTTGTTAGGTTTTATCATTTTCAGGGAGGGGCTCATATTTGTGGGTGGGTGGCTTGTGACCCTGACACTCTCTATAGCAGTCTGATAGTTTCTGGGTATTGCACCTCTGGGTCTGGGCGTTGATGCCTAAGGGTTTTGGTTTTTATAACTGGGTTAATGGCTTACACTCATCCCCTCTACCCCTACCTCCTTGTGTGAGTTAGGTTCTTGACCTTCTATCTACTTTCGAGTTTTTCTATTATTCTCCATCAGTGGCATCTATATGAATCCATCTGCCAGATTGCAAATACCCCAGTGGGCATTGGAAAAGCCCCATAGGCCCTAGAGAAACTTACCTGCATTATATTTAGGAAAGATCATACATCTTTTGATAGAAAACACTTTCTGGGGAAGGATTATCCCTAGACACCATCTTCTCAGGTGCCCAGAGGGTGAGTTCATGAGAATAATTCAATAGTGGGTTGGACTAGGGCGATGGTTGAGCCCTAGTCCTATTTTTCTCTCTTCCTCATAGAAATCACCCATCCTTTTGGATCCATATCTGCATCTCTGTCTCAAGTGTGGCTTTCTGGAGTTCAGAAAGGGCATTACTTAAGTTGGAGGGTGAAACAATGCAGTGGGGAGAAATATTGGGATGAGGCCAGAGTCATGGGGGATGAAAGATTCACCAAAGACAGAGGGAGAACAGAAAACAGATTTAATGAAATACGACACTAAGAGAAGCAGCAGGTGGGAGAGGAGAGGTCTGTGCATGTAGGAAGACATGGGACTCCCTTTTGTAACCTGTTTCGCAGGGCTTCTCATAAGTGGGGAGTTGATTTGAGCAAGTTACTTCTGGGATGTCTGGTCTTGGGAACTGACATCGGACACAAAATGTATCCTGGCCCTGCTTCTGCATCCATAGTCAAAATGATCAGTCTTATGGCCCGGTTCCCACAACAACCTTATCAATTCCCTTTGTCTATTAGTTTTTAAGTAACCTGCATGGGTGGGGGCTTAGTTTTTAACCTTGTTAAATGATAACCAGACACTGAAGAGCAGCATTTCTTTCTCTACTTGGACAATGCTGCTGGCATACTTGCCCAGTCTGCTGGTCAATTGCCTTTGGCTTCTGAGGTGTCAAGCCCTGATGTGTCCCTGTGTTTGCAATTTCACCAAAGATTGAGGGAGCAAATCAGTTTCTAAAAAAAAAAAATCTATGGCCTGCTTCCTGTTCTTTATAGGTTGTCCTGGGGAAGACAGGAAGCCTCTTTGCTTCTACAACATTCCAAACTGTGGGGCTCTTCCAAAAGCATAGTGGCTATCTGAATATATGACAGCTGTTATGCTTTTTGCCAACTTGGAGGCCTTTGGTACAGATTCCACCTATTGAGCTGAATGTGCCTCAGCCAAATTGGTATTTTCAAAGATTGACCCCTCAGCAATGACAGTGAGATTCTGGATGAATCTCAGAGGCATTAGCATCTGTATTCCAAACAAAGACAGGATTAGTTCCTGAAACTTCATGCAAATTATTCTGCAATTTAAGGGAATCAATTCATCTGATGCAATTATGGTGAGATTCAGCTCCCTTAAGTTTCTCTGGCAGCAAAGTGCTGGGTTCAAGCTATCAATTGTACATCTAAGAATCATTATTTTAGGGAGAGTAGGATTAGCTCATGTGAAGTAGACCAGTTTGCTGAGGAACACTATGTGTGCTGTGAAGTTGGGATCACTTCTGCAGAGTGTTGTGCATTAGGAAAACATGATATGTTTATCCATCAGAGCTTCTTCTGTAGTTCAGCACCAAGAAGTTGCTGCAGATATGGTTCTTAGGTAGTAGGGCAAGTCTCCATTGACTATAAGAGCCCTAAGGGCCACTGGAGAGCTCTACCTTGAGTTCAGACCCCAGAGGTTTTACAAGGAGGGGAAATGATTTCTCCTAGTTTGCATGTCCCAGAACTGGGACTCCAGTTAAAGTTTATTTTAGTGTTGACACTGCTGTTTTGTGGAGAACCTTGTTACGACCACCATTTGTAGATTTCTCACTCTGAGAAAAGGTATCTGGGAAAGTAATGGCATGCAAGACAGAAAGAGGAGCTCCCGAATGGATCAGAGTCCTCATGGGAATCCCTTGACTTTCTGCTTGGACTTCCCCTAATGAAAATGATTGTAGAAGTGAACAGATTCTCTTTAGTTCCTTGGAGCAGTACTAATCTAGTGTTAAGTTTAGTCTCAAGAACTAAGTCAGAATCTTCCTCAAGGTCTCACAGTATGATATTTTGCATAACGCAAGTATGAGTTTTCTATTTTTATTTTTTATTTTTTTGATGCATCTGTTTTACCACTGTTTGTGGTTTAGAGGTATAGGATCTCCCCCTTCAGATATTGTTACTATATCACATTCAACATCAAAACATCTATAGTCCTCCACCATAGTCCAATAGGACCTTTTTAGTTTTATTTATAATCTTTGATACTTAATTTTCTGATGGAGAAAATATAGGTTGACAACACTGTTGGTAGTTTCGAGGTATAGGCTCTCAGGCAATGTGACTGGTTTAAACCTGAAGGATCTTTGTTCTCTTTAGAAATCTCTGGATCTCTGGTGTTGACACTTGTGGCCACGAGGTGGCGGGATTTCTTCATCTATTTAATCATTTGAATGGGTTTCAGCTTGGTAATTGTAGTGGCTGTCTCTTTTTCTCTGGCTTTGAATGTTTTAGGTAATTTGCCAGCTATGAAGACCTGCATGCTAGTGGGTATTGAGAGCAGAGGCGGTGCCTGCCTCTTTACCAGAGTGGTCAACTTCCTACAGAGTCTAATAATGCCTGGTCCATCAGTGGGTGCTTTAGGTGGGTGTGGAAGGATTCAGGTACCAAACTTCCTGGCCTCTGGAGAAGGAGGATAAAGGAGCGCTGCCTCGCCTGTTTGTTCATCATTAATGAGAGTGGAGGGGCTAGTGGATTGTGCTCTGGCTTTGTTAAGTAGAGATTCTTTTCGTTTTAACTTTTTTAAATACCAGTAATGGCAAAGACATGACCTTATCATTTCTTCTCGTAGAAACTTCTAGGTATCAGTGTAAATAACTGTCCTAGTAGCCTGTTTTAGGTTTGAGCAGATCTTCTAGCTGCATCTGGAAATAGAAAATTTGACAATTATAAGTGCCCCACTTGACCTCTTCAAAGAAATTTTCTGTTAGCTAATTCCTCGCACCAAGGAAATAATTGCCACTATTCCCTCCATAAATGTTGCCCATAAACCCTACAAGGGTGGTGATATGTGGTGCATCCCCTGCCACTCCTGCTTTATTGGGTTTTGAAGTCTCATTTCCCATAGTCAGCCTTGCCTAGCTGATTTCTAGCTGAACTTTTTAAATCTATGTGCGGGTATAGACTGGCTTCGTTGGTGTGTCCCAGGGTGGGCTTGGCCTTTACCTGTCTCAGTTCACCTACAAACTACTTCAGTCAACTGTAGGAGCTCAGGGTGCAGAGGATCAACCCTCATGTCACGCCCAGGTGAGCACAAAGCTGTGTGAAAATGCTCCCCCTGGAGGACCGCTCCCTAGTCATCACAGCATCTAGTCTCAGCATCCTCTGGTGGGTTTGTACTCGCATAGACACAATGGACACGTGGATCAGAGGGAGCACTTGGCCTTTTCCTGTGGAGACAGTCAAGACTGCTCCGGTTAGTTGGTCATTATATTCTAGCAAATTTTGTCTTTCCAGCTAAAACAGAATACCCATAACCACACGCAATGGACCATCCTGGGACTAGATTTCCACACTGGGAGTTGTCTGATCTGGGATAAAAATCCTTAAAATCTCTGGGATTGTCAACCAAACCTGGAGTCACATGACCTGGCAGTAGTCACCAGTCACCATGTCTGAGCTCTGAGGAATCAGATAGAGTCAAGGTCACTTGCTGGAGCCCTGAATTTGGGTCTGCTCCTGGGGTTCAGGCAAAGTCTCTGAGACACATGAGGTCCAAGTCTTTTTTTTTTTTAAATAATAAATTTTATTTTATATTCCCCATAAAATTGCAGCCCCCCCATTCTGACCCCAATCCCTCCCCTCCCGCCCCCTGCCCCCAAAAAGTGTCTCTGGTTCATAGTTTTTTGTTGATTTTGATTTTCACTTTCTTATAGTTATTCATTTTCCTGGTCCCTTATTTAAGTTTTCTACATTCCTGCTATGAGTGAGACCATCCGGTATTTTTCTTTTTCTTTTTGGCTTATTTCGCTGAGCATGATCCCTTCCAGCGCCATCCATGTTGCTGCAAATTGCATGTGTTTATCTTTTTGAATGCTGAGTAATATTCCATGGTGTATATGTACCACATCTTCTTGATCCAGTCATCTATTTTTGGGCATTTGGGCTGTTTCCAAAGCTTAGCTATTGTAAACAGTGCTGCTATAAACATAGGGGTGCAGGTGTTCTTTGGAATTGATGTTTCTGTGTCCTTTGGGTAAATACCTAGGAGTGGAATTGCTGGATCCTATGGAAGCTCTATGTTTAGTAGGTCCAGAAATCTCCACACAGCTCTCCATAGTGGTTGGGAGGTCCATGTTTTGATATAAGGAAATTGAGTGAAACACAAAAAGGAATCAACACTGAGGACTCAAGCCAAGAAATAGCTTCCAGAGAGCTCTGGGAAAACTCTCAAATTCTGAGCCTCACAAGAATTTTATACTTTCCATGGAAAGGAAATCATTTGATATTTTCAAGGATTTTTCTAGAGACTCTCTAGACAGGTGTCCCATTAATATTTTTATTTGATATTGTTTGTGCATTTAGTTAAACAAGGACCTATGTTCGACTTTATCCTGCCTAGGTAGAGACCTATATTCTGGGAACTAAGGGTTTTATTTTCCAGGAGAAAACATGCTTTTTGTTCCTGACTCAGTTTCTTATCAAGGCCAGTCCAGCTGTTTCTGTAGGCTGTGTCCCTTAGTATAAACCAGGATGAGGAGTTTCCTTATAATTGCTTATTTTAACTTACACCTTTAATGTACAGTGTGGTTATCTATTGTGATTTGCCTGGACATTTGCATTCCAAGGATGTGGCACTTTTCAACTGAAGCCTTAAAATGTTCAGGTGATCAAGAAAGGGTAACCCTAACTCTGAAGGAACTTATCAAATATTTACAAAATCTGTGAGATGCTGAGCAAGTGACAAAATAAAGGAAAAAAATGCAGGAACATGCTTGGGTGGGCAGGCCCATCAATGGTCAGGCAGACACCCCTCTCACCGTTGAGTACATGGTGTTTATGCATTTGTACAACCTCCCATATGGGAAATGCTTTTAAGGTGGTCAGAATATATAGCAGATAAATAGGGCTTTTCCTAAGAATATTATTAACTGCCTTTATGTGAAGACATATCTCTAGGCTGGTCACGCAAGTATATTCTGTGAGCTCCCTGAGGTTTTCTACCAGTAAGTCATGAATATGATGAAGAATAGCAGAAAATTCTATTCCTCGTGGCATCAAGTCCCTTTCTTTGTTTTTCCTTGGTGGTGCTGTTTATGGGTATACTATCTGAACTGGAAAGAGAAACCGTTGCTCAGAATTTAAATGACCAACTAATGGGTGCATCATTTTGTAAAGCTTCAGTCCCCTTCTTATCACTGAGGGATGTTTAAACAGGAAATCCTCAAGCTGACATTGTCCCCCTTTTCTGACTCATTCACTCATCTATGAACTCATTCATCTATTCAACAACTGTTTATTGAACATTAGTATGTGCTGTATATTGTTTTAGTGAATAAAATAAGACAAATACCCTGCCCATGAGAAGCTTATGCTTTAGGAAAGTAGCCAATGAAAAGTGAGGGAATGAGCAAAATAGAGAATTCAGTGAGTGATAGAGTAAGTGCTAAGAAAGGTGGAAAGCTGCAGTGGAGAGAGGCCTGGAAAAGGGGTGAATTTCAATGTTAGGTTGATGATGAAGGAAGGACTCATTGAAAAAGAAGCATTGAAGCAAGGGAACAAACGAGGAGCAAGTCAAATTGCTCTTTGGGGAGCAACCTTCTAGCAGAGGGAAAAGCCAGTGTAGGAGAAACATCCCTGCAAAGCACTGGAACAAGCAGGAACCCGTGGGTGTCGGAGCAGAGCTGGAAGTGGGAACAGTAGGCCAGGACACCAGGGTGCCAGAGCCCTTCTCAGCCAAATGGGAAAAGACTAGAGGCCATAATCACCTGTACTTCTCACCTCAGGACTCTGAGCATGCCTGGAGAAACGTCTTCTTCGTTGCAGCTGCTGTGGACATAGCAGGCCTGGTCATCTACCTCATCCTGGGAAGAGCCGAAGTCCAAGATTGGGCATAGGGTCGACATTAACCCACTCTTGAGCAACCACCTGGTGACACCTCATATCCTGGTGATTAGTTGTGCTCACCTGCCTCATGGAACCTTCCCAGTCCATGCCTGTGTGATGGGCTAGCATCCAACTCAACTGACTTGCCTCCAGTATCTTGTCAGGGAACTTGGCAGTGTATTCTGGGAGTGCTGCCTGTCTATTTACAAGAGGGGTGGGGGAGAGCCTAGTTATTTAACTCTGGGTGCCTGAAAACATAGGTGTAGCTGAATTTCCATGCCTTATGTAACAACAGGCAGGGATGAACCAAGAGAATATGCTTAGTGAAACAGTAAGAAAAGGAAAGACCATAAGATTTCACTCACAGGTGGTGCATGAAGAAACCAAAACAAATAAACTAAATAAAACAAAAACATAGACCACATAGTAGTAGTAACCAGAAGTGAAGGGGCCATATATAAAAGGTGGAGTTAGACCTTTTGTGGGGATAGGTGGTCTATTCAGTTGTTGATTTACATAATTGTGCACTGAAACCTATAATATGATAAGCCTATGTTATGTCAGTTACATTAAAAAAAAGTGGGAAACACCCTTTTGGCTGCAGAAAATGGTCTGTGTGCAACTTTATTGTCTTCAATAGACAGGATGGGGATCTCATGTTCCTGTGTGAGTTGATGAACAAATTATATATCAGAATGAGTATTTTCAATAATCTAATCAAGAATGTAAGTTTGTTACTTACATTTTTGTTACCTAAGAGTGCTTTGTAAGTGGAGGTAGGGAGGAAACCAGACTTTCCATCTTCTCTTCACTGAGCTGGTTCAAAGGTATGTGCAAGCTCTTCCCATGCCCTGTCATCTGCTGAGCAATTCTGTGTAGTGTTTTCAGGGAAAGGCTGGAACAAAGTCAAGGTGAGCTGCTTCACCTATCCCTCGGGATAGGTGGAATAATGTATCTGTGTTAACCACCTGATATTGATGGTTGGTTTGTAGTTATGTAGGAGAATAGAGTTTTGAAGAAAACATTGCAAAAGTGTTTCCTGAAGGATGAGATATTCGTACAGGGCATCATGCCAGCAGCTCACAGTTGCGGCAAAGGTCCTTTTTACCTATTGTGCAACTGTTCTGTATTGGGGATATTTTGAAATGAACCAAAATAATGAGTAACTATATTAATGGCATTAATGGCATACCTTTAAATCATGTTCTTTTAACTCATGGGCTTTGATTTTAATATTAATAGCAGTGTAACCAGGTATGTGGTAAACATCTGATCTAACACACAGCAGAGTAATTAAATCCAGAGCCATGAATCTGGAAGATGGTGGAGAAAACCTACTCCTGTTAATGTCCCAGGCACAACACTGTTTACACAGGGAACCCATGTTTGTGAGATATTTTTATCAGACAAAACTGCACAGCTTACACAGTGGCATTGCCTGGTTTATCCTGATGCTAAGAAATTGAAAACTAAATATATTTCAAAATGCTTTTAAGATTGTCAGAATATATAGCAGATAAATAGGGCTTTTCCTAAGAATATTATTAACCGCCTTTTTGTGAAGACATATCTCTAGGCTGGTCATGTGAGTATATTCTGTGAGCTCCCTGAGGTTTTCTACCAGTAAGTCATGAATATGATGAGGAATAGAGAGAAAATCTATTCCTCATGGCATCAAGTCCCTTTCTTTGATTTTCCTTGGTGGTGCTGTTTATGGGTATACTATCTGAACTGGAAAGAGAAAACGTTGCTCCGAATTTAAATGATCAACTAATGGGTGCATCATTTTGTAAAGCTTCAGTCCCCTTCTTATGACTAGGGATACAAGCAGAAATGGATGTTTAAAAAGGAAGTCCTCAAGCTGACATTGTTCCCCTTTTCTGACTCATTCACTCATCTATGAACTCATTCATCTATTCAACAACTGTTTATTGAACACTAGTATGTGCTGTATATTGTTTTAGTGAATAAAATAAGACAAATACCCTGCCCATGAGAAGCTTACACTTTAGGAAAGTAGCCAATGTAAAGTGAGGAAATGAGCAAAATAGAGAATTCAGTGAGTGATAGAGTAAGTGCTAAGAAAGGGGGAAAGCAGGAGTGGAGATAGGGCCCAGAAGAAGGGGTGAATTTCAATGTTAGGAAGATGATGGAGGAAGGACTCACTGAAAAAGAAGCATTGAAACAAGGGAACAAATAAGGAGCAAGTCAAATTGCTCTTTGGGGAGGAACCTTCTAGCAGAGGGAAAAGCCAGTGTACAAGAAACATCCCTGTAAAGTCCTGGAATAAGTGGGAACCCGTGGGTGTCGGAGCCTACTGTTCTCGCTTCCAGCTCTGCTCCGACATCCATGGATTCCCTGATGCTAAGAAATTGAAAACTAAATATAATGATCTGTTGTCTTAACAATCTCTGCCTACTGTCCTTATAATATTACTTCTTTTTTTCTTACTCTCAGGAATGAAGTCTGCTTTCAAAATTAAAAAGTATAAACAGTTCATGCATCATAGAGGAGAAAAAGAAGCAGTAATCTCAATAGAAGCTACAAATACATTTCAAAATTCAATTTATATTCCTGTGTTTTGATTTTTTAAGCTCAAGAGAACAGAAAGAAAATTTGTTAAGATAACAAAATATATCTATTTTAAATGAAGAACCAACTTCACTATGTAAAAGGAAAACTGAGTAATGTCATGAAAAAAAAAGGAATACTTTTATTCCATTATTCAAGTTTGTTCTGGCAATTCTGTTAAAGACATGAGTCCATGGTTGGGAGGAGCTTGGTGGTGGAGATAAAAATGTCAAAAGAGAGGAAACCAAATTGCTATTATTAATTTCAAGTGATGTTATTATCGACTTGAGAAACAAATAGACAACCTATAAAATTCCCAAAACAATAGCTTAGCTATAGTTCTTTTCAGGAAGCAAACAAACAAACAAACAAAAAACAAACCTATATTATAAGCCAGACAGGCTCAGGTGACAACTGGAAGAAATAACAAGATGCCAATGTTCATGGAAAACTCAAGAACCTTGTGCAAATACCTGTAATCAGAAGATCACCAAGATCATCTTGGTCAAGTAAAACATATTATGACACCACTTTATGGAGAATATCCCTCTGTAAACAGTCGGATAGTGGGGAGAGTTCAGAATAGGACAAGATATACTCTATCCAAAAGGGAATATAAAAAGAGCAAGAGAACCCGCAAGGGGAAAGTGCTGAACGGAGAGGCCAGAGAAGATCAGAAACCACACTAATGATTACTGGAAATTAGTTCGATGTAAGGGACCTCAATCTGGGTTTGTAGAATGCAGGAGATTTTCTCAATTAAACAAAAGTTAAAATTAAACCATAAATCAGATAAATTTCTTTCATTTGGTAATGGAATAACTAAAGATTTTAGGTAATCATTTACTTTTGGAAGTGAGAAAATTTTGTAAACATTCAAGAATGATTCTAGAGATTATTTGAAGGGAATGAGGATGCTGCACTCCACCTTAAGGTAAGTCTTCAGTCTTTTCCCCTTAATATTCTGCTTTTGAGATGATTGATGGGGCGTTTGCCTCGAGAAAAATGGAAGGGTGTCATTTTTCCTGTCTTGGAGTAGAACTTGTTGGGTTGACCAGAGAATATCTTTATCCTGAGATACTTCTGAAAAACAAGGACAAGCCACTTTTATTTTAAATAAGCCACCCCAGAAAACTAGGGATAAAATCATCTGATAGCTGCAGAGAACATATATGAAATATTTTAATCTGAAGGCGAAACGGTATTTTAGAGTACATTTTATCTTATTTTTTCCAGATAAAATACTTATTATTGATTTTCTTTTTTTATTTTTACATCATTGTTTATTTTTAAGCAATGTTTGCTTCCCCCACCTCCCCATCCTGCCCCTGGTGTAGTCCCCATAGAATTTTAGAGTATATTTTAAAGGGTTACCATCACATAATATTGGAAATGGGCTAAATTACCTGCTGCACAATATTTATATGTCATGTTTGTTTTTCGAGTGTTGTAGAAAAAGAATTTGCTGATCACAAAATGCTCAACTTGGGCAGAAAAAGATAGTCAGCAGCACTTTGTAAAAACAGAGTAGAACTTTCCAGTGAATTTTGTTTGGGAGGAAGTAAACACAGTGAAATCCCATATATTTGCAAAGTGATTAACAGGTGAAGATTTGGGGTGCAAAGGAATTTTTTTGCAGCTAAGATTAAGACCCACTTGGTATGTTACTCATCCATAGAAAGTACTCAGTGTAGAAACTGAATGAACAGAATTTTGAGCCCTGGAGAATTCTGCATGATACCTTAAAGTTCATTCCCATTCTACAATGAGCTCTCAAATAGCAGAACAACATACACGTTAATGCGAATGAAATAGTCTCAGAGTCAGTCTCGGCTAGGGACACTGAGTAAATTCATCTAAGAGTGGCTTAATGTCTTTGCCAGTTCCTCCTCATTTACTTAATCTCTAAATATGGGGATAAGGGAGATGCCTTTCAAGTTACAGTTCTAACGAAGCTATAAATTCATAGACGTGATATCTACTTGGCAATGTCCCATCTGCTGAGACTAACAGACACTTCAAACCCAACATAGCAAAGGTGATCTCTTCTTTTGCTTCTGGAAAGCTGTTCTCCCACTCACTTTCCCTTCATCATTGAACACAATGCCACTGACTCATTTGCTCAAGTCACCCATCAATTAGATGTCTCTAAATGGTCCCTCCTCTCCCTCTCCCTCACCCCGCACCCACCTCATTGCAATGTTGAATTCTGTCTTCAAAACAAATTCCCAGTGGGGTCTCTTTCACCATGATCACTGTGCCAGGTCTCCACCAACACTTGCACAGGTGACTACAAGAGCCGCCTCTGTTTTCACTTGGTTCTTCCTCCAAATAGAACACGACCCACACACCGGCCCGCCCTGCCCTCCATATGCCTTATTGACCGCTGCATAGTGTCACCTTGGCCACTACTTTGATTTTAACTGCATCATGACCTTGCTCACTCTGCCCTGGCCACAACATTTACTTTCTACCTGGGGAAAAAAAAAAAAAAAAAAAAACAGGACAAACAGGACCTCCCCGGTGGCGCAGCAGGTTAAGCGCAGCGCTGTGAAGCTGTCCGCAGCCTCTGCAACTCCGGTTCAATTCCCATCTGGCCAGGGATAATCCCACATGGCTCAGCAGACCTCTCCTGTCTCGCCCGTTGCTCCCCTCAGCACTGTGCTTCGATCCTACTGCCTGTTGTGCTCCACACTCTGTCTCTGGTGAATCCTCTCACCCTCCCATGTCTCTGTCCTGTACCTCAGCTATTGCATAAATTAAAAAAAAAAAAAAAGAAAAACAGGACAAACATACTGGTTCCATTGCCTGGAATGCTGTTCCCCAGAGCTGCTTCCCTGTCATCATTCCCATGTCAGCCAATAGAACCTTTTCCTTCAACCAGTGTCAGAATAATTGTTAGAGGTGGAAAGGAATTGCTCTCTGCTTCTGACGCTGGTTTTTAGCCACCCTCATTCTTCTCGGTTTCTCATAGCAAATGTCACTCATTGCTTTCTGTCAGTTATGCATCTTATGAAAGCACTGCTGGAGTTAAGCAGGAGTAGAAGATGACAATAGAGTGAAGTTTGTCTTTTTCGGTCAAGATTTCTAGACCATTCAGTCTTTTGTACTCCCTTGTGGATTTCAGCTGTGTTGGCTCCTTTTCTTTGAATAAAGTCATTGAAACCTTGAAAGGGGTTGCATGGAATCTGTATATTGCTTTGTTAAGACAGCCATTCTAACCATGATAATTCTCCCCATCCACGAGAAGGGAATATCTCTCCATTCTTTGTGTTTTCTTATTTATTTTACAGTGACTTATAGTTTTCCTTGTACAGGTTTTCCACCTTTTCTTTTCAGTTTAGTGTTAGAAATTTACTTTTATGTGACTATAGATGGGATTATATTATGATGTCTTTCTCTTCTATCTTGTTTCTATACACTTGCGCAAGTGATTTTTGAAAATTGGTTCTTGGAACCTGCCAAATGTGACTGTAGGTGATACTTGTGGAGTTGGAGAGTGCAGTGTGGAGGGTTCCCAATGAATTGTAGTGGAAGACTTGGGTGGCTTGGTGATGGGTGTGATATGGAGACATACACTGAAGGAGAATGTAAATGAGGAATAGTTACTTCAAGTAAAGATATAATCATAACCCACAAAATTATGTCTACATATGGACATTTTCAGAGTAGATATTTCAATAATAAAAACACTTTCAAAAATGAGTAGACATTAACAAATACCCAAGGTATTTGTTGAGGGAGAGAAGGAAGGCATGGGATACAAAGGACAGTGGGGGAATATAAAACAAAACAAGGACATTCTCTTAAAGAAAAAAGCACAATTATACAATTAGAAATCTACTACTAATATAATATTGTAATTAAGTCAACACACCAGCTCCCACAGCCATGTCATTTATATCAAAAGAAAAATGCTTGTTCCTTTCATGACCCAATCAGAGATCACATGTTGCTTTACTTCAATGCCTCTTTATCTGACCTGGATTCAGTTCCTCAGTCGCTCTAGTCCTCATGACCTTGACCTTTTGGCAGATCTGAGGTCAGTTATTTTGTGACATTCAGGTTTTTTAAATATATTTTCCCGTAAATAGATTCAAGATATTCATTCTTGGCAGAAGAACCACAGAAGTGAGTTGGTGCCTTTCTCTGTGTTTCATATCAAGCTGCACAGATGTTAATTTATCCCATTAATGGTGGTATTAAAAATGAATGTTTGATGAAGAGATACATAGGGTGAGGTCTTGGGGTCCTGAGCACAGGATCTTCTGTCCTTGGGGGTTGGGTGTGCCACCCTTCTGAGACATGCATGTGATGCAAACTCTAAAACTCTTGTAAAAATTATTAAAAAATAAAAGGTGTTTGCCTTTCTTATCTTGTATATAATGATGCTTATAATAGACAGCTTTTCATATAATTTAATCCACTGGAATCCCATAGATAAACTTCAGTGGTAGGTAAGAGGTGGCTTATATATAAATACAGACTATTATATATTTGGTAATCATTAAGGTTTTATTTAAAAAATTCAAAGACTGGGCCTCTCTGGTGGCTCAGAGTTGAGTGCTGGTTTGTGAAGCTGCCTCTGCAGTGCCAGTTTGATCCCTGAACATTGGGCGAGGGTCCCACATGGCATGCAGACCTCTCCTGACGCCCACTGCTCCCCTCAGCAGTGTATTTTGTCAGTCTGTCTGTTCTGCTCCCTGCTCTGGCTCTAGTGAATTCCCTCACCCTCCCGCAATTCTGACTATACCCAGTACTTGTATAAATAAATAAATAAATCTTTTAAAAAAAGAAAAAGTAAAATTAAAAAAAAAAATTCAAAGATTGTTATCAAGTTTTACCATCCAGTTGCTGCCAATATCAGTTGAGAGACATGGGAATGCAGAACTGGAAAGAATACTGTAATTCAGCAGGGTAATCCAGAACAGTCCAGGGCAATCCCTCATTAAAGAGGCAGAGATGAAGAGGCAGGGTAACTGGGACCTTCCCAAAGCCACACAGTCATCCAGTGAGAGAGTCTGGATGACAAAGCAAGTTTTTTGAACCCTAACTTAACACTATTCCCAACAACAAAGCATTTCCCCCAATGCTTGGAAGACTTGGTGTTATGTCAGATGTATGATACTCCCTTCTCTCTGTTTGCTCTTGTGTTGTTTTATTTCAGTAGGTAAACTCTGGTAACTGGGAGAAGAGAAGCAGCATGTCTACTAGAGAAGAAGCCATGGCAACAGAGGGAGAGGCTTCTGAAGGTGTGAACTTAAGCGTGACTCCAGCACAAACCCCCAGGAAAGGTAAAACCATATACTGGTCATAGATAAATCTTGGTCTATATCACTTTCTTTTCTTGACAAATACTGTATCTTTTTGCTATTCCCAACAGTCAAGAACTCTACACAAATGAAAACCAATTTGTTGATAATTATTTAATGTATTAAGAGAACTTTGGACATTACAGAGAACAGGTAGATAAGTCATTATTTATAGATGAAGGAAAAATCACAGAGTAGATGGTCTGGGAGAAAATAGGAAACCAGGGCCTCCCCGATGGCACAGCGGTTGAGCACTGGCGCAGCCTCTGCAGCACCAGTTGGATCCCCCGCCACAGGGCGAGGGTCCCGCGTTGCGCGCAGACCTCTCCTGCCGCCCGCTGCTCCCCTCAGCAATGTATTTCATCAGTCTGCCTGTTCTACTCACCACTCTGGCTCTAGTGAATTCTCTCACCCTCCCGTGCCTCTGACTGACCAGTGCTTGTATAAATAAATAAATAAATCTTAAAAAAAAAAAAAAAAGACCAAAAAAATAGGAAACCGGTCTTGGTCTTTCTGCTTCTAAGTCCCTGAGGACATCCCTTTAGATCTCCCTGCTCATGTTTGATTCAGGTCTGCTCAGAGAACCACTTTCCCTCTACAGCAGCACAGAGGGTTGCTTTTCCTCCTCCTCTCATCCATATTACAACTTACAGTTTTTGCTATACTATGTCATAGAGAAACTCTTGCTTAAACATGCAATAGCAGAGTCTATAATTTCAAGGAAATTATAGTATGTGAAACAGCAAAATAGACAGTATTAATGTGGAAAAAATGAAACATATGAATGACATTGAAATGAAAAATGCATGTGGGAATTGATACTTTGACAATGATATTGGCATTCATGCCAATAACGCTAGCAATCTATTCCTCAATTGATCTGCAGAGATTGAACATCAGCAATCATGAGGGAAAGAGAGACTGAAGAATTCAAAATTCATGCAAATTATGGGGAATAGGTAAATTTCAGAATTTTTGATGCAAATACAACAAACTTTTTTAAAGAAAAATGTCATCATCAAAAAACCATTTAAGGGCCTCCCCGGTGGCGCAGCGGTTGAGCGCTGGGTTGCGAAGCTTCCCGCAGCCTCTGCGGCGCCGGTTCGATCCCCGGCTGCTCCCCGGCCACCAGAGGAGGGTCCCACATGGCGCGCAGACCTCTCCTGACGCCCGCTGCTCCCCTCAGCAGTGGACTTCCGTCCTTCTGCCTGCTCTGCTCCCTGCTCTGGCTCTGGTGAATTCTCTCACCCTCCCGCGCTTCTGACTGTGCCCAGTGCTTGTATAAACAAACAAACAAATAAATAAATCTTTAAAATAATAAATAAATAAATAAAACTTTAAAAAAAAAAAACCATTTAAGATCAGAGGGAGTTGTCATAAAGTTATCCTGTTTAAAACAGAAAAATCATGTTCTATTATATTCACTAGAAAACGTTGGTAAGATTTTTAAGGAACAGAAAATGCTTATTTATCTTGTGCAAAAGAAATCCAAATAATTTATGGATCTTCACACTTAAAGATGTTGGAGTTTAGCTCTTCTCCACTTGAGTGAGGTCTGTACATGTGGCTTTTCCCGGGACACAGTGTGGAAAGGGAGGAAAAAGAAGGCGCTTCATAGTAGAGAGACCTGAAAAATTCTACTGCAAAACAGGTCATCAAACTCCATGGCAACAATATGAATCATGGTGCTAACACTCAAACTTAATATGCTCTGATGGGAGAGCATCAGTACCCTTCTATATTCTTCTTCTTGATAACATGTAAGCTCAGTTTAACCGTGAAAAACAGTGAGAAATGCCAAGTAACAGAAATTCCACACAATACCTCACTGGTACTCTTCTAAGTGGTCAAGCTCACCAACATGAAGAAGGTCTGAAAAACTTGTAGGCAAAAGTAGCCCAAAGGTGACATGACAATGAAATATGCTCTGGTGACCTGAATGGTGCTGAGGGACAGAAGGAAGACACACACCTAAGATGTGACGATGTCTGAAGATGAAGTGTGGCATGAGTTTGTGTAAGTTCATTCGTTGTGACAAGTGTACCAACTTACGCCAAATTGTAGTAATAGCAGAAAATGAATGTGCAGTGTAGAGACTTGCACTAGTTCCGTAAGTGTGAAGCTTCTTTGAATAAGACTTACTAGGAAAAGTAAGATGGCTAAAGGACTGATCACAAAAATCTACAGAGCTGATGAGACTCAACAAAAACAAAGTAAATAATCCAGTCCAAAAACGGGCAGAAGAGCTAAAAAGAAACTTCTCCAAAGAGGAAACGCAAATGGCCAACAGACATATGAAAAAATGTGCAACATCACTTGTAACCAGGGAAATGCAAATCAAAACTGCAATGATATACCATATTACACCAATGAAAATGGCACATATTAAAAAACTAGCAACAACAAATATAGGTGAGGATGCGGAGAAAAAGGAACTCTCCTGCATTGCTGGTGGGAGTGCAAACTGTTCCAACCACTATGGAGAGCTGTGTGGAGATTCCTCAACCTACTAAAGATAGAGCTTCCATATGATCCAGCAATTCCACTCCTAGGTATTTACCCAGAGGACACAGAAATTAATTAATTAATTAATCAACTCCAAGGGGCACCTGCACCCCTATGTTTATAGCAGCACTATTTACAATAGCTCAGCTATGGAAACAATCCAAATGCCCAAAAATAGATGACTGGATCAAGAAGATGGGGTACATATACACAATGGAATATTACTGAGCAGTCAAAAACTCCCTCTCTTTACAAAGCTACCTGGCCAAAAAACATACATGCATGCACAAACTACATCTTAAGCTTTTATAAATAATAATGTGACATTTTTGTTAATGTATTTGCAAAATAAATCCTGTGTTTTCATTAAAACGTATTATTAAGAGTTCATTCTAAAATGTAAAGGTAGTTTCATATCATCAGTTAATAATTATAATGAAGTCCTATGAACTTATTTAATACTCACTGAACTGCTTTGAGAAAGTTCTATCTTTAACCCCATTTGAAGGATGAAAAATGAAGCCATGAGAACTCAGTGACTTTGCCCAAAAACACACAGAAGAAAATTAAATTGGAGGGTCCAAATGTCTGACATCAGGATAAAAATATTTTTGATAAAACTCATGCATTTGCGTCAAAAATGAAATACAGGAAAAAGATAGCTTGCCGCATAAAGGTACCAATCCCATCCACAACCAGCAGTTGGAGTCATTGAAAATCAGTCTCAGTGACTCTGACATGGCAGGTGTGCCCCCTCTCAACCTTCCTATTTCCATTTTTTAAGAATGCCAATGAATAAAATTACCAGAAAATAACATAAATGCTACAAAGGGCAAAAACACAACCATTTTTCCCATTGGTTGCACATAAGGGTATGTGCGTGGTGGCAGCTTTTTATTCCTATCTAAATCCAAAGGATAAAACAAATCAAAATGGTTAAGAAAAGGACTTATTTATGAAAACAGCCATAGACACTTTAAACATTTGGACTTCAGTGGAGATAATTGTAAAATTCTGCCTTGGGAGAGAAACAGACGTGAATGCAAGGGGCATCATCCTGGTTCTTGGCGCAGAGAAGGCAAAGTTTAAATGTAGTGATCCTTCTTAGATTATTCTGCCCAATGAATATGGGGGAGATCCAAATTTCACTGTAAATTTTTGTGCTTGGGGAATGGGAGAGTCTCAAATAAAGGCTCCCAGAAACAAACTCACATTGGGGTCTGGCTGTTAACTCCTACCAAGAGTGTCCTTACACAACAGGAAACAATACTGGCCACTCCACCTGCATTGCTCCGTGGCAGAAGCCAGAATGTGCAGCACCCACAAGCCATGAGGACAGGACAATGCAATCAACCCTTCAGCTCCTGTCCATCTCTATCTGCACACAACTCTGGGATCACCACAGGGCTCTCATGCAACACTGGCACATTTTGTGCAAGGCTAGCTAAAAATTTAAAGATGATGTTGATGTGCTTCTATTCTCTACCTCACCCACCATTAAAGTCTCATCACCCAGCCCCCAAAATACTATGTTCCCTGCTCATAAATGGCATCACCTACATCCCAGCCTCTCAGGTAGGAAACTTGGGAAGGCAATGTTGGAAATGAGGTGATCCTGCAACAACACCATTGCAGCATGGAGGGTGCAAAATAAAGCAGCTTCTTATTGACTTTCTGTGCTTTCCCCACTCAGGCTGTTGCTCAGCCCGATATGGGCTGGCCTTCATCATGCTTCTCTGTAACTTTTCAATGTTCACACAACAAATGAATTTTAGCATCGCCATGCCAGCTATGGTGAACAACACAGCCCGGCCCAGCCAACCCAATGCCTCCACAGACGTGCCTCCTACTGACGCCCCAGACAGCAGGAATGAAACTCCACAGGAACTCAAGGCAGTGGTAAGTTGAATGAGACTGTGGACTGTTTCTTCAATTCAAATGGTTTTAAAAAGAAGAAGCTTATTTATTGAGTATCTAATATGTTCCAGGAATTATATAGAACAAAATATCTAGGGAGCTTATATCCCTATTTAATGTCTATGTGTTAGCATGGATTCACCTAGAATGAAGGAAACTGATTCTGTCATTCAGTGCACATAAATTCTTCCCCTAAAATGGTGAAGATATCTACATAGAAGTTTCACAGATTTAAATACTCTCCACTTTTTTCACCTTATTTTTATTATCTTGGAGATGCTGCTCATTTATAGGATTCTTTCTTTTTAGGCTCTGATTTTAATTGGTAAGTTATCTGGGGAGGCAGGGAAATTGTGAACGGGGAAAGATTAGGTTGAATTTCTCTCTCTCTCTCTCTCTCTCTCTCTCTTTCTCTCTCTCTCTCTCCCTTTCTCTCTCTCTCTCTCTCTCTCTCTCTCTCTCTCTCTCTCTCTCTCTCTCTCTGCTTGATAGAATTGTTGGATTAGAGGAATTGAGAGTAAGGAAAAGAAACTGCCAGTTATTACCATTTTCTGCCTCTTAGTCCAAAGATTAACAGTAGTGCAGTAGTGTGCTGTCTTCATCTAGGCCCCTGTGTATGACTGGAATCCTGAGATCCAGGGAATCATCCTCAGCGCACTCAACTATGGCACAATCTTGGCGCCAATCCCTAGTGGCTATGTGGCTGGAATATTTGGAGCCAAGTACGTGGTTGGTGCTGGCTTGGTCATTTCCTCAGTCCTGACCCTCTTCTGTCCACTGGCAGCTGATACTGGGGTGACCTTGCTCGTTGTCCTTCGCGTTGTCCAAGGCATAGCCCAGGTACCAAGATTTTTAACTGTGAGTAGATCATGGGTTCCAACGTGACCTCAGATACTAAGAAGGAAACTTTTATTTTTATTTTACAGACCATGGTATTAACAGGTCAGTTTTCAATTTGGGTCAAATGGGCTCCCCCAGTGGAAAGGAGTCAGCTCATCGCCATTGCTCGATCAGGTAACTGGCACCCTAATTGTCAGCTCTATGCTGCATCACCAGACAGCTGCTGAGTGGAGGAGCAGGAAGTGACAGCAGGTTGTCTGGATTTCGGCTTTTATTACTAAAGCTGGGAACTCATCTTGGTTGAGTTTCAACTGTAGGAGGCATAGAGAGTCCCAAGCCTGACGCCCTCATGTGAAATACCCTGACTTCTTCTGTAGGAACATTACTGGGAAGCATCGTCATCCTCTCTGTCGGAGGCCTCCTCTGTGACACCATAGGATGGCCTTATGTCTTCTATATCTTTGGTGAGTTTGTGCTCCTCCACCTCAGAATTTTGGTTTAGGACAGAGAATGCTGGGTGTGCTTTCTTGATCCAAGTCATCTATGGTTTGCCAAATCCTAACGGATTTGGATTCTTTTTAAAGATTTATTTCTTTATGGAGAGAAGAGCTAGGGTATAGCCCATAGGTGTGGGGGATGAGAGGATTCACCAGAGACAGGGCAGGGAGCAAAACAGGCAGATTGACCGAAGTTCACTGCTGAGGGGAGCAGCAGGCCAGTCAGGAGAGATCTGCTGCACCACGTAGGTAGATCCCCGAGGGCCAGCAAATCGAACTGATGCTGCAGAGGCTGCTGATTGCTTCACAGGTTGAGTCTTAACCCCTTGCGCCACCAGGGAGGACCCGTATAGATATTTTTTTAACTGAAGTTTGTTGCAGCAAGGCATCACCACACTGACAAAGAAACGGGAGTCATGGAGCAAACTGTTCTAGCAAGATGCTACGAAGAAGGCAGAACCTTGCCTTTTTATGGAGGGAGTGATTATGCAGAGTATTACTCATGGCCGGAGGACAAAGAGAAAAAAGCCAGGAAGAAGGAATGCATGTTTAGGTTAACTGCACTTTAGGAGAGAGGATTCTGCGAACCCAATTCAGATTTACAGCCCAGTTTTCTGGCCCAAAGTTAGAGACCAAAATCAAACTTTCTGACCTTGGCTTCTGGTACCCATCTTGTTAACAAGGCATTCCGCTGATGTCTTTCTGGGCGCAAAGTTATATACCAGTCAGCAGCTCCCCAAGCATTCCCGGTCCTGCCTGGTGACATATGCTCATTGTCACAGGAGTTTATGCATCAGCTCTTGCTTAAATTAAGAGGCGCCTGTAATGCCAGGATGGCACAGTGTAGGTTTTCTATAATCGGGAGCAGACCAGGTAAATGAGAGTCCTGGAGCCCTTGGTGGCTACCTCAGGCTTTTCCTGAGCTTTTACATGCAGTGCAGCAACCAGGTACACGGCAGGCAGGGGTGCCGGGTGGTGTTGGGTGTGTCAGGAAGCTGGCAGGCCTCCCAGCCCTTGGTGAATCTTCACTCTTTCTCTTGTTCTCTCTCTTGCCTCTGCTTCTCTTGGCGAACATATCAATACTGCAGTCATTACTCACAAGAGTAAACAATATAACAAAAATAACAAAGTAACAAAAAGCAGGTGCCCCCATCAGGCATGCAATCCTAATGGTGCAGGGCAGAAAAGCCTGAAAATTACTTACCCACATGCCTCTGCAGGGTCAGGAGTGAATGGATTGGTTGGGCCTAATGGGCTTTGTGCACATAAGGCTGAGCTGCCTAGCCCACACGGCAGCTTACGCAGTCTTTCATTCTAGCAGACCCACAGAAGTGGCTAATGTCAGACCTCATCATGAGAGACTACAAATCACATTTAAGTTCAGGGAACTCGAGCATGTAGCTAAAATAGCCGGATGACTTTAGAGACATCATCACATTCTCTTCAGTTTCTAAATTCAACCCAAAGAAGGAGGCCACCTGGGTTGCTTCATAAGCTATTGAACAGGTTATCTTGGTAGGAATATAGTTTTAGCCAGGCTTACTTATTTCATACTTGTTTTAACATTCTCTTAATATTACTCAACCAGGAAAGTGTGGGAATGAGACATGATCATAGGTAAAAGAACTGAGTGGAGTAGAGAATCAGCCAATACAGGAGGCAGAGCAGGGCAGACCACGTGAGGCTCAGGAGTGGGTGAACTACACAGAGACAGAAATTTTCAAAGTCACACTGAGTATTCCAGTGGCAGTGGTCTACTACTTTGCAATATTGTCCATACTCAGTCATGGATGGAACAGTCCATCTGCTTTGACTAATGTTTGAGGTTATGTATTTTTACAATGTTCTTTTAAATCCCATGTGCAACCTGCCTCATCTGGTGGGACCTGGAGGTTCAGTCTATTGGCGTTTTCATTAGAGGATGGTGCTCTTACTTCGTGGTTTTTATTTATCAGGTCATGGTTTTTAGAAGAAAATATGTTAAGTGTGATCACTATGGCACATGAATCTACCAGTGTTCTGTCCTAGAAATTTCAAAAAGAATGGGCTAAAAAAATATTCAAGCAATGGGAGAGGATGCTGGGCTCATGATTTGAGAAAGAGCAATAGCATGTTTAAGACAGGAACTCACTAAATACCCACGGAATCTATTAACATCCTACATTATCAATGTGCTAAATTTCACCAGTGCTAATTTTCACGTCTATCCCTCCATACTTAATTTTAAGTTTCTTGTTGAGAAAACTGTGCTTTGCCTTCCTAAACTCTCAAAATCTTAACAAAATCTTGGTGTTTATGGGTTGCTCTGTGTTTGTGAAGGATGTGTCATTCACAACCAAGCAAGTAAAGAGAGCTCTTGAGATATTCTTAATGACCTAAGAAGGGACTTTTTAGATGAATTTTGTTTTCAGAGCATACCAATAATCCTGTGTTGGCAAATTCCAGATAATGTTTGTATTAGGGAAAATCCATCTGTTGAAGATGAATTTCAAATTTACAAATTTCCCGGGTAATCACTTGCACATATGCCTGCTGCTTAGTCTTCAGTGCTAGAGGTAGTGCTTTTGGAAGGACTAAATGATGGAAGGAACTTTGCAGAAGTATTGCAAAACTTTGCAGGAGAAGAATTCTTCCAGTACTTCCATGTGAGAAGGTTTGTAGCAAGCAAGGTAAGCTCACTAGTATTTCTAGCAATGGTGCATTTCAAAACTGCCCCAACTCTGCTTCAAAAGAAATCATTTGTTCTCCCCTTTTGTGCAGCTCCATTCTCTGTGTCTTGTATCTGCCTTGGGTATTTGACAATGGGTAATTTGGACCATGTTCCTCCTATGACAATGGCTAAGACCTTAGAAGAAAATTGGAAACAATATTGTGGTTCTTAAAGCATGGACGAGCAAGTTATATGTGTGACCAAGGCCAAAATCAAGTGCTGGGAAAGTCCTCTCCTCCAGCGATAGGTGCATGCTAGACTAAGGATGAGGACTGGGGTCAGTCACTGTGGACCACAGGATGCACCCCAGGTCAAAGTCAAATTGACAGTATTAACTGAACCCTCTTCTCCCAGGTGTAATAGGCTGTGCCTCTTCTTTGCTCTGGTTTCTTCTTGTCTATGAGGACCCTGTGAATCATCCGTTTATGAGCACTGGTGAGAAGGAATACATCATGGCTTCCCTGGCTGAACAGGTGCACTAAGCAACTCCTCTGTTATCTCCATGTCTGTCTGTATGTGTTAGAGGTGAGATGTGCAGTGGAGCAAAGCTCCTGGCTTCTAATAGAGGGGGCATTATCTTCTGCTTTCTTCTAGGGCAGATCTCCAGGCTGGTCTGTTCCCATTAAGGCTATGATTAAATCCCTGCCACTCTGGGCCATTTTAGTGTCTGCATTTTCTATATACTGGCGTAATTATATTATAATAACATACACACCAACATACTTCAACACTGTACTTGAAGCTAACTTCAGAAATGTAAGTACAGAGGAAGTTCATTCTGTTCCTCTGTTAAATGCTTCTTTATAAAATTTTCTGTCTTTTGTTTGGTTCAAAATTCAAGGATTATGCCCAGGATGGTCAGGGAGAAAATGCAACCTGGTTCACTTGAGTGTTTGTTTGGAGACTTTGCGTCACTGAAAAGAAATCTTCTTTTAATGGGAAGAGAGTGGAATGGCTCTAGGACACACATGCAGAGAATGCCACACTTTTTAAGAGGCCTAAGCAAAAACATTACATTTATTCTGAACAATAACTCCAGTGAAAGCACTCTGTTGCATGTAAGCAACAAAGTTTAATAAAATTGTGTTTATCTTTAAGAAGTTTGTGACATAGGAATCAGAAACACACTGAAAGTAAGACATGATAGTTGTTATACAAAAAACAGTAGGAATTTTATTTAAAGATTTCTTTATTTGGCCTCCCTGGTGGCACAGCGGTTGATCGCTGGGTTGCGAAGCTGCACGCAGCCTCTGCAGTGCTGGTTCGATCCCTGGCCACCAGTGAGAGTCCCACATGGCGCTCAGACCTCTCCTGCCTTCCGCTGCTCCCCTCAGCAGTGTGCTTCGGTCCTTCTGCCTGTTCTGTTCCCTGATCCAGCTCTGGTGAATTCTCTCACCCTCCCACGCTTCTGACTCTACCCAGTGCTTGTATAAATAAATAAATAAATAAATCTTTTGGGGGAAAAAAGAGATTTATTTATTTTTGTACAAGAACTGGGGTATAGGCCAGATGCACGGGAAGGTGAGAGGATTCACCAGAAATTGTGGGGAACAGAACAGGCAGACTGACAAAATACGCTGCTGAGAGGAGCAGTGGGCATGACAGGAGAGGTCTACTGCACCATGTGGGACCCTCGCTGGCGGGCCTGGATCAAATTGGCACTGCAGAGGCTGCGGACAGCTTCACAGCGCAGCACTCAACTGCCTGTGTCACCAAGGGAGGCCCAAATAATAGGAATTTTTTAAGAAAAAACATTTCTCTCAATTTTAACATATATAGACTAAGTGCACATATGTGTGGTGCTCTCTGATTTTCCACTCAATGAACAGATTGTTGATTGGCTGACAGGAGCTTTTCAATTCTTGCTAAATGGATATTCTAATACTGGGAAGGAGGGTATAGATCTCACTGAGAGGTATATTCACATGGTCATTGAATTATTGCTTTTCTCACCCTTTGGAATCAAAAGCAGTGTCCCCAGGGTGACTGGGCTCCCTGGTGAAACATGGAAAGAGATAACAGAGATCTAGCCTCTTAGCAGAGGTCAGAGCCTGGGGCTCCTGCACACAAGGAGGCTGGTGTGCTGAGATCAGTAAGTCCAAAGATGGGGTAGGAGGACCAGAAGCAGATGAAAAACAGAACACAGGCCAGGGAGTGAGAAAACAAGACATCTAGAGAGCTAGGGCATCAGAATGAGAGAGGGACGTCCTACAGCTGCTGTTGGGGATGATCTGTCTCTGGAGTGAGGCTACGTGGGCTCTCACCCTCAGACACCAAGGCTGAGGAGGACCTGATGGGAGTGGTTGGAAAGAGAGTTGAGAACTCAGTGCCCTCCCAGCACGGGAAGTCAAGAGACCTGAACTCGTTGCTCTCAGGGTAATTTCTCACTAAGTCACGTGACCTCGATGGTCTCGGTTTACTCATCCATTAAATGAACAGCTTGGACCAGATCAGAGTGACATGCTCATTGTCTGGATTATGTAAACCAAAGAGTGGTCCTCTGTCCTTATTCTCTTTATTGGTCATTTAAAATAGAAGCTGAATTGATAATTACAGGGTTCCCCATTTTAAAATCTCTTTTAAAATATAAAAAGGCAGTTGGAACATCTTGCTGTCTTCCTGTTCCCAATCTCCCCTGTTCTCCCAGCCCACTCCACACATACAGTTTTTAAGAGTTTCTCAGAATTTTTCCCATTGTGCCTTTTGAGAATCCAAGCCTACAGACATGAATATTTTTCTCTAAACCATTTTAACACAGTCCTTACATACACATTTTTCCCTCTCTGCTAATTGTGTGTTCATAATTATTAGCCTATTTTTGTAACAAATTTTCTTCTTTTAAATATCTTTTTTCCAGGGAAACTTTATATATACAGGAAGAATTAGTGGTTTTTTACCCCTCAAATTGAATTTTATGAAACTTGATCCACAAGCACTATTATTATGTTGACTCACACCAGTAATGTGGAATTTGTGTTAGAGGGATGAGCATGTAATGAATAACCCCAGATCTAGAGAATCTCCCCACAGCTCTGTCTGAGTCATAGTGAGGGGTGATGACTTGTCCCTCACTCATCTCCTTCCCAGAGTGGGGTCATGTCAGCTCTGCCGGTATGTGTTGCCTTTCCCACCTTTATCCTTGGAGGTCAACTCGCTGGTTTTCTCCACTCCAGAAATATCCATAGACTCAACACCATCAGGAAACTCTTTACTGCCTTAGGTAAGAATGGAGGTGAATGGAAGGGTATGTGGGGGGCGCGCAGGGGGCCTCCTGTTCACTGTTTGTCCTCCTGCCAGGGGTTCTTGTCCCATGTGGACTCCACCTGCTCCTGCCCTGGGTGAGATCCAGCCAAATCACCACCCTTGCCATCTTGGTAGTGTCTCCCATCTTCCGCAACTTGTGTGAACTAGGAGTTCTTCTCAACATGGTGGATATTGCTCCTCGGTAGGGACTCTGCGTTATCCTCATAGAAACTCAGTGCAGGTCCATCGGCATAACCCTGCTCCGACATATAGATCAAATATGAGTGACACATGAGACCTGTCACGGAAATTGTCAGTACTATAATTCCTTGAAACACCCAAAGATGCTCTACTATATCAAACTTAGTTTTTAAAGTGAAAACAGGAGTAGACAGTGGCCACAGAACAGCCCAGTGAGCAGAGACTCCCAGCGATATCCCTCCATGGGGCATCAACTGTCACATAGGGTGGGTCCCTGAAAGGACTTGGAAACGCCACAAGCCTAGCTCATGTAAAGTGATTGCAGGCAAAGGGTGGGGACAGCAAGAGGAACATTTATCTTGATATAGGTCAATATCAGAGGTCAATGAACTTTACCCTATAGCTGCCAGAGACATTTCACAGTAAAGAAAACACACTCATCCTCAATAATGCAGCAATATTTGTGAGAAATACCTTTTCTCAGGGGAGCCATGTTTTTTAATGAGAGGTCTTTTATATTCTAGGAGAGAGATATTTTATACACCAAACCTGGATTCTAGAAGATCAGGCTCCATAGCACAGTCCAAAGAACATAAACCAGCTACAGGGCCCTAATCTGTATATTTTGTATAAAAAGTGTGAGAAGTTAGTACAGGTGACCCCCTGGAAGTCTCCAAGTAAGCGCAGGATCCTACTATTCCCATCAGGACATTTCATTCAGGTTTGGTCCAAAGTCAGCACTGCCCCAGGCGTCCTCAGTGGTAAACACAGAGTTGTGACAGATGAGCTGGGATTAATCTTTTATTTCCAGTGAATGTTCTCTCTGCCTCTGTTTCTGTCTCCCAGGTATAGTGCCTTTCTCAGGGGACTATCGGAAGTATTTTCCTCCTTAGCTGGAGCCATCTCGACTACCATCACTGGCTATTTCATAAATCAGGTGAGAAAATGTTCTCATGAAATATTCATAGGCCAAATCTGCATTGTCACCCAGTAGAAGTCAGACTTAGAGTATTTTCATTCCCTCCTCAATGTGGCTTTCACAGTTTGTGAAACACAAGTGTGTAAGGGGAAGCTGCCATGGTTTGGTGTGGAATGCAGGAGAATGCACAGTTTTATGAGTTGATGCTTTCTGAGATTTTAGAAGATGCATTTCTCATGCTACTCAGCAAATTTTCTAGAAAGAGTCTTGACCTTTTTTTTGACGACAATTTCCTTTAAAGAATTAGTTTATCTCTTGGCATTTTATGTCCCTTCTCCACCAGTTCCTTGATGAGATGTAGAGTGACTTGATAAGAGGGTCTTTGGCCTGGCTATTGCAGAGCATCTGTGGTATAAGCATCTGTCAATTGTGCACATGGGTTCTGAGGATTCCACTCATTCCTTCCACCAATCCTAAGGAATTGGGATGAGATGCACAATGAAAATGCTGAAAAGTAAGTCACACCTTAGTAGTTCCCTTAGTCATTTGTCCACTGAAGTGTAGTCCATGATCACTCTGTAATCCAGCAGAAACCCTGGAATGATGTGATCCAAAAAAGTTTCATCTACTTGCTACCTTGACCCTCCTGTATAGAAATTTTCTCTTCAGTGAGAGTTGGACAAATCCCAATTTAGGCAGACTGGCAACCTCGTGATGGTGGTGATGTTGTGTTTGGAGTCTGTGGGTTTGGAGTGCGGGGTCCTTGGGTTCACTCTGGGAAAGGTTTCACCAGAGCTCCTGTTTCAGCAGCACACTGCAAGTTTCCCAGGTGAATTTTTCACAAGACAGAGATGGTAGTTATATTTAAAGGGCAGGTTTATTAGGGAAATGTCTTACGGGGCAGGGAGAGGGGCAGCCCAGACCCCGCAAACCTGCCTGCTCTAAATAGGTTCTGCCATCCACCGCATCAAAATAAAACATATGGGACTTTAATGAAAAGGAACTTTAGTACAAATAGGAAACAATTCAGGAAAGGCAAAGAATATAGTTTCTAGTTCAAGCACCCAAAGTTACCTGTCCCCTCATGGGTAAAACTCCATCCAAATGGGATGGGCCCAGAGCCAGGCCCAAAGCCTGCCACAGGTCTAAAGCACCTTCCAGTGGAGACCCACAGACAAGGATCAGAAACACCCAGACAAGTCTGGGAGGAAAAGAGCAAAATCAAAATCCAGACAAAACCCACCATGGTCACCTCCCCACGGGTCTCTCACCCACATCTGTGTCACCCAGTCCACGACCAAAAGGCCAGTGTAGTTTCTCCAGATGTCTGTCTGCTCCATGTTTCTCCTCCAGGGCTCCTTCTGGCTCTCCATCCTGCTTCCTTCCTTCCTCAGTCTCCTCTGAAGCTTCTTCTCTTTTCTTTAGCTCCACCCTCCTTAGGGTGGAGCAGGAAAACTGGAACTTCCCTTTTCTTGGGCACCACCATGTTACAAAGGGACAGAGAGTAAAAGACACTTACATAGACACAAGCGGGCAGGAAGAGCTGCCCCAAAATGGACAGGTTTGCTGGGAGAGGCCAGCATGGTTCCAAGCAGGCGGCCCTGAGGAGAGCAGCCTCCACTGAGGTAGTGAGTGAAGAGAAGTCCTGGCAGGTACAGGGCATGGGCAGGCAGGAGGCCTGCCCTGCAGAGGGAGAACGTTAGCGAAAGGAAGCACCTGCATAGTCACAGGTGGGCAGATGGACTGCTGCTGCATTGTCAGGGCTTGTTAGGTTTTATCATTTTCAGGGAGGGGCTCATATTTGTGGGTGGGTGGCTTGTGACCCTGACACTCTCTATAGCAGTCTGATAGTTTCGGGTATTGCACCTCTGGGTCTGGGCGTTGATGCCTAAGGGTTTTGGTTTTTATAACTGGGTTAATGGCTTACACTCATCCCCTCTACCCCTACCAACTTGTGTGAGTTAGGTTCTTGACCTTGTATCTCCTTTCCAGTTTTTCTATTATTCTCCATCAGTGGCATCTATATGAATCCATCTGCCAGATTGCAAATACCCCAGTGGGCATTGGAAAAGCCCCATAGGACCTAGAGAAACTTACCTGCATTATATTTAGGAAAGATCATACATCTTTTGATAGAAAACACTTTCAGGGAAGGATTCCAAAAATACCATTTATCCCTAGAAACCATCTTGTCAGGTGCCCAGAGGGTGAATTCATGAGAATAATTCAATAGTGGGTTGGACTAGAGTGATGGTTGAGCCCTAGTCCTATTTTTCTCACTTCCTCATAGAAATCACCCATCCTTTTGGATCCATATCTGCATCTCTGTCTCAGGTGTGGCTTTCTGGAGTTCAGAAAGGGCATTACTTAAGTTGGAGGGTGAAACAATGCAGTGGGGAGAAATATTGGGATGAGGCCAGAGTCATGGGGGATGAAAGATTCACCAAAGACAGAGGGAGAACAGAAAACAGATTTAATGAAATACGACACTAAGAGAAGCAGCAGGTGGGAGAGGAGAGGTCTGTGCTTGTAGGAAGACATGGGACTCCCTTTTGTAACCTGTTTCGCAGGGCTTCTCATAAGTGGGGAGTTGATTTGATCAAGTTACTTCTGGGATGTCTGTTCTTGGGAACTGACATCGGACACAAAATGTATCCTGGCCCTGCTTCTGCATTCATAGTCAAAATGATCAGTCTTATGGCCCGGTTCCCACAGCAACCTTATCTATTCCCTTTGTCTATTAGTTTTTAAGTAACCTGCATGGGTGGGGGCTTAGTTTTTAACCTTGTTAAATGATAACCAGACACTGAAGAGCAGCATTTCTTTCTCTACTTGGACAATGCTGCTGGCATACTTGCCCAGTCTGCTGGTCAATTGCCTTTGGCTTCTGAGGTGTCAAGCCCTGATGTGTCCCTGTGTTTGCAATTTCACCAAAGATTGAGGGAGCAAATCAGTTTCTAAAAAAAAAAAATCTATGGCCTGCTTCCTGTTCTTTATAGGTTGTCCTGGGGAAGACAGGAAGCCTCTTTGCTTCTACAACATTCCAAACTGTGGGGCTCTTCCAAAAGCATAGTGGCTATCTGAATATATGACAGCTGTTATGCTTTTTGCCAACTTGGAGGCCTTTGGTACAGATTCCACCTATTGAGCTGAATGTGCCTCAGCCAAATTGGTATTTTCAAAGATTGACCCCTCAGCAATGACAGTGAGATTCTGGATGAATCTCAGAGGCATTAGCATCTGTATTCCAAACAAAGACAGGATTAATTCCTGAAACTTCATGCAAATTATTCTGCAATTTAAGGGAATCAATTCATCTGATGCAATTATGGTGAGATTCAGCTCCCTTAAGTTTCTCTGGCAGCAAAGTGCTGGGTTCAAGCTATCAATTTTACATCTAAGAATCATTATTTTAGGGAGAGTAGGATTAGCTCATGTGTAGTAGACCAGTTTGCTGAGGAACACTATGTGTGCTGTGAAGTTGGGATCACTTCTGCAGAGTTTGGTGCATTAGGAAAACACGATATGTTTATCCATCAGAGCTTCTTCTGTAGTTCAGCACCAAGAAGTTGCTGCAGATATGGTTCTTAGGCAGGAGGGCAAGTCTCCATTAACTATAAGAGCCCTAAGGGCCACTGGAGAGCTCTACCTTGAGTTCAGACCCCAGAGGTTTTACAAGGAGGGGAAATGATTTCTCCTAGTTTGCATGTCCCAGAACTGGGACTCCAGTTAAGATTTATTTTAGTGTTGACACTGCTGTTTTGTGGAGAACCTTGTTACCACCACCATTTGTAGATTTCTCACTCTGAGAAAAGGCATCTGGGAAAGTAATGGCATGCAAGACAGAAAGAGGAGCTCCCGAATGGATCAGAGTCCTCATGGGAATCCCTTGACTTTCTGCTTGGACTTCCCCTAATGAAAATGATTGTAGAAGTGAACAGATTCTCTTTAGTTCTTTGGAGCAGTACTAATCTAGTGTTAAGTTTAGTCTCAAGAACTAAGTCAGAATCTTCCTCAAGGTCTCACAGTACGATATTTTGCATAACCCAAGTATGAGTTTTCTATTTTTATTTTTTATTTTTTTGATGCATCTGTTTTACCACTGTTTGTGGTTTAGAGGTATAGGATCTCCCCCTTCAGATATTGTTACTATATCACATTCAACATCAAAACATCTATAGTCCTCCACCATAGTCCAATAGGACCTTTTTAGTTTTATTTATAATCTTTGATACTTAATTTTCTGATGGAGAAAATATAGGTTGACAACACTGTTGGTAGTTTCGAGGTATAGGCTCTCAGGCAATGTGACTAGTTTAAACCTGCAGGATCTTTGTTCTCTTTAGAAATCTCTGGATCTCTGGTGTTGACACTTGTGTCCACGAGGTGGCAGGTTGTCCTCGTCTATTTAATCATTTGAATGCATTGCAGCTTGGTAATTGTGGTGGCTGTCTCTTTTTCTCAGGCTTTGTTTTTTTTTTTTTTTTTTATTAATAGAGGCATGTTTTTTTATTTATTTATTTGTTTGTTTGTTTTGTTTATACATGCACTGGGTACAGTCAGAAGCACGGGAGGGTGAGAGAATTCACCAGAGCCAGAGCGGGGAGCAGAGCAGGCAGAAGGACTGAAGTACACTGCTGAGGGGAGCAGCGGGCAGCAGGAGAGGTCTGCGCGCCATGTGGGACCCTCCTCTGGTGGCCGGGGAGCAGCCGGGGATCGAACCAGCGCTGCAGAGGCCGCGGGCAGCTTCGCAACCCAGTGCTCAACCGCTGCGCCACCAGGGAGGCCCTGTCTCTGTTTCTCTGGCTTTGAATGTTTTAGGTAATTTGCCCGCTATGAAGACCTGCATGCTAGAGGGTATTGACAGCAGAGGCAGTGCCTGCCTCTTTACCAGAGTGGTCAACTTCCTACACAGTCTAATAATGCCTGGTCCATCAGTGGGTGCTTTAGGTGGGTGTGGAAGGATTCAGGTACCAAACTTCCTGGCCTCTGGAGAAGGAGGATAAAGGAGCGCTGCATCGCCTGTTTGTTCATCAATAATGAGAGTGGAGGGGCTAGTGGATTGTGCTCTGGCTTTGTTAAGTAGAGATTCTTTTCGTTTTAACTTTTTTAAACACCAGTAATGGCAAAGACATGACCTTATCATTTCTTCTCTTAGAAACTTTTAGGTATCAGTGGAAATAACTGTCCTAGTAGCCTGTTTTAGTTTTGAGCAGTTTTTCTAGCTGCATCTGGAAATAGAAAATTTGACAATTATAAGTGCCCCACTTGACCTCTTCAAAGAAATTTTCTGTTAGCTAATTCCTCGCACCAAGGAAATAATTGCCACTATTCCCTCCATAAATGTTGCCCATAAACCCTACAAGGGTGGTGATATGTGGTGCATCCCCTGCCACTCCTGCTTTATTGGGTTTTGAAGTCTCATTTCCCATAGTCAGCCTTGCCTAGCTGATTTCTAGCTGAACTTTTTTAATCTATGTGCGGGTATAGACTGGCTTCGTTGGTGTGTCCCAGGGCGGGCTTGGCCTTTACCTGTCTCAGTTTACCTACAAACTACTTCAGTCAACTGTAGGAGCTCAGGGTGCAGAGGATCAACCCTCATGTCACGCCCAGGTGAGCACAAAGCTGTGTGAAAATGCTCCCCCTGGAGGACCGCTCCCTAGTCATCACAGCATCTAGTCTCAGCATCCTCTGGTGGGTTTGTACTCGCATAGACACAATGGACACGTGGATCAGAGGGAGCACTGGGCCTTTTCCTGTGGAGACAGTCAAGACTGCTCCGGTTAGTTGGTCATTATATTCTAGCAAATTTTATCTTTCCGCTCAAACAGAATACCCATAACCACATGCAATGGACCATCCTGGGACTAGATTTCCACACTGGGAGCTGTCTGATCTGGGATAAAAATCCTTAAAATCTCTGGGATTGTCAACCAAACCTGGAGTCACATGACCTGGCAGTAGTCACCAGTCACCAAGTCTGAGCTCTGAGGAATCAGATAGAGTCAAGGTCACTTGCTGGTGCCCTGAATTTGGGTCTGCTCCTGGGGCTCAGGCAAAGTCTCTGAGACACATGAGGTCCCATGTCTTGATTTAAGGAAATTGAGTGAAACACAAAAAGGAATCAACACTGAGGACTCAAGCCAAGAAATAGCTTCCAGAGAGCTCTGGGAAAACTCTCAAATTCTGAGCCTCACAAGAATTTTATACTTTCCATGGAAAGGAAATCATTTGATATTTTCAAGGGTTTTTCTAGAGACTCTCTAGACAGGTGTCCCATTAATATTTTTATTTGATATTGTCTGTGCATTTAGTTAAACAAGGACCTATGTTCGACTTTATCCTGCTTAGGTAGAGACCTATATTCTGGGAACTAAGGGTTTTATTTTCCAGGAGAAAACATGCTTTTTGTTCCTGACTCAGTTTCTTATCAAGGCCAGTCCAGCTGTTTCTGTAGGCTGTGTCCCTTAGTATAAACCAGGATGAGGAGTTTCCTTATAATTGCTTATTTTAACTTACACCTTTAATGTACAGTGTGGTTATCTATTGTGATTTGCCTGGACATTTGCCTTCCAAGGATGTGGCACTTTTCAACTGAAGCCTTAAAATTTTCAGGTGTTCTAGAAAGGGTAACCTTATCTCTGAAGGAACTTATCAAATATTTACAAAATCTGTGAGATGCTGAGCAAGTGACAAAATAAAGCAAAAAAAATGCAGGAACATGCTTGGGTGGGCAGGCCCATCAATGGTCAGGCAAACAACCCTCTCACCGTTGAGTACATGGTGTTTATGCATTTGTACAACCTCCCATATGGGAAATGCTTTCAAGGTTGTCAGAATATATAGCAGATAAATAGAGTTTTTCCTGAGAATATTATTAACTGCCTTTATGTGAAGACATATCTCTAGGCTGGACACGTGAGTATATTCTGTGAGCTCCCTGAGGTTTTCTACCAGTAAGTCATGAATATCATGAGGAATAGCAGAAAAATCTATTCCTCATGGCATCAAGTCCCTTTCTTTGTTTTTCTTTGGTGGTGCTGTTTATGGGTATACTATCTGAACTGGAAAGAGAAACGTTGCTCCGAATTTAAATGATCAACTAATGGGTGCATCATTTTGTAAAGCTTCAGTCCCCTTCTTATGACTAGGGATACAAGCAGAAATGGATGTTTAAACAGGAAATCCTCAAGCTGACATTGTCCCCCTTTTCTGACTCATTCACTCATCTATGAACTCATTCATCTATTCAACAACTGTTTATTGAACATTAGTATGTGCTGTATATTGTTTTAGTGAATAAAATAAGACAAATACCCTGCCCATGAGAAGCTTATGCTTTAGGAAAGTAGCCAATGAAAAGTGAAGGAATGAGCAAAATAGAGAATTCAATGAGTGATAGAGTAAGTGCTTAGAAAGGGGGAAAGCAACAGTGGAGAGAGGCCTGGAAAAGGGATGAATTTCAATGTTAGGTAGACGATGAAGGAAGGACTCACTGAAAAAAAAGCATTGAAGCAAGGGAACAAAGGAGGAGCAAGTCAAATTACTCTTTGGGGAGGAATCTTCTAGCAGAGGGAAAAGCCAATGTACAAGAAACATCCCTGCAAAGTCCTGGAACAAGCAGGAACCCGTGGGTGTCGGAGCAGAGCTGGAAGTGGGAACAGTAGGCCAGGACACCAGGGTGCCAAAGCCCTTCTCAGCCAAATGGGAAAAGACTAGAGGCCATAATCACCTGTACTTCTCACCTCAGGACTCTGAGCATGCCTGGAGAAACGTCTTCTTCATTGCAGCTGCTGTGGACATAGCAGGCCTGGTCATCTACCTCATCCTGGGAAGAGCCGAAGTCCAAGATTGGGCATAGGGTCGACATTCACCCATTTCTGAGCAACCACCTGGTGACACCTCATATCCTGGTGATTAGTTGTGCTCACCTGCCTCATGGAACCTTCCCAGTCCATGCCTGTGTGATGGGCTAGCATCCAACTCAACTGACTTGCCTCCAGTATCTTGTCAGGGAACTTGGCAGTGTATTCTGGGAGTGCTGCCTGTCTATTTACAAGAGGGGTGGGGGAGAGCCTAGTTATTTAACTCTGGGTGCCTGAAAACATAGGTGTATCTGAATTTCCATGCCTTATGTAACAACAGGCAGGGATGAACCAAGAGAATATGCTTAGTGAAACAGTAAGAAAAGGAAAGACCGTAAGACTTCACTCACAGGTGGTGCATGAGGAAACCAAAACAAATAAACTAAATAAAACAAAAACATAGACCACATAGTAGTAGTAACCAGAAGTGAAGGGGCCATATGTAAAAGGTGGAGTTAGACCTTTCGTGGGGATAGGTGGTCTATTCAGTTGTTGATTTACATGAATGTACACTGAAACCTATAATATGATAAGCCTATGTTATGTCAGTTACATTAAAAAAAAGTGGGAAACACCCTTTTGGCTGCAGAAAATGGTCTGTGTGCAACTTCATTGTCTTCAGTTGACAGTACGGGGGTCTCATGTTCCCGTGTGAGTTGATGCAGTAAATTATATATCAAAATGAGTATTTCAATAATCTAATCGAGAATGTAAGTTTGTTCTTAAATCGAACACAGGAATTTTTGTTACCTAGTAGTGCTTTGTAAGTGGAGGTAGGGAGGAAACCAGACTTTCCATCTTCTCTTCACTGAGCTGGTTCAAAGGTATGTGCAAGCTCTTCCCATGCCCTGTCATCTGCTGAGCAATTCTGTGTAGTGTTTTCAGGGAAAGTCTGGAAGAAAGTCAAGGTGAGCTGCTTCACAGGACAAGTGGACTAAGGCCCCATGAGTTCCCTCGGGATAGGTGGAATAATGTATCTGTGTTAACCACCTGATATTGATGGTTGGTTTGTAGTTATGTAGGAGAATAGAGTTTTGAAGAAAACATTGCAAAAGTGTATCCTGAAGGACGAGATATTCGTACAGGGCATCATGCCAGCAGCTCACACTTGCGGTTAAGCAAAGGTCCTTTTTACCTATTGTGCAACTGTTCTGTATTGGGGATATTTTGAAATGAACCAAAATAATGAGTAACTATATTAATGGCATTAATGGCATACCTTTAAATCATGTTCTTTTAACTCATGGGCTTTGATTTTAATATTAATAGCAGTGTAACCAGGTATGTGGTAAACATCTGATCTAACACACAGCAGAGTAATTAAATCCAGAGCCATGAATCTGGAAGATGGTGGAGAAAACCTACTCCTGTTAATGTCCCAGGCACAACACTGTTTACACAGGGAACCCATGTTTGTGAGATATTTTTATCAGACAAAACTGCACAGCTTACACAGTGGCATTGCCTGGTTTATCCTGATGCTAAGAAATTGAAAACTAAATATATTTCAAAATGCTTTCAAGGTTGTCAGAATATATAGCAGATAAAGAGGGCTTTTCCTAAGAATATTATTAATCGCCTTTTTGTGAAGACATATCTCTAGGCTGGTCACGTGAGTATATTCTGTGTGCTCCCTGAGGTTTTCTACCAGTAAGTCATGAATATGATGAAGAATAGAGAGAAAATCTATTCCTCATGGCATCAAGTCCCTTTCTTTGGTTTTCCTTGGTGGTGCTGTTTATCGGTTATACTGTCTGAACTGGAAAGAGAAAATGTTGCTCCGAATTTAAATGATCAACTAATGGGTGCATCATTTTGTAAAGCTTCAGTCCCCTTCTTATGACTAGGGATACAAGCAGAAATGGATGTTTAAAAAGGAAGTCCTCAAGCTGACATTGTCCCCCTTTTCTGACTCATTCACTCATCTATGAACTCATTCATCTATTCAACAACTGTTTATTGAACATTAGTATGTGCTGTATATTGTTTTAGTGAATAAAATAAGACAAATACCCTGCCCATGAGAAGCTTACGCTTTAGGAAAGTAGCCAATGAAAAGTGAGGAAATGAGCAAAATAGAGAATTCAGTGAGTGATAGAGTAAGTGCTAAGAAAGGGGGAAAGCAGGAGTGGAGATAGGCCCCAGAAGAAGGGGTGAATTTCAATGTTAGGAAGATGATGGAGGAAGGACTCACTGAAAAAGAAGCATTGAAGCAAGGGAACAAAGGAGGAGCAAGTCAAATTGCTCTTTGGGGAGGAACCTTCTAGCAGAGGGAAAAGCCAGTGTACAAGAAACATCCCTGCAAAGTCCTGGAATAAGTGGGAACCCGTGGGTGTCGGAGCCTACTGTTTTCGCTTCCAGCTCTGCTCGACATCCATGGGTTCCCTGATGCTAAGAAATTGAAAACTAAATATAATGATCTGTTGTCTTAACAATCTCTGCCTACAGTCCTTATAATATTACTTCTTTTTTTCTTACTCTCAGGAATGAAGTCTGCTTTCAAAATTAAAAAGTATAAACAGTTCATGCATCATAGAGGAGAAAAAGAAGCAGTAATCTCAATAGAAGCTACAAATACATTTCAAAATTCAATTTATATTCCTGTGTTTTGATTTTTTAAGCTCAAGAGAACAGAAAGAAAATTTGTTAAGATAACAAAATATATCTATTTTAAATGAAGAACCAACTTCACTATGTAAAAGGAAAACTGAGTAATGTCGTGAAGAAAAAAGGAATACATTTATTCCCTTATTCAAGTTTGTTCTGGCAATTCTGTTAAAGACATGAGTCCATGGTTGGGAGGAGGTTGGTGGTGGAGATAAAAATATCGAAGGAGGGGAAACCAAATTGCTATTATTAATTTCAGGTGATGTTATTGTCGACTTGAGAAACAAATAGACAACCTATAAAATTCCCAAAACAATAGCTTAGCTATAGTTCTTTTCAGGAAAAAAACAAACAAACAAACAAAAAAAAAACCTATATTATAAGCCAGACAGGCTCAGGTGACAACTGGAAGAAATAACAAGATGCCAATGTTCATGGAAAACTCAAGAACCTTGTGCAAATACCTGTAATCAGAAGATCACCAAGATCATCTTGGTCAAGTAAAACATATTATGACACCACTTTATGGACAATATCCCTCCTTAAACAGGTGGATAGTGGGGAGAGTTCTGAATAGGACAAGATATACTCTATCCAAAAGGGAATTTAAAAAGAGCAAGAGAACCCTCAAGGGGAAAGTGCTGAACGGAGAGGCCAGAGAGGATCAGAAACCACACTAATGCTGACTGGAAATTAGTTAGATGTAAGGGACCTCAGTCTGGGTTTGTAGAATGCAGGAGATTTTCTCATAAAACAAAAGTTAAAATTAAACCATAAATCAGATAAATTTCTTTCATTTGGTAATGGAATAACTAAAGATTTTAGGTAATCATTTACTTTTGGAAGAGAAAATTTTGTAAACATTAAAGAATGATTCTAGAGATTATTTGAAGGGAATGAGGATGCTGCACTCCACCTCAAGGTAAGTCTTCAGTCTTTTCCCCTTAATATTCTGCTTTTGAGATGATTGATGGGGCTTTTGCCTTGAGAAAAATGGAAGGGTGTCATTTTTCCTGTCTTGGAGTAGAACTTGTTGGGTTGACCAGAGAATACCTTTATCCTGAGATACTTCTGAAAAACAAGGAAAAGCCACTTTTATTTTAAATAAGCAACCCCAGAAAACTAGGGATAAAATCATCTGATAGCTGCAGAGAACATATATGAAATATTTTAATCTGAAGGCGAAACGGTATTTTAGAGTACATTTTATCTTATTTTTTCCAGATAAAATACTTATTATTGATTTTCTTTTTATTTATTTTTACATCATTGTTTATTTTTAAGCAATGTTTGCTTCCCCCACCTCCCCATCCTGCCCCTGGTGTAGTCCCCATAGAATTTTAGAGTATATTTTAAAGGGTTACCATCACATAATATTGGAAATGGGCTAAATTACCTGCTGCACAATATTTATATGTCATGTTTGTTTTTTGAGTGTTGTAGAAAAAGAATTTGCTGATAACAAAATGCTCAACTTGGGCAGAAAAAGATAGTCAGCAGCACTTTATAAAAACAGAGTAGAACTTTCCAGTGAATTTTGTTTGGGAGGAAGTAAACACAGTGAAATCCCATATTTGCAAAGTGATTAACAGGTGAAGATTTGGGGTGCAAAGGAATTTTTTTGCAGCTAAGATTAAGACCCACTTGGTATGTTACTCATCCATAGAAAGTACTCAGTGTAGAAACTAAATTAACAGAATTTTGAGCCCTGGAGAATTCTGCATGATACCTTAAAGTTCATTCCCATTCTACAATGAGCTCTCAAATAGCAGAACAACATACACGTTAATGCGAATGAAATAGTCTCAGAGTCAGTCTCGGCTAGGGACACTGAGTAAATTCATCTAAGAGTGGCTTAATGTCTTTGCCATTTCCTCCTCATTTACTTAATCTCTAAATATGGGGATAAGGGAGATGCCTTTCAAGTTACAGTTCTACCCAAGCTATAAATTCATACACGTGATATCTACTTGGCAATGTCCCATCTGCTGAGACTAACAGATACTTCAAACCCAACATATCAAAGGTGATCTCTTCTTTTGCTTCTGGAAAGCTGTTCTCCCACTCACTTTCCCTTCATCATTGAACACAATGCCACTGACTCATTTGCTCAAGTCACCCATCAATTAGATGTCTCTAAATGGTCCCTCCTCTCCCTCTTCCTCACCCCATACCCACCTCATTGCAATGTTGATGAATTCTGTCTTCAAAACAAATTCCAAGTGGGGTCTCTTTTACCGTGATCACTGTGCCAGGTCTCCACCAACACTTACACAGGTGACTACAAGAGCCACCTCTGTATTCTCTTGGTTCTTCCTCCAAATAGAACATGAACGACACAGTGGCCGGTCCTGCCCTCCATATGCTTTATTGACCCCTGCATAGTGTTGTCTTGGCTACTACTTTGATTTTAACTAACATCATGACCTTGCTCACTCTGCCCTGGCCACAACATTTACTTTCTACCTGGGGAAAAAAAAAAAAAAAAAGGACAAACAGGACCTCCCCTGTGGCGCAGCAGGTTGAGCGCAGCGCTGTGAAGCTGTCAGCAGCCTCTGCAACTCCGGTTCGATTCCCAGCTGGCCAGGGATAATCCCACATGGCTCAGCAGACCTCTCCTGTCTCGCCCGTTGCTCCCCTCAGCAGTGTGCTTCGGTCCTTCTGCCTGTTGTTCTCCCCATTCTGTCTCTGGTGAATCCTCTCACCCTCCCATGTCTCTGTCCTGTACCTCAGCTATTGCATAAATTAAAAAAAAAAAAAAAAAAAACAGGACAAACATACTGGTTCCATTGCCTGGAACGCTGTTCCCCAGAGCTGCTTCCCTGTCATCGTTCCCATGACAGCCAATAGAACCTTTTCCTTCAACCAGTGTCAGAATAATTGTTAGAGGTGGAAAGGAATTGCTCTCTGCTTCTGATGCTAGTTTTCAGCCACCCTCATTCTTCTCGGTTTCTCATAGCAAATGTCACTCATTGCTTTCAGTCAGTTGTGCATCTTATGAAGGCTCTGCTGGAGTGAAGGAGGAGTAGAAGATGACAGTAGAGTGAAGTTGGTCTTTTCTGGGTCAAGATTACCTAGACCATTCAGTCTTTTGTACTCCCTTGTGGATTTCAGCTGTGTTGGCTCCTTTTCTTTGAATAAAGTCATTGAAACCTTGAAAGGGGTTGCATGGAATCTGTATATTGCTTTGTTAAGACAGCCATTCTAACCATGATAATTCTCCCCATCCACGAGAAGGGAATATCTCTCCATTCTTTGTGTTTTCTTATTTATTTTACAGTGACTTATAGTTTTCCTTGTACAGGTTTTCCACCTTTTCTTTTCAGTTTAGTGTTAGAAATTTAATTACTTTTATGTGACTATAGATGGGATTATATTATGATGTCTTTCTCTTCTATCTTGTTTCTATACACTCGCACAAGTGATTTTTTAAAACTGGTTCTTAGAACCTGCCAAATGTGACTGTAGGTGATGCTTGTGGAGGTGGAGAGTGCAGTGTGGAGGGATCCCAATGAACTGCAGTGGAAGACTCGGGTGCCTTGGTGATGGGTGTGGTGTGGAGACATACACTGAAGGAGAATGTAAATGAGGAATAGTTACTTCAAGTAAAGATATAATCATAACCCACAAAATTATGTCTACATATGGACATTTACATAGTAGATATTTCGATAATAAAAACACTTTCAAAAATGAGTAGACATTAACGAATACCCAAGGTATTTGCTGATGGAGAGGAGAAAGGCATGGGATACAAAGGACAGTGGGGGAATATAAAACAAAACAAGGACATTCTCTTAAAAAACACAGCACAGTTATACAATTAGAAATCTACTACTACTATAATACTGTAATTAAGTCAACACACCAGCTCCCACAGCGATGTCATTTATATCAAAAGAAAAATGCTTGTTCCTTTCATGACCCAATCAGAGATCACATGTTGCATTTACTTCAATGCCTCTTTATCTGACCTGGATTCAGTTCCTCAGTCGCTCTAGTCCTCATGACCTTGACCTTTTTGCAGATCTGAGGTCAGTTATTTTGTGGCATTCAGGTTTTTTAAATATATTTTCCAGTAAATAGATTCAAGATATTCATTCTTGGCAGAAGAACCACAGAAGTGAGTTGGTGCCTTTCTCTGTGTTTCATATCAAGCGTCACAGATGTTAATTTATCCCATTAATGGTGGTATTAAAAATGAATGTTTGATGAAGAGGTACATTGGGTGAGGTTTGGGGGTCCTGAGCACAGGATCTTCTGTCCCTGGGGAGTTGGGTTTGCCACCCTTCTGAGACATGCATGTGATGCAAACTCTAAAACTCTTGTAAAAATTATTAAAAAATAAAAGGTGTTTGCCTTTCTTATCTTGTATATAATGATGCTTATAATAGACAGCTTTTCATATAATTTAATCCACTGGAATCCCATAGATAAACTTCAGTGGTAGGTAAGAGGTGGCTTATATATAAATATAGACTATTATATATTTGGTAATCATTAAGGTTTTATTTAAAAAATTCAAAGACTGGGCCTCTCTGGTGGCTCAGAGTTGAGTGCTGGTTTGTGAAGCTGCCTCTGCAGCGCCAGTTTGATCCCTGAACATTGGGCGAGGGTCCCACATGGCATGCAGACCTCTCCTGACGCCCACTGCTCCCCTCAGCAGTGTATTTTGTCAGTCTGTCTGTTCTGCTCCCTGCTCTGGCTCTAGTGAATTCCCTCACCCTCCCGCAATTCTGACTATACCCAGTACTTGTATAAATAAATAAATAAATCTTTTTAAAAAAGAAAAAGTAAAATTAAAAAAAAAAATTCAAAGACTGTTATCAAGTTTTACCATCCAGTTGCTGCCATATCAGTTGAGAGACATGGGAATGCAGAACTGGAAAGAATACTGTAATTCAGCAGGGTAATCCAGAACAGTCCAGGGCAATCCCTCATTAAAGAGGCAGAGATGAAGAGGCAGGGTAACTGGGACCTTCCCAAAGCCACACAGTTATCCAGTGAGAGAGTCTGGATGACAAAGCAAGTTTTTTGAACCCTAACTTAACACTATTCCCAACAACAAAGCATTTCCCCCAATGCTTGGAAGACTTGGTGTTATGTCACATATATGATACTCCCTTCTCTCTGTTTGCTCTTGTGTTGTTTTATTTCAGTAGGTAAACTCTGGTAACTGGGAGAAGAGAAGCAGCATGTCTACTAGAGAAGAAGCCATGGCAACAGAGGGAGAGGCTTCTGAAGGTGTGACCTTAAGCGTGACTCCAGCACAAACGCCCAAGAAAGGTAAAATCATATACTGGTCATAGATAAATCTTGGTCTATATCACTTTCTTTTCTTGACAAATACTGTATCTTTTTGCTACTCCCAAGAGTCAAGAACTCTACACAAATGAAAACCAATTTGTTGATAATTATTTAATGTATTAAGAGAACTTTGGACATTACAGAGAACAGGTAGATAAGTCATTATTTATAGATGAAGGAAAAATCACAGAGTAGATGGTCTGGGAGAAAATAGGAAACCAGGGCCTCCCCGATGGCACAGCAGTTGAGCACTGGCGCAGCCTCTGCAGTACCAGTTGGATCCCCCGCCACAGGGCGAGGGTCCCACGTGGCGCGCAGACCTCTCCTGCCGCCCGCTGCTCCCCTCAGCAATGTATTTCATCAGTCTGCCTGTTCTACTCACCGCTCTGGCTCTGGTGAATTCTCTCACCCTCCCATGCCTCTGACTGACCAGTGCTTGTATAAATAAATAAATAAATCATAAAAAAAAGCCCAAAAAAATAGGAAACCGGTCTTGGTCTTTCTGCTTCTAAGTCCCTGAGGACATCCCTTTAGATCTCCCTGCTCATGTTTGATTCAGGTCTGCTCAGAGAACCACTTTCCCTCTACAGCAGCACAGAGGGTTGCTTTTCCTCCTCCTCTCATCCATATTACAACTTACAGTTTTTGCTATACTATGTCATAGAGAAACTCTTGCTTAAACATGCAATAGCAGAGTCTATAATTTCAAGGAGAAGTATGTGAAACAGCAAAATAGACAGTATTAATGTGGAAAAAATGAAACATATGAATGGCATTGAAATGAAAAATGCATGTGGGAATTGATACTTTGACAATGATATTGGCATTCATGCCAATAACGCTAGCAATCTATTCCTCTATTGATCTGCAGAGATTGAACATCAGCAATCATGAGGGAAAGAGAGACTGAAGAATTCAAAATTCATGCAAATTATGGGGAATAGGTAAATTTCAGAATTTTTGATGCAAATATAACAAACTTTTTTAAAGAAAAAAGTCATCATCAAAAAACCATTTAAGATCAGAGGAAGTTGTCCCTTTTTAAACAGAAAAATCATGTTCTATTATATTCACTAGAAAACATTGGTAAGATTTTTAAGGAACAGAAAATGCTTATTTATCTTGTGCAAAAGAAATCCAAATAATTTATGGATCTTCATACTTAAAGATGTTGGAGTTTAGCTCCTCTCCACTTGAGTGAGGTCTGTACTTGTGGCTTTTCCCGGGACACAGTGTGGACAGGGAGGAAAAAGAAGGCGCTTCATAGTAGAGAGACCTGAAAAATTCTACTGCAAAACAGGTCATCAAACTCCATGGCAACAATATGAATCATGGTGCTAACACTCAAACTTAATATGCTCTGATGGGAGAGCATCAGTACCCTTCTATATTCTTCTTCTTGATAACATGTAAGCTCAGTTTAACCGTGAAAAACAGTGAGAAATGCCAAGTAACAGACATTCCACACAATACCTCACTGGTACTCTTCTAAGTGGGCGAGCTCACCAACATGAAGAAGGTCTGAAAAACTTGTAGGCAAAAGTAGCCCAAAGGTGACATGACAATGAAATATGCTCTGGTGTCCTGAATGGTGCTGAGGGACAGAAGGAAGACACACACCTAAGATGTGACGATGTCTGAAGATGAAGTGTGGCATGAGTTTGTGTAAGTTCATTCGTTGTGACAAGTGTACCAAGCTTATGCCAAATTGTAGTAATAGCAGAAAGTGAATGTGCAGTATACAGACTTGCACTAGTTCCATAAGTGTGAAGCTTCTTTGAATAAGACTTACTAGGAAAAGTAAGATGGCTAAGGGACTGATCACAAAAATCTACAAAGAGCTGATGAGACTCAACAAAAACAAAGTAAATAATCCAGTCCAAAAATGGGCAGAAGAGCTAAAAAGAAAC
>NW_023602073.1:15089196-15213702 GCF_014898055.3 Talpa occidentalis
AAATATGAGTGACACATGAGACCTGTCACGGAAATTGTCAGTACTATAATTCCTTGAAACACCCAAAGATGCTCTACTATATCAAACTTAGTTTTAAAGTGAAAACAGGAGTAGACAGTGGCCACAGAACAGCCCAGTGAGCGGAGACTCCCAGCGATATCCCTCCATGGGGCATCAACTGTCACATAGGGTGGGTCCCTGAAAGGACTTGGAAACGCCACAAGCCTAGCTCATGTAAGTGATTGCAGGCAAAGGGTGGGGACAGCAAGAGGAACATTTATCTTGATATAGGTCATATCAGAGGTCAATGAACTTTACCCTATAGCTGCCAGAGACATTTCACAGTAAAGAAAACACACTCATCCTCAGATAATGCAGCAATATTTGTGAGAAATTCCTTTTCTCAGGGGAGCCATGTTTTTTAATGAGAGGTCTTTTATATTCTAGGAGAGAGATATTTTATACCAAACCTGGATTCTAGAAGATCAGGCTCCATAGCAGAGTCCAAAGAACATAAACCAGCTACAGGCCCTATCGTTATTTTTTGTATAAAAGTGTGAGAAGTTAGTACAGGTGACCCCCTGGAAGTCTCCAAGTAAGCGCAGGATCCTACTTTCCCATCAGGACATTTCATTCAGGTTTGGTCCAAAGTCAGCACTGCCCAGGCGTCCTCAGTGGTAAACACAGAGTTGTGACAGATGAGCTGGGATTAATCTTTTATTTCCAGTGAATGTTCTCTCTGCCTCTGTTTCTGTCTCCCAGGTATAGTGCCTTTCTCAGGGACTATCGGAAGTATTTTCTCCTTAGCTGGAGCCATCTCGACTACCATCACTGGCTATTTCATAAATCAGGTGAGAAAATGTTCTCATGAAATATTCATAGGCCAAATCTGCATTGTCACCCAGTAGAAGTCAGACTTAGAGTATTTTCATTCCCTCCTCAATGTGGCTTTCACAGTTTGTGAAACACAAGTGTGTGAGGGGAAGCTGCCATGGTTTGGTGTGGAATGCAGGAGAATGCACAGTTTTATGAGTTGATGCTTTCTGAGATTTTAGAAGATGCATTTCTCATGTACTCAGCAAATTTTCTAGAAAGAGTCTTGACCTTTTTTTTGACGACAATTTCCCTTAAAGAATAGTTTATCTCTTGGCATTTTATGTCCCTTCTCCACCAGTTCCTTGATGAGATGTAGAGTGACTTGATAAGAGGGTCTTTGGCCTGGCTATTGCAGAGCATCTGTGGTATAAGCATCTGTCAATTGTGCACATGGGTTTGAGCATTCCACTCATTCCTTCCACCAATCCTAAGGAATTGGGATGAGATGCACAATGAAAATGCTGAAAAGTAAGTCACACCTTAGTAGTTCCCTTAGTCATTTGTTCACTGAAGTGTAGTCCATGATCACTCTGTAATCCAGCAGAAACCCTGGAATAATGTGATCCAAAAAAGTTTCATCTACTTGCTACCTTGACCCTCCTGTATAGAAATTTTCTCTTCAGTGAGAGTTGGACAAATCCCAATTTAGGCAGACTGGCAACCTCGTGATGGTGGTGATGTTGTGTTTGGAGTCTGTGGGTTTGGAGTGCGGGGTCCTTGGGTTCACTCTGGGAAAGGTTTCACCAGAGCTCCTGTTTCAGCAGCACACTGCAAGTTTCCCAGGTGAATTTTTCACAAGACAGAGATGGTAGTTATATTTAAAGGGCAGGTTTATTAGGGAAATGTCTTACGGGGCAGGGAGAGGGGCAGCCCAGACCCCGCAAACCTGCCTGCTCTAAATAGGTTCTGCCATCCACCGCATCAAAATAAAACATATGGGACTTTAATGAAAAGGAACTTTAGTACAAATAGGAAACAATTCAGGAAAGGCAAAGAATATAGTTTCTAGTTCAAGCACCCAAAGTTACCTGTCCCTCATGGGTAAAACTCCATCCAATGGGATGGCCCAGAGCAGGCCCAAAGCCTGCCACAGGTCTAAAGCACCTTCCAGGGAGACCCACAGACAAGGATCAGAACAACCAGACAAGTCTGGGAGGAAAAGAGCAAAATCAAAATCCAGACAAAAACCACCATGGTCACCTCCCCAAGGGTCTCTCACCCACATCTGTGTCACCCAGTCCACGACCAAAAGGCCAGTGTAGTTTCTCCAGATGTCTGTCTGCTCCATGTTTCTCCTCCAGGGCTCCTTCTGGCTCTCCATCCTGCTTCCTTCCTTCCTCAGTCTCCTCTGAAGCTTCTTCTCTTTTCTTTAGCTCCACCCTCCTTAGGGTGGAGCAGGAAAACTGGAACTTCCCTTTTCTTGGGCACCACCATGTTACAAAGGGACAGAGAGTAAAAGACACTTACATAGACATAAGCGGGCAGGAAGAGCTGCCCCAAAATGGACAGGTTGCTGGGAGAGGCCAGCATGGTTCCAAGCGCCCCTGAGGAGAGCAGCCTCCACTGAGGTAGTGAGTGAAGAGAAGTCCTGGCAGGTACAGGGCATGGGCAGGCAGGAGGCCTGCCCTGCAGAGGGAGAACGTTAGCGAAAGGAAGCACCTGCATAGTCACAGGTGGGCAGATGGACTGCTGCTGCATTGTCAGGGCTTGTTAGGTTTTATCATTTTCAGGGAGGGGCTCATATTTGTGGGTGGGTGGCTTGTGACCCTGACACTCTCTATAGCAGTCTGATAGTTTCTGGGTATTGTACCTCTGGGTCTGGGCGTTGATGCCTAAGGGTTTTGGTTTTTATAACTGGGTTAATGGCTTACACTCATCCCCTCTACCCCTACCAACTTGTGTGAGTTAGGTTCTTGACCTTGTATCTACTTTCCAGTTTTTCTATATTCTCCATCAGTGGCATCTATATGAATCCATCTGCCAGATTGCAAATACCCCAGTGGCATTGGAAAAGCCCCATAGGACCTAGAGAAACTTACCTGCATTATATTTAGGAAAGATCATACATCTTTTGATAGAAACACTTTCAGGGAAGGATTCCAAAAATACCATTATCCCTAGAAACCATCTTCTCAGGTGCCCAGAGGGTGAATCATGAGAATAATTCAATAGTGGGTTGGACTAGGTGATGGTTGAGCCCTAGTCCTATTTTTCTCTCTTCCTCATAGAAATCACCCATCCTTTTGGATCCATATCTGCATCTCTGTCTCAGGTGTGGCTTTCTGGAGTTCAGAAAGGGCATTACTTAAGTTGGAGGGTGAAACAATGCAGTGGGGAGAAATATTGGGATGAGGCCAGAGTCATGGGGGATGAAAGATTCACCAAAGACAGAGGGAGAACAGAAAACAGATTTAATGAAATACGACACTAAGAGAAGCAGCAGGTGGAGAGGAGAGGTCTGTGCATGTAGGAAGACATGGGACTCCTTTTGTAACCTGTTTCGCAGGGCTTCTCATAAGTGGGGAGTTGATTTGAGCAAGTTACTTCTGGGATGTCTGTTCTTGGGAACTGACATCGGACACAAAATGTATCCTGGCCCTGCTTCTGCATTCATAGTCAAAATGATCAGTCTTATGGCCCGGTTCCCACACAACCTTATCTATTCCCTTTGTCTATTAGTTTTTAAGTAACCTGCATGGGTGGGGGCTTAGTTTTTAACCTTGTTAAATGATAACCAGACACTGAAGAGCAGCATTTCTTTCTCTACTTGGACAATGCTGCTGGCATACTTGCCCAGTCTGCTGGTCAATTGCCTTTGGCTTCTGAGGTGTCAAGCCCTGATGTGTCCCTGTGTTTGCAATTTCACCAAAGATTGAGGGAGCAAATCAGTTTCTAAAAAAAAAAAATCTATGGCCTGCTTCCTGTTCTTTATAGGTTGTCCTGGGGAAGACAGGAAGCCTCTTTGCTTCTACAACATTCCAAACTGTGGGGCTCTTCCAAAAGCATAGTGGCTATCTGAATATATGACAGCTGTTATGCTTTTTGCCAACTTGGAGGCCTTTGGTACAGATTCCACCTATTGAGCTGAATGTGCCTCAGCCAAATTGGTATTTTCAAAGATTGACCCCTCAGCAATGACAGTGAGATTCTGGATGAATCTCAGAGGCATTAGCATCTGTATTCCAAACAAAGACAGGATTAATTCCTGAAACTTCATGCAAATTATTCTGCAATTTAAGGGAATCAATTCATCTGATGCAATTATGGTGAGATTCAGCTCCCTTAAGTTTCTCTGGCAGCAAAGTGCTGGGTTCAAGCTATCAATTTACATCTAAGAATCATTATTTTAGGGAGAGTAGGATTAGCTCATGTGAAGTAGACCAGTTTGCTGAGGAACACTATGTGTGCTGTGAAGTTGGGATCACTTCTGCAGAGTGTTGTGCATTAGGAAACATGATATGTTTATCCATCAGAGCTTCTTCTGTAGTTCAGCACCAAGAAGTTGCTGCAGATATGGTTCTTAGGTAGTAGGGCAAGTCTCCATTGACTATAAGAGCCCTAAGGCCACTGGAGAGCTCTACCTTGAGTTCAGACCCCAGAGGTTTTACAAGGAGGGGAAATGATTTCTCCTAGTTTGCATGTCCCAGAACTGGGACTCCAGTTAAGTTTATTTTAGTGTTGACACTGCTGTTTTGTGGAGAACCTTGTTACGACCACCATTTGTAGATTTCTCACTCTGAGAAAAGGTATCTGGGAAAGTAATGGCATGCAAGACAGAAAGAGGAGCTCCCGAATGGATCAGAGTCCTCATGGGAATCCCTTGACTTTCTGCTTGGACTTCCCCTAATGAAAATGATTGTAGAAGTGAACAGATTCTCTTTAGTTCCTTGGAGCAGTACTAATCTAGTGTTAAGTTTAGTCTCAAGAACTAAGTCAGAATCTTCCTCAAGGTCTCACAGTACGATATTTTGCATAACGCAAGTATGAGTTTTCTATTTTTATTTTTTATTTTTTTGATGCATCTGTTTTACCACTGTTTGTGGTTTAGAGGTATAGGATCTCCCCCTTCAGATATTGTTACTATATCACATTCAACATCAAAACATCTATAGTCCTCCACCATAGTCCAATAGGACCTTTTTAGTTTTATTTATAATCTTTGATACTTAATTTTCTGATGGAGAAAATATAGGTTGACAACACTGTTGGTAGTTTCGAGGTATAGGCTCTCAGGCAATGTGACTAGTTTAAACCTGAAGGATCTTTGTTCTCTTTAGAAATCTCTGGATCTCTGGTGTTGACACTTGTGCCACGAGGTGGGGTTGTCTTCATCTATTTAATCATTTGAATGCATTTCAGCTTGGTAATTGTGGTGGCTGTCTCTTTTTCTCTGGCTTTGTTTTTTTTTTTTTTTTTTTATTAATAGAGGCATGTTTTTTTATTTATTTATTTGTTTGTTTGTTTTGTTTTTACATGGCACTGGGTACAGTCAGAAGCACGGGAGGGTGAGAAATTCACCAGAGCCAGCGGGGAGCAGGCAGCAGAAGGACTGAAGTACACTGTGAGGGGAGCAGGCGGGCAGCAGGAGAGGTCTGCGCGCCATGTGGGCCTCCTCTGGTGGCCGGGGAGGCCGTAGGGATCGAACAGCGCTGCAGAGGCGCGGGCAGCTTCGACCCAGTGCTCAACCGCTGCGCACCAGGGATGCCCTGTCTCTGTTTCTCTGCTTTGAATGTTTTTAGGTATTGCCCGCTATGACCTGCATGCTAGAGGGTATTGACAGCAGAGGCAGTGCCTGCTCTTACCGGTGGTCAATTCCTACCAGCTAATAATGCCTGGTCCATCAGTGGGTGCTTTAGGTGGGTGTGGAAGGATTCAGGTACCAAACTTCCTGGCCTCTGGAGAAGGAGGATAAAGGAGCGCTGCATCGCCTGTTTGTTCATCAATAATGAGAGTGGAGGGGCTAGTGGATTGTGCTCTGGCTTTGTTAAGTAGAGATTCTTTTCGTTTTAACTTTTTTAAACACCAGTAATGGCAAAGACATGACCTTATCATTTCTTCTCTTAGAAACTTTTAGGTATCAGTGGAAATAACTGTCCTAGTAGCCTGTTTTAGTTTTGAGCAGTTTTTCTAGCTGCATCTGGAAATAGAAAATTTGACAATTATAAGTGCCCCACTTGACCTCTTCAAAGAAATTTTCTGTTAGCTAATTCCTCGCACCAAGGAAATAATTGCCACTATTCCCTCCATAAATGTTGCCCATAAACCCTACAAGGGTGGTGATATGTGGTGCATCCCCTGCCACTCCTGCTTTATTGGGTTTTGAAGTCTCATTTCCCAAGTCAGCCTTGCCTAGCTGATTTCTAGCTGAACTTTTTAATCTATGTGCGGGTATAGACTGGCTTCGTTGGTGTGTCCCAGGGCGGGCTTGGCCTTTACCTGTCTCAGTTTACCTACAAACTACTTCAGTCAACTGTAGGAGCTCAGGGTGCAGAGGATCAACCCTCATGTCACGCCCAGGTGAGCACAAAGCTGTGTGAAAATGCTCCCCTGGAGGACCGCTCCCTAGTCATCACAGCATCTAGTCTCAGCATCCTCTGGTGGGTTTGTACTCGCATAGACACAATGGACACGTGGATCAGAGGGAGCACTGGGCCTTTTCCTGTGGAGACAGTCAAGACTGCTCCGGTTAGTTGGTCATTATATTCTAGCAAATTTTATCTTTCCGCTCAAACAGATACCCATAACCACATGCAATGGACCATCCTGGGACTAGATTTCCACACTGGGAGCTGTCTGATCTGGGATAAAATCCTTAAAATCTCTGGGATTGTCAACCAACCTGGAGTCACATGACCTGGCAGTAGTCACCAGTCACCAAGTCTGAGCTCTGAGGAATCAGATAGAGTCAAGGTCACTTGCTGGTGCCCTGAATTGGGTCTGCTCCTGGGGCTCAGGCAAGTCTCTGAGACACATGAGGTCCCATGTCTTGATTTAAGGAAATTGAGTGAAACACAAAAAGGAATCAACACTGAGGACTCAAGCCAAGAAATAGCTTCCAGAGAGCTCTGGGAAAACTCTCAAATTCTGAGCCTCACAAGAATTTATACTTTCCATGGAAAGGAAATCATTTGATATTTTCAAGGGTTTTTCTAGAGACTCTCTAGACAGGTGTCCCATTAATATTTTTATTTGATATTGTCTGTGCATTTAGTTAAACAAGGACCTATGTTCGACTTTATCCTGCTTAGGTAGAGACCTATATTCTGGGAACTAAGGGTTTTATTTTCCAGGAGAAAACATGCTTTTTGTTCCTGACTCAGTTTCTTATCAAGGCCAGTCCAGCTGTTTCTGTAGGCTGTGTCCCTTAGTATAAACCAGGATGAGGAGTTTCCTTATAATTGCTTATTTTAACTTACACCTTTAATGTACAGTGTGGTTATCTATTGTGATTTGCCTGGACATTTGCCTTCCAAGGATGTGGCACTTTTCAACTGAAGCCTTAAAATTTTCAGGTGTTCTAGAAAGGGTAACCTATCTCTGAAGGAACTTATCAAATATTTACAAAATCTGTGAGATGCTGAGCAAGTGACAAAATAAAGCAAAAAAAATGCAGGAACATGCTTGGGTGGGCAGGCCCATCAATGGTCAGGCAAACAACCCTCTCACCGTTGAGTACATGGTGTTTATGCATTTGTACAACCTCCCATATGGGAAATGCTTTCAAGGTTGTCAGAATATATAGCAGATAAATAGAGTTTTTCCTGAGAATATTATTAACTGCCTTTATGTGAAGACATATCTCTAGGCTGGACACGTGAGTATATTCTGTGAGCTCCCTGAGGTTTTCTACCAGTAAGTCATGAATATCATGAGGAATAGCAGAAAAATCTATTCCTCATGGCATCAAGTCCCTTTCTTTGTTTTTCTTTGGTGGTGCTGTTTATGGGTATACTATCTGAACTGGAAAGAGGAAACGTTGCTCCGAATTTAAATGATCAACTAATGGGTGCATCATTTTGTAAAGCTTCAGTCCCCTTCTTATGACTAGGGATACAGCAGAAATGGATGTTTAAACAGGAAATCCTCAAGCTGACATTGTCCCCCTTTTCTGACTCATTCACTCATCTATGAACTCATTCATCTATTCAACAACTGTTTATTGAACATTAGTATGTGCTGTATATTGTTTTAGTGAATAAAATAAGACAAATACCCTGCCCATGAGAAGCTTATGCTTTAGGAAAGTAGCCAATGAAAAGTGAAGGAATGAGCAAAATAGAGAATTCAATGAGTGATAGAGTAAGTGCTTAGAAAGGGGGAAAGCAACAGTGGAGAGAGGCCTGGAAAAGGGATGAATTTCAATGTTAGGTAGACGATGAAGGAAGGACTCACTGAAAAAAAAAGCATTGAAGCAAGGGAACAAAGGAGGAGCAAGTCAAATTACTCTTTGGGGAGGAATCTTCTAGCAGAGGGAAAAGCCAATGTACAAGAAACATCCCTGCAAAGCCTGGAACAAGCAGGAACCCGTGGGTGTCGGAGCAGAGCTGGAAGTGGGAACAGTAGGCCAGGACACCAGGGTGCCAGAGCCCTTCTCAGCCAAATGGGAAAGACTAGAGGCCATAATCACCTGTACTTCTCACCTCAGGACTCTGAGCATGCCTGGAGAAACGTCTTCTTCATTGCAGCTGCTGTGGACATAGCAGGCCTGGTCATCTACCTCATCCTGGGAAGAGCCGAAGTCCAAGATTGGGCATAGGGTCGACATTCACCCATTTCTGAGCAACCACCTGGTGACACCTCATATCCTGGTGATTAGTTGTGCTCACCTGCCTCATGGAACCTTCCCAGTCCATGCCTGTGTGATGGGCTAGCATCCAACTCAACTGACTTGCCTCCAGTATCTTGTCAGGGAACTTGGCAGTGTATTCTGGGAGTGCTGCCTGTCTATTTACAAGAGGGGTGGGGGAGAGCCTAGTTATTTAACTCTGGGTGCCTGAAAACATAGGTGTATCTGAATTTCCATGCCTTATGTAACAACAGGCAGGGATGAACCAAGAGAATATGCTTAGTGAAACAGTAAGAAAAGGAAAGACCGTAAGACTTCACTCACAGGTGGTGCATGAGGAAACCAAAACAAATAAACTAAATAAAACAAAAACATAGACCACATAGTAGTAGTAACCAGAAGTGAAGGGGCCATATGTAAAAGGTGGAGTTAGACCTTTCGTGGGGATAGGTGGTCTATTCAGTTGTTGATTTACATGAATGTACACTGAAACCTATAATATGATAAGCCTATTATGTCAGTTACATTAAAAAAAGTGGGAAACACCCTTTTGGCTGCAGAAAATGGTCTGTGTGCAACTTCATTGTCTTCAGTTGACAGTACGGGGTCTCATGTTCCCGTGTGAGTTGATGCAGTAAATTATATATCAAAATGAGTATTTCAATAATCTAATCGAGAATGTAAGTTTGTTCTTAAATCGAACACAGGAATTTTTGTTACCTAGTAGTGCTTTGTAAGTGGAGGTAGGGAGGAAACCAGACTTTCCATCTTCTCTTCACTGAGCTGGTTCAAAGGTATGTGCAAGCTCTTCCCATGCCCTGTCATCTGCTGAGCAATTCTGTGTAGTGTTTTCAGGGAAAGTCTGGAAGAAAGTCAAGGTGAGCTGCTTCACAGGACAAGTGGACTAAGGCCCCATGAGTTCCCTCGGGATAGGTGGAATAATGTATCTGTGTTAACCACCTGATATTGATGGTTGGTTTGTAGTTATGTAGGAGAATAGAGTTTTGAAGAAAACATTGCAAAAGTGTATCCTGAAGGACGAGATATTCGTACAGGGCATCATGCCAGCAGCTCACACTTGCGGTTAAGCAAAGGTCCTTTTTACCTATTGTGCAACTGTTCTGTATTGGGGATATTTTGAAATGAACCAAAATAATGAGTAACTATATTAATGGCATTAATGGCATACCTTTAAATCATGTTCTTTTAACTCATGGGCTTTGATTTTAATATTAATAGCAGTGTAACCAGGTATGTGGTAAACATCTGATCTAACACACAGCAGAGTAATTAAATCCAGAGCCATGAATCTGGAAGATGGTGGAGAAAACCTACTCCTGTTAATGTCCCAGGCACAACACTGTTTACACAGGGAACCCATGTTTGTGAGATATTTTTATCAGACAAAACTGCACAGCTTACACAGTGGCATTGCCTGGTTTATCCTGATGCTAAGAAATTGAAAACTAAATATATTTCAAAATGCTTTCAAGGTTGTCAGAATATATAGCAGATAAAGAGGGCTTTTCCTAAGAATATTATTAATCGCCTTTTTGTGAAGACATATCTCTAGGCTGGTCACGTGAGTATATTCTGTGTGCTCCCTGAGGTTTTCTACCAGTAAGTCATGAATATGATGAAGAATAGAGAGAAAATCTATTCCTCATGGCATCAAGTCCCTTTCTTTGGTTTTCCTTGGTGGTGCTGTTTATCGGTTATACTGTCTGAACTGGAAAGAGAAAATGTTGCTCCGAATTTAAATGATCAACTAATGGGTGCATCATTTTGTAAAGCTTCAGTCCCCTTCTTATGACTAGGGATACAAGCAGAAATGGATGTTTAAAAAGGAAGTCCTCAAGCTGACATTGTCCCCCTTTTCTGACTCATTCACTCATCTATGAACTCATTCATCTATTCAACAACTGTTTATTGAACATTAGTATGTGCTGTATATTGTTTTAGTGAATAAAATAAGACAAATACCCTGCCCATGAGAAGCTTACGCTTTAGGAAAGTAGCCAATGAAAAGTGAGGAAATGAGCAAAATAGAGAATTCAGTGAGTGATAGAGTAAGTGCTAAGAAAGGGGGAAAGCAGGAGTGGAGATAGGCCCCAGAAGAAGGGGTGAATTTCAATGTTAGGAAGATGATGGAGGAAGGACTCACTGAAAAAGAAGCATTGAAGCAAGGGAACAAAGGAGGAGCAAGTCAAATTGCTCTTTGGGGAGGAACCTTCTAGCAGAGGGAAAAGCCAGTGTACAAGAAACATCCCTGCAAAGTCCTGGAATAAGTGGGAACCCGTGGGTGTCGGAGCCTACTGTTTTCGCTTCCAGCTCTGCTCGACATCCATGGGTTCCCTGATGCTAAGAAATTGAAAACTAAATATAATGATCTGTTGTCTTAACAATCTCTGCCTACAGTCCTTATAATATTACTTCTTTTTTTCTTACTCTCAGGAATGAAGTCTGCTTTCAAAATTAAAAAGTATAAACAGTTCATGCATCATAGAGGAGAAAAAGAAGCAGTAATCTCAATAGAAGCTACAAATACATTTCAAAATTCAATTTATATTCCTGTGTTTTGATTTTTTAAGCTCAAGAGAACAGAAAGAAAATTTGTTAAGATAACAAAATATATCTATTTTAAATGAAGAACCAACTTCACTATGTAAAAGGAAAACTGAGTAATGTCGTGAAGAAAAAAGGAATACATTTATTCCTTATTCAAGTTTGTTCTGGCAATTCTGTTAAAGACATGAGTCCATGGTTGGGAGGAGGTTGGTGGTGGAGATAAAAATATCGAAGGAGGGGAAACCAAATTGCTATTATTAATTTCAGGTGATGTTATTGTCGACTTGAGAAACAAATAGACAACCTATAAAATTCCCAAAACAATAGCTTAGCTATAGTTCTTTTCAGGAAAAAAACAAACAAACAAACAAAAAAAACCTATATTATAAGCCAGACAGGCTCAGGTGACAACTGGAAGAAATAACAAGATGCCAATGTTCATGGAAAACTCAAGAACCTTGTGCAAATACCTGTAATCAGAAGATCACCAAGATCATCTTGGTCAAGTAAAACATATTATGACACCACTTTATGGACAATATCCCTCCTTAAACAGGTGGATAGTGGGGAGAGTTCTGAATAGGACAAGATATACTCTATCCAAAAGGGAATTTAAAAAGAGCAAGAGAACCCTCAAGGGGAAAGTGCTGAACGGAGAGGCCAGAGAGGATCAGAAACCACACTAATGCTGACTGGAAATTAGTTAGATGTAAGGGACCTCAGTCTGGGTTTGTAGAATGCAGGAGATTTTCTCATAAACAAAAGTTAAAATTAAACCATAAATCAGATAAATTTCTTTCATTTGGTAATGGAATAACTAAAGATTTTAGGTAATCATTTACTTTTGGAAGAGAAAATTTTGTAAACATTAAAGAATGATTCTAGAGATTATTTGAAGGGAATGAGGATGCTGCACTCCACCTCAAGGTAAGTCTTCAGTCTTTTCCCCTTAATATTCTGCTTTTGAGATGATTGATGGGGCTTTTGCCTTGAGAAAAATGGAAGGGTGTCATTTTTCCTGTCTTGGAGTAGAACTTGTTGGGTTGACCAGAGAATACCTTTATCCTGAGATACTTCTGAAAAACAAGGAAAAGCCACTTTTATTTTAAATAAGCAACCCAGAAAACTAGGGATAAAATCATCTGATAGCTGCAGAGAACATATATGAAATATTTTAATCTGAAGGCGAAACGGTATTTTAGAGTACATTTTATCTTATTTTTTCCAGATAAAATACTTATTATTGATTTTCTTTTTATTTATTTTTACATCATTGTTTATTTTTAAGCAATGTTTGCTTCCCCCACCTCCCCATCCTGCCCCTGGTGTAGTCCCCATAGAATTTTAGAGTATATTTTAAAGGGTTACCATCACATAATATTGGAAATGGGCTAAATTACCTGCTGCACAATATTTATATGTCATGTTTGTTTTTGAGTGTTGTAGAAAAAGAATTTGCTGATAACAAAATGCTCAACTTGGGCAGAAAAAGATAGTCAGCAGCACTTTATAAAAACAGAGTAGAACTTTCCAGTGAATTTTGTTTGGGAGGAAGTAAACACAGTGAAATCCCATATTTGCAAAGTGATTAACAGGTGAAGATTTGGGGTGCAAAGGAATTTTTTTGCAGCTAAGATTAAGACCCACTTGGTATGTTACTCATCCATAGAAAGTACTCAGTGTAGAAACTAAATTAACAGAATTTTGAGCCCTGGAGAATTCTGCATGATACCTTAAAGTTCATTCCCATTCTACAATGAGCTCTCAAATAGCAGAACAACATACACGTTAATGCGAATGAAATAGTCTCAGAGTCAGTCTCGGCTAGGGACACTGAGTAAATTCATCTAAGAGTGGCTTAATGTCTTTGCCATTTCCTCCTCATTTACTTAATCTCTAAATATGGGGATAAGGGAGATGCCTTTCAAGTTACAGTTCTACCCAAGCTATAAATTCATACACGTGATATCTACTTGGCAATGTCCCATCTGCTGAGACTAACAGATACTTCAAACCCAACATATCAAAGGTGATCTCTTCTTTTGCTTCTGGAAAGCTGTTCTCCCACTCACTTTCCCTTCATCATTGAACACAATGCCACTGACTCATTTGCTCAAGTCACCCATCAATTAGATGTCTCTAAATGGTCCCTCCTCTCCCTCTTCCTCACCCCATACCCACCTCATTGCAATGTTGATGAATTCTGTCTTCAAAACAAATTCCAAGTGGGGTCTCTTTTACCGTGATCACTGTGCCAGGTCTCCACCAACACTTACACAGGTGACTACAAGAGCCACCTCTGTATTCTCTTGGTTCTTCCTCCAAATAGAACATGAACGACACAGTGGCCGGTCCTGCCCTCCATATGCTTTATTGACCCCTGCATAGTGTTGTCTTGGCTACTACTTTGATTTTAACTAACATCATGACCTTGCTCACTCTGCCCTGGCCACAACATTTACTTTCTACCTGGGGAAAAAAAAAAAAAAAAAGGACAAACAGGACCTCCCCTGTGGCGCAGCAGGTTGAGCGCAGCGCTGTGAAGCTGTCAGCAGCCTCTGCAACTCCGGTTCGATTCCCAGCTGGCCAGGGATAATCCCACATGGCTCAGCAGACCTCTCCTGTCTCGCCCGTTGCTCCCCTCAGCAGTGTGCTTCGGTCCTTCTGCCTGTTGTTCTCCCCATTCTGTCTCTGGTGAATCCTCTCACCCTCCCATGTCTCTGTCCTGTACCTCAGCTATTGCATAAATTAAAAAAAAAAAAAAGAAAAACAGGACAAACATACTGGTTCCATTGCCTGGAACGCTGTTCCCCAGAGCTGCTTCCCTGTCATCGTTCCCATGACAGCCAATAGAACCTTTTCCTTCAACCAGTGTCAGAATAATTGTTAGAGGTGGAAAGGAATTGCTCTCTGCTTCTGATGCTAGTTTTCAGCCACCCTCATTCTTCTCGGTTTCTCATAGCAAATGTCACTCATTGCTTTCAGTCAGTTGTGCATCTTATGAAGGCTCTGCTGGAGTGAAGGAGGAGTAGAAGATGACAGTAGAGTGAAGTTGGTCTTTTCTGGGTCAAGATTACCTAGACCATTCAGTCTTTTGTACTCCCTTGTGGATTTCAGCTGTGTTGGCTCCTTTTCTTTGAATAAAGTCATTGAAACCTTGAAAGGGGTTGCATGGAATCTGTATATTGCTTTGTTAAGACAGCCATTCTAACCATGATAATTCTCCCCATCCACGAGAAGGGAATATCTCTCCATTCTTTGTGTTTTCTTATTTATTTTACAGTGACTTATAGTTTTCCTTGTACAGGTTTTCCACCTTTTCTTTTCAGTTTAGTGTTAGAAATTTAATTACTTTTATGTGACTATAGATGGGATTATATTATGATGTCTTTCTCTTCTATCTTGTTTCTATACACTCGCACAAGTGATTTTTTAAAACTGGTTCTTAGAACCTGCCAAATGTGACTGTAGGTGATGCTTGTGGAGGTGGAGAGTGCAGTGTGGAGGGATCCCAATGAACTGCAGTGGAAGACTCGGGTGCCTTGGTGATGGGTGTGGTGTGGAGACATACACTGAAGGAGAATGTAAATGAGGAATAGTTACTTCAAGTAAAGATATAATCATAACCCACAAAATTATGTCTACATATGGACATTTACATAGTAGATATTTCGATAATAAAAACACTTTCAAAAATGAGTAGACATTAACGAATACCCAAGGTATTTGCTGATGGAGAGGAGAAAGGCATGGGATACAAAGGACAGTGGGGGAATATAAAACAAAACAAGGACATTCTCTTAAAAAACACAGCACAGTTATACAATTAGAAATCTACTACTACTATAATACTGTAATTAAGTCAACACACCAGCTCCCACAGCGATGTCATTTATATCAAAAGAAAAATGCTTGTTCCTTTCATGACCCAATCAGAGATCACATGTTGCATTTACTTCAATGCCTCTTTATCTGACCTGGATTCAGTTCCTCAGTCGCTCTAGTCCTCATGACCTTGACCTTTTTGCAGATCTGAGGTCAGTTATTTTGTGGCATTCAGGTTTTTTAAATATATTTTCCAGTAAATAGATTCAAGATATTCATTCTTGGCAGAAGAACCACAGAAGTGAGTTGGTGCCTTTCTCTGTGTTTCATATCAAGCGTCACAGATGTTAATTTATCCCATTAATGGTGGTATTAAAAATGAATGTTTGATGAAGAGGTACATTGGGTGAGGTTTGGGGGTCCTGAGCACAGGATCTTCTGTCCCTGGGGAGTTGGGTTTGCCACCCTTCTGAGACATGCATGTGATGCAAACTCTAAAACTCTTGTAAAAATTATTAAAAAATAAAAGGTGTTTGCCTTTCTTATCTTGTATATAATGATGCTTATAATAGACAGCTTTTCATATAATTTAATCCACTGGAATCCCATAGATAAACTTCAGTGGTAGGTAAGAGGTGGCTTATATATAAATATAGACTATTATATATTTGGTAATCATTAAGGTTTTATTTAAAAAATTCAAAGACTGGGCCTCTCTGGTGGCTCAGAGTTGAGTGCTGGTTTGTGAAGCTGCCTCTGCAGCGCCAGTTTGATCCCTGAACATTGGGCGAGGGTCCCACATGGCATGCAGACCTCTCCTGACGCCCACTGCTCCCCTCAGCAGTGTATTTTGTCAGTCTGTCTGTTCTGCTCCCTGCTCTGGCTCTAGTGAATTCCCTCACCCTCCCGCAATTCTGACTATACCCAGTACTTGTATAAATAAATAAATAAATCTTTTTAAAAAAGAAAAAGTAAAATTAAAAAAAAAAATTCAAAGACTGTTATCAAGTTTTACCATCCAGTTGCTGCCATATCAGTTGAGAGACATGGGAATGCAGAACTGGAAAGAATACTGTAATTCAGCAGGGTAATCCAGAACAGTCCAGGGCAATCCCTCATTAAAGAGGCAGAGATGAAGAGGCAGGGTAACTGGGACCTTCCCAAAGCCACACAGTTATCCAGTGAGAGAGTCTGGATGACAAAGCAAGTTTTTTGAACCCTAACTTAACACTATTCCCAACAACAAAGCATTTCCCCCAATGCTTGGAAGACTTGGTGTTATGTCACATATATGATACTCCCTTCTCTCTGTTTGCTCTTGTGTTGTTTTATTTCAGTAGTTAAACTCTGGTAACTGGGAGAAGAGAAGCAGCATGTCTACTAGAGAAGAAGCCATGGCAACAGAGGGAGAGGCTTCTGAAGGTGTGACCTTAAGCGTGACTCCAGCACAAACGCCCAAGAAAGGTAAAATCATATACTGGTCATAGATAAATCTTGGTCTATATCACTTTCTTTTCTTGACAAATACTGTATCTTTTTGCTACTCCCAAGAGTCAAGAACTCTACACAAATGAAAACCAATTTGTTGATAATTATTTAATGTATTAAGAGAACTTTGGACATTACAGAGAACAGGTAGATAAGTCATTATTTATAGATGAAGGAAAAATCACAGAGTAGATGGTCTGGGAGAAAATAGGAAACCAGGGCCTCCCCGATGGCACAGCAGTTGAGCACTGGCGCAGCCTCTGCAGTACCAGTTGGATCCCCCGCCACAGGGCGAGGGTCCCACGTGGCGCGCAGACCTCTCCTGCCGCCCGCTGCTCCCCTCAGCAATGTATTTCATCAGTCTGCCTGTTCTACTCACCGCTCTGGCTCTGGTGAATTCTCTCACCCTCCCATGCCTCTGACTGACCAGTGCTTGTATAAATAAATAAATAAATCATAAAAAAAAGCCCAAAAAAATAGGAAACCGGTCTTGGTCTTTCTGCTTCTAAGTCCCTGAGGACATCCCTTTAGATCTCCCTGCTCATGTTTGATTCAGGTCTGCTCAGAGAACCACTTTCCCTCTACAGCAGCACAGAGGGTTGCTTTTCCTCCTCCTCTCATCCATATTACAACTTACAGTTTTTGCTATACTATGTCATAGAGAAACTCTTGCTTAAACATGCAATAGCAGAGTCTATAATTTCAAGGAGAAGTATGTGAAACAGCAAAATAGACAGTATTAATGTGGAAAAAATGAAACATATGAATGGCATTGAAATGAAAAATGCATGTGGGAATTGATACTTTGACAATGATATTGGCATTCATGCCAATAACGCTAGCAATCTATTCCTCTATTGATCTGCAGAGATTGAACATCAGCAATCATGAGGGAAAGAGAGACTGAAGAATTCAAAATTCATGCAAATTATGGGGAATAGGTAAATTTCAGAATTTTTGATGCAAATATAACAAACTTTTTTAAAGAAAAAAGTCATCATCAAAAAACCATTTAAGATCAGAGGAAGTTGTCATAAAGTTGTCCCTTTTTAAACAGAAAAATCATGTTCTATTATATTCACTAGAAAACATTGGTAAGATTTTTAAGGAACAGAAAATGCTTATTTATCTTGTGCAAAAGAAATCCAAATAATTTATGGATCTTCATACTTAAAGATGTTGGAGTTTAGCTCCTCTCCACTTGAGTGAGGTCTGTACTTGTGGCTTTTCCCGGGACACAGTGTGGACAGGGAGGAAAAAGAAGGCGCTTCATAGTAGAGAGACCTGAAAAATTCTACTGCAAAACAGGTCATCAAACTCCATGGCAACAATATGAATCATGGTGCTAACACTCAAACTTAATATGCTCTGATGGGAGAGCATCAGTACCCTTCTATATTCTTCTTCTTGATAACATGTAAGCTCAGTTTAACCGTGAAAAACAGTGAGAAATGCCAAGTAACAGACATTCCACACAATACCTCACTGGTACTCTTCTAAGTGGGCGAGCTCACCAACATGAAGAAGGTCTGAAAAACTTGTAGGCAAAAGTAGCCCAAAGGTGACATGACAATGAAATATGCTCTGGTGTCCTGAATGGTGCTGAGGGACAGAAGGAAGACACACACCTAAGATGTGACGATGTCTGAAGATGAAGTGTGGCATGAGTTTGTGTAAGTTCATTCGTTGTGACAAGTGTACCAAGCTTATGCCAAATTGTAGTAATAGCAGAAAGTGAATGTGCAGTATACAGACTTGCACTAGTTCCATAAGTGTGAAGCTTCTTTGAATAAGACTTACTAGGAAAAGTAAGATGGCTAAGGGACTGATCACAAAAATCTACAAAGAGCTGATGAGACTCAACAAAAACAAAGTAAATAATCCAGTCCAAAAATGGGCAGAAGAGCTAAAAAGAAACTTCTCCAAAGAGGAAACGCAAATGGCCAACAGGCATATGAAAAATGTGCAACATCACTTGTAACCAGGGACATGCAAATCAAAACTACAATGATATACCATATTACACCAATGAAAATGGCACATATTAAAAAACTAGCAACAACAAATATTGGTGAGGATGCGGAGAAAAAGGAATTGCTTGTGGGAGTGCAAACTGGTCCAACCACTATGGAAAGCTGTGTGGAGATTCCTCAACCTACTAAAGATAGAGCTTCCATATGATCCAGCAATTCCACTCCTAGGTATTTACCCAGAGGACACAGAAATTAATTAATTAATTAATCAACTCCAAGGGGCACCTGCACCCCTATGTTTATAGCAGCACTATTTACAATAGCTCAGCTATGGAAACAATCCAAATGCCCAAAAATAGATGACTGGATCAAGAAGATGGGGTACATATACACAATGGAATATTACTGAGCAGTCAAAAACTCCCTCTCTTTACAAAGCTACCTGGCCAAAAAACATACATGCATGCACAAACTACATCTTAAGCTTTTATAAATAATAATGTGACATTTTTGTTAATGTATTTGCAAAATAAATCCTGTGTTTTCATTAAAACGTATTATTAAGAGTTCATTCTAAAATGTAAAGGTAGTTTCATATCATCAGTTAATAATTATAATGAAGTCCTATGAACTTATTTAATACTCACTGAACTGCTTTGAGAAAGTTCTATCTTTAACCCCATTTGAAGGATGAAAAATGAAGCCATGAGAACTCAGTGACTTTGCCCAAAAACACACAGAAGAAAATTAAATTGGAGGGTCCAAATGTCTGACATCAGGATTAAAATATTTTTGATAAAACTCATGCATTTGCGTCAAAAATGAAATACAGGAAAAAGATAGCTTGCCGCATAAAGGTACCAATCCCATCCACAACCAGCAGTTGGAGTCATTGAAAATCAGTCTCAGTGACTCTGACATGGCAGGTGTGCCCCCTCTCAACCTTCCTATTTCCATTTTTTAAAAATGCCAATGAATAAAATTACCAGAAAATAACATAAATGCTACAAAGGGCAAAAACACAACCATTTTTCCCATTGGTTGCACATAAGGGTATGTGCGTGGTGGCAGCTTTTTATTCCTATCTAAATCCAAAGGATAAAACAAATCAAAATGGTTAAGAAAAGGACTTATTTATGAAAACAGACATAGACACTTTAAACATTTGGACTTCAGTGGAGATAATTGTAAAATTCTGCCTTGGGAGAAAAATAGACGTGAATGCAAGGGGCATCATCCTGGTTCTTGGCTCAGAGAAGGCAAAGTTTAAATGTAGTGATCCTTCTTAGATTATTCTGCCCAATGAATATGGGGGAGATCCAAATTTCACTGTTAACTTTTGTGCTTGGGGAATGGGAGAGTCTCAAATAAAGGCTCCCAGAAACAAACTCACATTGGGGTCTGGCTGTTAACTCCTACCAAGAGTGTCCTTACACAACAGGAAACAATACTGGCCACTCCACCTGCATTGCTCCGTGGCAGAAGCCAGAATGTGCAGCACCCACAAGCCATGAGGACAGGACAATGCAATCAACCCTTCAGCTCCTGTCCATCTCTATCTGCACACAACTCTGGGATCACCACAGGGCTCTCATGCAACACTGGCACATTTTGTGCAAGGCTAGCTAAAAATTTAAAGATGATGTTGATGTGCTTCTATTCTCTACCTCACCCACCATTAAAGTCTCATCACCCAGCCCCCAAAATACTATGTTCCCTGCTCATAAATGGCATCACCTACATCCCAGCCTCTCAGGTAGGAAACTTGGGAAGGCAATGTTGGAAATGAGGTGATCCTGCAACAACACCATTGCAGCATGGAGGGTGCAAAATAAAGCAGCTTCTTATTGACTTTCTGTGCTTTCCCCACTCAGGCTGTTGCTCAGCCCGATATGGGCTGGCCTTCATCATGCTTCTCTGTAACTTTTCAATGTTCACACAACAAATGAATTTTAGCATCGCCATGCCAGCTATGGTGAACAACACAGCCCGGCCCAGCCAACCCAATGCCTCCACAGACGTGCCTCCTACTGACGCCCCAGATAGCAGGAATGAAACTCCACAGGAACTCAAGGCAGTGGTAAGTTGAATGAGACTGTGGACTGTTTCTTCAATTCAAATGGTTTAAAAAGAAGCTTATTTATTGAGTATCTAATATGTTCCAGGAATTATATAGAACAAAATATCTAGGGAGCTTATATCCCTATTTAATGTCTATGTGTTAGCATCGATTCACCTAGAATGAAGGAAACTGATTCTGTCATTCAGTGCACATAAATTCTTCCCCTAAAATGGTGAAAATATCTACATAGAAGTTTCACAGATTTAAATGCTCTCCACTTTTTTCACCTTATTTTTATTATCTTGGAGATGCTGCTCATTTATAGGATTCTTTCTTTTTAGGCTCTGATTTTAATTGGTAAGTTATCTGGGGAGGCAGGGAAATTGTGAACGGGGAAAGATTAGGTTGAATTTCTCTCTCTCTCTCTCTCTCTCTCTCTCTCTCTCTCTCTCTCTCTCTCTCTATCTCTCTCTCCCACTTTCACTCTCTCTCTCTCTCTCTCTCTCTCTCTCTCTCTCTCTGCTTGATAGAATTGTTGGATTAGAGGAATTGAGAGTAAGGAAAAGAAACTGCCAGTTATTACCATTTTCTGCCTCTTAGTCCAAAGATTAACAGTAGTGCAGTAGTGTGCTGTCTTCATCTAGGCTCCTGTCTATGACTGGAATCCTGAGATCCAGGGAATCATCCTCAGCGCACTCAACTATGGCACAATCTTGGCGCCAATCCCTAGTGGCTATGTGGCTGGAATATTTGGAGCCAAGTACGTGGTTGGTGCTGGCTTGGTCATTTCCTCAGTCCTGACCCCCTTCTGTCCACTGGCAGCTGATACTGGAGTGACCTTGCTCATTGTCCTTCGGGTTGTCCAAGGCATAGCCCAGGTACCAAGATTTTTACTGTGAGTAGATCATGGGTTCCAAATTGACCTCAGATACTAAGAAGGAAACTTTTATTTTTATTTTACAGACCATGGTATTAACAGGTCAGTTTTCAATTTGGGTCAAATGGGCTCCCCCAGTGGAAAGGAGTCAGCTCATCACCATTGCTCAATCAGGTAACTGGCACCCTAATTGTCAGCCCTGTGCTGCATCACCAGACAGCTGCTGAGTGGAGGAGCGGGAAGTGAAAGCAGGTTGTCTGGATTTTAGCTTTTATCACTAATCTCTGGGAACTCATCTTGGTTGAGTTTCAATCTGTAGGAGGCATAGAGAGTCCCAAGCCTGACGCCCTCATGTGAAATACCCTGACTTCTTCTGTAGGAACATTACTGGGAAGCTTCGTCATCCTCTCTGTCGGAGGCCTCCTCTGCGACACCATAGGATGGCCTTATGTCTTCTATATCTTTGGTGAGTTTGTGCTCCTCTGCCTCAGAATTTTGTTTTAGGACAGAGAATGCTGGGTGTGCTTTCTTGATCCAAGTCATCTCTGGTTTACCAAATTCTAACAGATTTGTATTTTTTAAAGATTTATTTCTTTATGGAGACAAGAGCTGGGGTATAGCCCAGAGGTGTGGGGGATGAGAGGATTCTCCAGAGACAGGGCAGGGAACAGAACAGGCAGATTGACTGAAGTTCACTGCTGAGGGGAGCAGCAGGCCAGTCAGGAGAGATCTGCTGCACCATGTGGGTTGATCCCTGAGGGCCAGCAAATTGAACTCATGCTGCAGAAGCTGCTGATTGCTTCATAGATTGAGTCTTAACCTCTTGTGCCACCAGGGAGGCCCTGTAGAGATATTTTTTTAACGGAAATTTGTTGCAGCAAGGCAACACCACACTGACAAAGAAACGGGTGTCGTGGAGCAAACTGTTCTAGCAGGATGCTACCAAGAAGGCAGAACCTTGCCTTTTTATGGAGGGAGTGATTATGCAGAGTATTACTTATGGCCGGAGGACAAAGAGAAAAAAGGCAGGAAGAAGGAATACATGTTTAGGTTAACTGCACTTTAGGAGAGAGGAGTCTGCGAATGCCATTCAGATTTACAGCCCAGTTTTCTTGCCCAAAATTAGAGACCAAAATCAGACTTTCTGACCTTGGCTTCTGGTACCCATCTTGTTAACAAGGCATTCCACTGATGTCTCTCTGGGCACAAAGTTACATACCAGTCAGCGGCTCCCCAGGCATTCCCAGTCCTGCCTGGTGACATATGTTCATTGTCACAGGAGATTAAGCATCTTTCTCTTGTTTAACTTAAAAGACGCCTCTGCAGGGTCAGGAGTGAATTGATTGGTTGGGCCTAATGGGCTTTGTGCACATAAGGCTGAACTGCATAGCCCATATGGCGGCGTACGCAGTTCTTTCATTCTAGCAGACCCACAGAAGTGGATAATGTCAGACCTCATCATGAGATGCTGCAAATCACATTTAAGTTTAGGGAACTCGAGTGTGTAGCTAAAATAACTGGATGGCTTTAGAGGCATCATCACATTCCCTCCTGTTTCTAAATTCAACCCAAAAAGGACGCCTCCTGGATTGCTTCATAAGCTATTGATAAGGTTATCTTGGTAGGAATGTATTTTTAGACAGGCTTACTTATTTCATATGTGTTTTACATTCTCTTAATATTAATTAGAAAATTGTGGGAATGAGACATAATCATAGGTAAAAATACCTAGTAGAGTAGAGAATCAGCCAATAGAGGCTGCAGGGCAGGGCAGACAACGTGAGGCTCAGAAGTGGGTAAAATACACAGAGACAAAAATTTTCAAAGTCACACTGAGTATTCTCAAAGTAGTATCCTACTACTTTGCAATAGTGTCCATACACAGTCATGGATGGAACAGTTGACCTGTTTTTGACTAATGTTTGAGGTTATGTATTTTTATAATATTCTCTGAAATCCTACATGCAACCTGCCTAATCTGGTGGGACCTGGAGGTTCAATCTATTGGTGTTTTCATTATAGGATGGTGCTCTTATTTCATGGGTTTTATTTATCAGGTCATATTTTCAAGAAGAAAATATGTTAAGTGTGACCACTATGGCACATGAATCTACCAGTGTTCTGTCCTAGAAATTTCAAATAGAATGGGAAACAAATAATATTCAAGTGATCGGAGAAGCTGCTATGCTCATGGTTTTGAGAAACAGCAATAGCATGTTTAAGACAGGAACTCACTAAATACCCATGGAATCTTTTAACATCCTACCTTTTCAATATACACCAGTGCCGATTTTCACATCTATCCCTGCACACTTGATTTTGGGTTTTTTGTTGAGAACATTGTGCTTTGTATTCTTTTTTTAAAAAAATATTTTTTTCATTTTTATACAGGAACTGGGGTACAGTGCAGAGGCGCGCGGGAGGGTGAGAGGATTCACCAGAGACAGAGTGGGGAGCAGAACAGGCAGACTGACCAAAATACATTGCTGAGGGGAGCAGCGGGCGAGACAGGAGAGGTCTGCCATGCCATATGGATATCTCCATGGCTGGTCAGGAATCGAACCCACTCTGTGGGACTGTGGACAGCTTCACAGCACTGTGCTCAACCCTCTGCACCACTGGGGAGACCCTGTGCTTTGTATTCTTAAACTCTCAAAATCTAGCAAAAATCTTGGTGTTTGGGTTGCTCTGTATTTGTGAAGGATGTGTCATCCTCAGCCAAGCAAGTGAAGAGAGTTCTTAGCTATTCTTAAGGAGCTAAAAAGGGACTTTTTAGATGAATCATGCTTTCACACACTACCAATAATGCTGTGTTGTCAAATTCAGAATAATGTATCTATTAGAGAAAATCATTCTGTTAAGGATTAGTTACAAATTTACGAATTTCCCGGGTAATCAGTTGCACATATCCTGGGTGATCACTTGCACATATGCCTGCTGCTAAGTCTTCAGTGCCAGAGGTAGTTATGGAAGGACTTAATGATGGAAGGAACTTTGCAGAAGTATGACAGGGAAGAGGAATCCTTCCACACTTCGATGTGAGAATTTTGTCAAGCAAGCAGGGTAAGCTCACCATTATTTCTAACAATGAGTTATAGCCTTATTAATGGTGCATTTCAAAACTGCCCCAACACTGCTTTAAAACAAATGATTTATCATGCTCAGTGAAATAAGTCAGAAAGAAAAAGAAAAATACCGGATGGTCTCACATAGCAGGAATTTAGAAAACCTAAATAAGGGACCAGGAAAAAGACTAATACAAAGTAAAAATCAAAATCAACAAGCAACTATAAACCAGAGACACAATATGGGGTAGGGGGAGGGACAGGGAGAGGAAGGATTAGGGTCAAAAGAATGGGGGGGGTCCAACTGTATGGGGAATATAACCAAAATGAAAATGCATACATTGTGCAAAAATGAAAAATGTAATAATTATACAAAATAAAATAAAATATATATATAAATAAAACAAATGATTTATTCTCCTACTTCTGGACAGCTCTGTTCTCTGTGTCTTGTATCTGCCTTGGACAATGGGTAACCTGGAACATGTTCTTCCTATGACAATGGCTAAGACTTTGGAAGAAAATTGAAAACAATATAGTGGTTCTTCAAACCTAAAAAAGCAAGTAATATGTTTGACCAAGGTCAAAATCAAGTTCTGGGAAAGTCCTCTCCACCAGTGATAGGTGCATGCTAGACTATGGATGAGGGCAGAGTAGAAACTGGTGTCATTGTGTGAACTACAAGATTCATCCCAGGTTAAAGTCAAATTGAAACATTCCAATCCAGTACTAATTGGACCCTCTTCTCCCAGGTGGAATGGACTGTGCCTGTTCTTTGCTCTGGTTTCTTCTTGTCTATGAGGACCCTGTGACTCATCCATTTATCAGCACTGGTGAGAAGGAATACATCGTGGCTTCCCTGGCTGAACAGGTGCACTGAGCAACTCCTCTGTCATCTCCATGTCTGTCTGCTTGTGTTGGAGGTGAGATGTGCAGTGGAGCAAAGCTTCTGTCTTCTAATGGAGGGGGCACTGTCATGTGCTTTCTTCTAGGGCAGTTCTCCAGGCTGGTCTGTTCCCATTAAGGCTATGGTCAAATCCCTGCCACTGTGGGCCATTTTAGTGTCTGCATTCTGCATATACTGGCGTAATTACATCATAATAGCATACATGCCAACATACATCAACACTGTGCTTGAAGCTAATTTCAGATATGTAAGTACAGTGAAATTCATTCTTTTCCTCCATTTAAATGCTTCTTTATAGAATCCTCTATCTGTTATTTGGTCCAAAAATCAAGGATTGGGCCCAGGATGGTCAGGGAGGATATGCAACCTGGCTCTCTTGCATTTTCATTCAGGAGATTTTGAATCACTGAAAAGAAACCTTCTGCTTAATTAAAAGAGAGTGTTATGGTTCTAGGTCACTCATATTCACAGAATGTCACATTTCTTAACACACCTAAGGAAAAATATTACATTTAATCCAAACAATAACTCCAGTCAATCACTCTGTTGCAGATAAGCAACAACGTTTAATAAAATTGTGTTCATCTTTAAGAAGACTGTGACATAGAAGCTAAAAACACTCTGAAAGTAAGGCATGATCTTATATAAAAACTTGTGGGAATATTTTAAGACAAAACATTTCTTTCAAGTTAAACACATACAAACTAAGTGCACATATGTGTACAGCTCTCTGATTTTTCCACTCAATGAACAGATTGTTGATTGGCTAACAGGAGCCTTTATTTCTTGCTAAATGGATGTTCTAAGACTAGGGAGGGGGGTATAGATTTCACTGAGAGGGACAATTCACCTGGTCATTAAATTATTGCTTTTCTCACCCTTTGGACTCAAAAGCAGTGTCCCCAGGGTGACTGGGCTCCCTGGTGAAACATTGGAACTGGGTAACAGAGAACTGGCTTCTTAGCACTGGTCAGAGACTGGGGTTCCTGCAGCAAGGAGGCTGGGGTGCTGCGATCAGTAAGTCCAAAGACAGGGGTACGAGGACCAGAAGCAGCTAAAAAACAGAACACAGGCCAGGGAGTGAGAAAACAAGACATCTAGAGAGCTAGGGCATCAGAATGAGAAAGGGGTGTCCTACGGCTGTTGTTGGGGATGATCTGTCTCTGAAATGAGGCCACGTTCATGTGGGCTCTCACCCTCAGACACCGAGGCTGAGGAGGACCTGATGGGAGTGATTGGAAAAAGAGTTGAGAACTCAGCACCTTCCCTGCATGGGAAGTCAAGAGACCTGGACTCGTTGCTCTCAGGGTAATTTCTCACTAAGTCACGTGACCTCGATGGTCTCAGTTTACTCATCCATTACATGAACAGCTTGGACCAGGTCAGAGTGACATGCTCATTGTCTGGATTATGTAAACCAAGGGGGGGTCCCCCGTCCTCATTTTCTTTATCAGTCATTTAAAATAGAAGCTGAATTGCTAATTACAGGGTTCCCCATTTTAAAATCTCTTTTAAAATATAAAAAGGCAGAGTGGAACATCTTGCTGTCTTCCTGTTCCCAATCTCCCCTGTTCTCCCAGCCCACTCCACACATAAAGTTTTTATGAGTGTCTCAGAACTTTTCCCATTGTGCCTTTTTGAGAATCCAAGCCTACACAAATGAATAGTGTTCTCCAAACCATTTTTCAAAGATTTATTTCTCTATGCATAAAAGAACTGGGGTGCAGGCCAGAGATGCAGGAGGGTGAGAGGACTCACCAGAGACAGAGTGGGGAACAGAACAGGCAGACTGACTGAAAGAAACTGCTGAGGGGAGCAGCAGGCAAGACAGGAGAGGTCTGCTGTGCTGTGTGGGTAGCTCCATGGCCTGGATCGCACTCCTGCCGCAGTGGCTGTGATAGCGCCACAGATTGCATCTTAACCCCTTGCGCCACCAGGAAGCCCCTCTCCAACCATTTTAACAAAATCTTTACATACACATGTTTCCTTTTCTGTAGATTTTGTATTCATATATTAACCCATTTTTGTACCAACTTTTATTCCATTAAACATCTTTTTTCCAGGGAAAATTTATATATGCAGGAAGAATAAGTCATTTTTACCCCTCAAATTGAATTTTATGAATCTTTTTTCTGCAATATATTTTCTTGCAGAAAATATATTGACTCATACCAGCAACGTGGAATTTGTGTTAGAGGAAAGAGCATGTAATGAATAACCCCAGATCTAGACATTCTCTCCACAGCTCTGTCTCAATACTGTGGGGGATGATGACCTGTCCCTAACTCGTCTCCTCCCCAGAGTGGGATCATGTCAGCTCTGCCACTATGTGTTGCCTTTCCCACCTTTATCCTTGGAGGTCAACTCGCTGGTTTTCTCCACTCCAGAAAAATCCTTAGACTCAACACTATCAGGAAACTCTTTACTGCCTTAGGTAAGAATGGAGGTGAATGGAGGGGTATGTGGGGGGCACCCAGGGGCCTCCTGTTCACTGTTTGTCCTCCTGCTAGGGGTTCTCATCCCATGTGGACTCCACCTGCTCCTGCCCTGGGTGAGATCCAGCCACAGCACCACCCTTGCCTTCTTGATCCTGATTTCCGCCATCCGCAACCTGTGTGAAGTAGGAGTTCTTCTCAACATGGTGGATATTGCTCCTCGGTAGGAACTCTGCTTTGTCCTCATAGAAACTCAATTCAGGTGCAGCGACTTCAACTTGCTCCGACACATGGATCAAATATGAGTGACATGTGAGACAGGTCACAGGAATTGTCAGTACCATCTCCAGATTCGAACTCATTCCTGGGAAGACCCAAAGATGTTCTACCATTTTCAACTTAGTTTTTTAGGTGAAAATGGGAGTAGACAGTGGCCACAGAAGAGCCCAATGAGAGGAGACTCCCAATGATCTCTGTTTGTAGGGCATCAGCTGTCACATAGGGTGGGTGCCTGAAAGGACTTGGAAACGCCACAAGCCTAGCTCACGGAAAGTGATTGCAGGCAAAGGGCGGGGACAGGAAGAGGAACACTTACCTTGATATAGGTGAATATCAGAGGTCAATGAACTTTACCCTATAACTGCCAGAGACATTTCACAATAAAGAAAACACACTCATCTCAAATAATGCAGCAATATTTGTGAGAAATACCTTTTCTCAGGGGAGCCATGTTTTTTAATGAGAGGTTTTTTATATTATAGGAGAGAGATATTTTATACACAAAACCTAGATTCTGGAAGATGAGGCTCCATAGCAGTGTCTTAGGAACATAAGCCAGCTACATGGCCCTAATCTGTATATTTTGTATAAACATGTAAAGAAGTTAGTACAGGTGACCCCTTGGAAGTCTCTGAACCCAGCGCAGGGTCCTACTAATCCTATCAGGACATTACATTCAGGTTTGGTCCAGGGTCACACAGCCGCAGGCATCCTCAGAGATCCACAGAGTTGTAACAGATGAGCTGAGAGTAACCTCTTATTTCCAGTGAATGTTCTCTCTGTCTCTCTCTCTCTCACAGGTACAGTGCCTTTCTCAGGGGACTATCACAAATATTTTCTTTCTTAGCTGGAGCCATCTCTCCCGCCGTCACTGGCTATTTCATAAATCAGGTGAGAAACTGTTCTCATGAAATAATCATAGACCAAATCTGTATTGTCACCCAGTAGAAGTCAGACTAAGAGTATTTTCATTCCCTCCTCAATGTGGCTTTCACAGCTTGTGAAACCCAAGTTTGTGAGGGGAAGCTACCACTGGTTCAAGTGTGGAGTACAGGAGAATGTACAATTTTATAGCTTATGCTTTCTGAGATTTTAGAAGATGCATTTCTCATGCTACTCTGCAAATTTTCTAGAAATATTCTTGGCATTTCTTATGATGACAAAAAATGTTGAGTGACAAAAATAATTTCCTTTAAGGAATTACAGTTTATCTCTTGACATTTTATGTCCCTTCTCTGCCAGTTCCTTGAAGAGAGGTAAGTGACTTGATGAGAGAGCCTATGGCCTGGGTATTGTAGAGCATCTGTGGTATAAGCATCTGTCAATTGTGCACATGGGTTTTGAGCATTCTACTCATTCCTTCCACCAATCCTAAGGAACTGGGTTGAGATGCACAAGGAAAATGCTGAAAAGTAAGTCACACTTTAATAGTTACCTTAGTTATTTGTCCATGTAGTCCATGATCACTCTGTAATCCAGCAGAAGCCCTGGAATGATGTGATCAAAAAAAGTTTTACCTACAGTTGCTCCCTTGACCCTCCTGCATAGAAATTTTATCTTCAGTGTAGAGCAGACAAATCACAATGCATACAATCTGGCAACATTTTGATGGTGGCATCTGCATGAATCCATCTGCCAGATGCCTATAGGAACTATAGAAGTTTACCTGCATTATATTTAGGACAGATCATATACCTACTGACAGAAAATACTTTCTGACAACTGTTGGGAAGGGTTTCAAAAATACCGTTTTTCCCAAGAAACCATCTTCTTAGGTGCCCAGAGGGTGAGTTCATGAGAATAATTCAAAAGTGGCTTGGGAGCCTCTATAGCCAGTATAGACCAATGGTTGAGCCCTAGTCCTATTTTTCTCTCTTCCTCATAAAAATCCCCCATCCTTTTGGATCCATATCTGTATCTCTGTCTCAAGTGTGGCTCTTTGAGTTCACAAAGGCCGTTAGTTAAATTGAAGGACAACACAATGTATTGGGGGAAAATACTGTGATGAGTCCAAACTTGTGGGGGTAAATGATGAATTCACAAGAGAATGAGTGGAGAACAGAACAAGCAATTTATTGAAATATACTGCTAAGAGAAACAGCAGGTGGGAGTGAGAGTTCTGTGCATGAAGGACTTGGGGGTCCCTTTTTCAACCTGTTTCCCAGGCGTCTCATGAGTAGGGAGTTCATTTGGGCAAGTTAGTTCTGGGATGACTGGTCTTGGGAGCTGACCTTTGACACAGAATGTATGCTGGCCCTGCTTCTGCATTCATAGTCAAAGTGATCAGTCTTAGGGCCTGGTTCTCACATTACCTGGTTCTCAATTACCTTTGTCTTCTGAGGTGTCCCCTGATGCGGCCCTGTGTTTACAGTATGACTACAGACTGAGGGAGCAGAACAGATTCTAAAAAATCTATGACCTGCTTCCTATTTTTCATAGGTTGCCCTGGGGAAGATAGGAAACCCCGTTGCTTCTACAATATTCCAAACTCTTGGACTCTTCCAGAAGCATAGTGGCTATCTGAATATTTGAGAGCTGATTTGCCTTTTGCCAATTTGGAGGCCTTTCATACAGATTCCATCTGCTGAGCTGAATGTGCCTCAGTCAAATTGTATTTTCAATGATTAACACCTCAGAAATGACAGTGCAACCAGATTTGTATTTTCTGGATGAATCTCACCGGTATTAGCATCTCTAATCCAAACAAAGACAGAATTAGTTCTTGAAGCTTCATGTAAATTGTTTTTGGGATTTAAGGGAATCAATTAGTTGCATACAATTATGGTATTATTCAGCTTCCTTAAGTTTATCTGGCATCAAAACACTGATTCAAGCTATTATACTTAAGAATAATTGTTTTTAGAGAGAGTAGGATTAGCTCATGTGAAGTAGACCAGTTTGCTGAGTAACACTATGTGTGCTGTGAGGTTGGGATCACTTCAGCAGAGTGTGGTGCATTTAGAAAACAAGATGTATGCACCCGTCAAAGGTGCTTCTGTAGTTCAGCACCAAGAATTTGCTGCAGATATGGTTCTTAGGCAGGAGGGCAAGTCTCCATTGAGAATAAGAGCCCTAAGGGCCACTGGAGATTTCCATCTTGAGTTCATACCCCAGAGGCTTTACAAAGAGGGGAAATGATTTCTCCTAGCTTGCATGCCCCAGTGCTGGGGCTCCAGTTAAGGTTTATTTTAGTGTTGACACTGCTGTTTCATGGAGAAGTTTATTACCACCACCATTTGTACTGTTTCCTCACTCTGAGAAAAGAATCTTGGAAAATAATGGCATGCAAGACAGGAAGAGAAGCTCCTGAATGGATCAGAGCCCTCATGGGAATCCCTTGAATTTCTGCTTGGGCTTCCCCTAATGAAAATGATTGTAGAAGTGAACAGATTCCCTTTAGCTCCTTGGAGCAGTAGCTTTGTAAGTTTTTTTTTTATTTTTTTTAAAGATTTATTTATACATACAAGAGCTCGGGGTGTAAGCCAGAGGTGTCAGTGGGGGGTGGTGTGGGGGGATGAGAGGATTCACCAGAGACTGAGCGGGGAGCACAACAGGAGGACTGATTGAAATACACTGCTGGTGAGACAGGAGAGGTCTACACTTCTGTGTGGGCTAGTTCCCTTCTGGAGATTAAACTCATGTTGCAGTGGCTGTTGATAGCTTCATAGTGCTGAGACTTAACCTCTTGTGCCACCAGGGAGGCCCAGCTTTATCAATTTAGTCTCAAAAACTGAGTCAGAAACTTCTTCAAGATCTCAGTGCTCCTTTGGTAATCTTTCTTCAGGTACTGTGATGTTTTGCATTAATAGTCTAAGTATGGCTTTGTTACTTATTTATTTTTACTGATGTGCCATTGGTTTATCACATTGTGATTTACAGGTATAGGATCTCCCCCTTCAGATGTTGTTACTATATCACATTACTCATCAAAACATCTTTAGTCCTCCACTACAGTCCAGTATTTCAACAGGGTGGTCCCCAGGAAAAGGGGAATTTCCATGTCCCCTGCCCCACCCAAGAAAGTGTGGAGCTGAGCTAGGAGGAGGAAAAGCTGGAGAGGAGAAGGAAAAGGAAGGATGAAAAATGGGGAGCCAGAAAGAGACCTGGAGGAGGCACATGGAGCAGAGAGACCCGTGAAGAAGCTGCACTTGCTTCTTGGTCTTGGACTGGAGGAAATAGATGTGGGTGAGAGACCCAAGGGTAGGTTTTCAGTGGCAACTTCTATCTTGATTTTGATTTTGCTCTTTTCCTCCCAGACTTGTGTGGCCATTCTGTCCCTTTCCTATGGTCCCCACCAGGAGGTGCCTTAGACTTGTGGCAGGCTTCTGGCCTCTGGCCCTACTTTGAGCCAACCCTGTTTCACTGAACATTTACCCACAAGAGGATGGGTACTTAGGGTGCTTGATTTGGAAGCTTTATTCTTTGTTTTTTGCTTTGTTGCATGCTAATGTATTAAAGTTCCTTTCTACTAATAGTTTCATACACTAGAGTATGTTTTTGTCTTGATGCTGCAGATGGCAGAACCTATTTAGAGCAGGAAGTTTTAGGGGTTCTGGGATGCCCCTCACCCTGCCCTGTAACAGTATGCCCTTATTTTTATTTATAATCTTTGCTATTTAATTTTTTTGCAAGCAATATTGGTTTACATCATTGTTTGTGGTTTAGAGGTATATAATTTCCCCTAACATGCTCTTTTAAACCCAAGGTTCTGTGTTCTGTTTAGAAATCTCCGACTTTGACACATCTGGCCATGAGGTAGTGGGCTATCCCTATCTCTGTTTAATCATTTGGGTAAGTTGCAGGTTCATAATTTTGGTGGCTCTTTTTCCTTGGCTTTGAATATTTTAGGTAATTTCCCAGCTATAAAGACCAACATGTTGGTGAGTATTGATACCAAGGGCCAGTGCCTGCCACTTTACCAGAGTGGTCAACACCTTCCTACAGAGACTAGTAATGCCTGGTTCATCAGTGGGTCCCTTCGCTGGAAGTCAAAGGATTCAGGTGCAGATTAGAAAAGGTTTTAAATGTTTCCTCAAATTTTTCAAAGAATTCAGCACCGTGTTCATCTTCTTTGTGGTGGCAATTTTGGATTTGGGACTAATTTGTTGTTCTGGAAAAGACATTGAAATTTGTTTCATAAGATTTTTCCTACTTTTTTACAGCTCTGCTTATCTCTCAAGAGCTGTTCCTTGATTGATTCCTCACATTCTGCCTTTTCCATCCATTCTTTAACTTTTGTTTGGGAAACAGCATGTGAATTCGTTGGTATTGATCAGAAAACCCACAATGCTAGCTCTCCAGGAGAAATTCCAGTTTTTTTGAGAATTCTAGTAGATGCTGAGAGGAATTAGGAGATCTTTATTTGGCTCTTCGTTCTACTTATGTCCAAGGGATATAGTCTGAGAATCTAGTGTCTTTACCTTCTACTGGGTGTTGACTCTGCTGAAATGCAGCAGTAATCATTCTGATTTATTTTCTTCTTCTTGGCCTATGGAGAAGGAGGACAATAAACAAGAGCTGCCTCGCCCAGTAGTCCATCAATAATGAGAGGGGAGGTGCTGATAGATTGGGCTCTGGCTTTGTTCAGAAGTGTTTTGTTTTGTTTTTTTAGTTTTAATTTTTCTAATATTAGTAATGGTGTCCAACAAGATGGACATTTTAATTCTGAAGATGTGACCTTATCATTTCTTCTCTTGGAAAGAAACTTGTAGGTATCAGTAAAAATAACTATTCCATTAACCTGTTTTTTTGTTTTGAGGCAGCTCTTGTAGCTGCACCCATAAAGAATTTTGGTAATTCGTAAGTAACCCATTTGGCTTCTTCAAAGAAATGTCCTGTTGGCTAATTCCTCTCACCAAGGAAACTATTACCATATTCCCTCCATAAATGTTGCCCCTAAACCCTGCAAGGGTGGTGATGGGTGGTCATCCCCTGCCCCTCCTGATTTATTGGGTTTTGAAGTCTCATTTCCCATAGTCATCCTTACCTAGCTGACATTCTAGCTGACTTTGTTTGGGATCCATTTGTGGGTATAGTCTGGCACCGTTGGTGTGGCCCAGGGTGGGCTTGGCCTTTACCTGTCTCAGTTTACCTACAACTGCTTCAGTCAACTGTAGGAGCTCAGGGTGCAGAGGAACAACCCTCATGTCACCCTCAGGGGAGCACAAAGATGTGTGAAAATGCTCCCCCTGGAGGACCACTCACTAGTCATCACAGCATCTAGTCCCAGCATCCTCTGCTGGGTTTCTACTTGTGTAGACACACTGGACACGTGGGTCAGCGGGACCACTTGGCCTTTTCCTGTGGAGACATTCAAGGCTGCTCCCATTAGCTTGTCTTCATATTCTAAGCAAATTTTGTCTTTCCAACTCAAACAAAATACCCATACCCACCCCCAAGGGACAGTGCTGCCATTACCTGTTGCCAATGGGACTAGATTTCCACACTGGGAGCTGTCTGATCTGGGATAAATATCCTTAGAAAAGTCAAGGACTGTCAACCAAACCTGGAGCCACATGACCTGGGAGTAGTCACCAGTCACCATGTCAGAGCTGCAAGGAGTTGGATAGATTCAAGGGCCCTTGTTGGAGCCATGCTTTTGGTCTGCTCCCTGCTCCAGGTGTTCAGACAAAGTCTGAGACATGTGAAGTCTCATCTCCTTTTTTTTAAGATTTATTTTATTTATGCATATAAGAACTGGGGTACAGGCCAGAGGTGTAGGGGGTGAGAGGACTCACCAGAGAGAGTGGGGAGCAGAAAAGGCAGATCTACTGAAATACACTGCTGAGGGGAGCAGCAGCCAAGACAGGGAAGGTGTGCTGTGCCATGTGGGTAGCTCCCTGGCTGGTCAGGGATTGAACTCATGCTGCAGTGGCTGCCAATTGCTTGATAGTGCTGTCTTTAACCCTTGTACCACCAGGGAGGCCCCGGAGTGACATCTCTTAATTAAAATAAATTATGTGACTTTATTAAGGAATTGAGGACTCAAGCCTGGGGTTGGCTCCAGGTAGCTTTGGGAAAGTTCTCTAAATTCTGAGCTTCACAATGAAAATTTTATATTGTCTGCAATGAAAATATTTGACGTTGTCAATGATTTTTCTGGGGAAAATATAGGCTGGTGCCCTATAAATATCTCTATTGATGTTGTCTATGCATTGAAGAAAACAAGGACAGTTGTTAAAACTTACCCTGTGGAGTTACTATCTTCTGGGAACTGGGAGTTTTATTTTATAGGAGAAAACATTCTTTGATGTTGACGACTTAGTTCTTGCCCAAAACAGTCCTACTGTACCTTGACTTTTTGGTTGTGCCCCTCCATTGAAACTAAGGATTGGGGTACTTTTAATTGTTGGTTTTAGCTTGCACTTGTAAAGTACAGAGTGGCCATCCATTCTGGTTTGTCTAGATTCCATTTTCCCCAGATGTGTCATATGCCATCTGAATCCTTGAAAGTTCTGTTTAATATAGAAAGAACTGGCCAACTATGAAGATCATTTATGTAAATATCAAATATTTAAAAAATGAACATGATGCTGAGTGAATAACATAGTGAAGGAAAAACCTGTTGCTGGCACTTGTATGCCCATTAGTGGTTATTGTAGACACTCCTCTGACCAACATCACTTGCATGGTTTTTATACATTGGTGTATAGTCTTCCATATTTTAAAATGCTGTTAACTTTGTCAGACTATGAAGAATACACAGCAGATGATTAGATTCTCCTAATAATCTTATTGATACAGTCTTTATGAAGAAAGATATCTGTGACATTCACATGAATATCATTCTTTAGGATTCTTTTGGTATTTTTTACAAGTAATCATGACTATGATGAAGAATACCAGGGTAGTGCAATACCCATAGTGCAATACAATTCAAAACTTTTTTGTTCTTTAAAAATTTAATTCCATACACTGTCAGGAAATGGTTGTTTAAAAGGGAAATTTGCAAACTGACATTGTTTTCCCTATTTTTTACTCACTCATTCATTCATTTATTCATCCATTCAACAGATATTTATTGAACATGAGCATGGGCTAGATATTATTTAAGTGAATAAAAGAAATAAATCCCCTGCCTTCAAAGACTATATTTTAGGAAAATTTACAGGCAAAGAGTAATGTTATGAGTAAAATATATATACATTGAGGAATGGGTGGTAAGTGCTAAGAAAAGAGGAAAGCAGGAATGGAGAAGAAGGCACAGGAGAAGGGGTGATTTTCAATTTTTAATAGGATGATATAGGAAAGACTCGCTGAAAAAGTAGCACTGAAGCAAAGAAGCAATCAAGGAGTGAGAAAATAGCTCTCTGAGGGAAGACTGTTCCACAGTGGAGAAGGTTAATGCATAGTAACATATCTCCTATTCCAGGAACAAGTTGGACGCTCATAGAATTTGTACCAGTTGGAGTTGGGGGCAATAGAACATGGCACCATCTGAGCCTTTCTGATACAGGAGGGAGGATAAGGACTAGGAAACCCTAATAATCTGTAGTTTCCTACCACCAGGACTCTGAATATGGTTGGAGAAATGTCTTCTTCATTGCAGCTGCTATTGACATAGCAGGCCTGGTCATGTACCTCATCCTGGGAAGAGCTGAAGTCCAAGACTGGGCATATGACTGACATTCACCCACTTCTATGCAAACCTAGTGACACCTCATATCCTGTTGCTTAGTTGTAAATCACTTTCCCTCATGGACCTTCCCAGCTCATACTTGCTTATGGGTTAGCCATCCAGTTTGAATTGACTTGCTTCTAGTCTCTTGTTAAAGAACTTGGCTGTGTAATACTGGGAGTTCTGTCTGACTATTTACAAGGGAGGGTTGGAGGAAAGTCTAGTTATTTAACTCTGAGTGCCTGAAAGCATGCGTGTCTGAATTTCCATGTGGTTTCCAGTCTTTCCATTGTTAATGTGACATAATCAGAAATAACTGTCCCCAGTTCTTTGCATGGAGCTCCAAAACCTTTGTTATTTCCTGGCTGATATGTAGGAAGGAGTATATTTTTACATAAAAATTGATTTTAGTTCCTGTCTACTGACACAAGACTTTCTGACAACCTTAGAACTTACTGAGTAATAAGAATGTCTTTTTGTTGTAGAATTGAGATGATTGTTGGCTGAGTCCCTAAGGAGTTTCAGGGTCCTCAGAAAGACCAAAACATGATTAGAAGTTTGGAACTTTTAATATGTCATCCAATCTGTGGGAAGAGAAGAGAGTCTGGAGAATGAGACATTCACCAATTGTCAGTGACTTAATCAATAAAACCTTTATGAATGTCATAAATGACTGGGTTCTGAGAGCTTCCATTTGTCATCATATGGAAATGCTGGAACAATGTTGAACCTGTAGAAGACATGTAAAATCTGTATCCCTTCCCACACTCTGTCCTATACACCTTTCCCACTTGGTTGTTCCTATGTTTTATCCTTTATAATAAACCAATAAAAGTCAACTGTTTTGGTGTGTCTCTGACTTGCCATCTTAGAACAGGGACCTTTCTTCAATAAAGACTGCTTGAAACCAGCAGAACGCTCCTCCCCGTGGAGCCAGAGGTGAGCTACGAAGTTCCCCCACGCCAGGCCCCTTCTGGCCAGCAGTCTGAGCCCAGAGGAGGATCGGGCATCCACAGCTGGGGAGGCTGGGCACGCAGGAGAGTGTGTCGCCAACTCGCCATTTTAGAACAGGGAGCTTTCTTCAATAAAGACTGCTTGAAACTGGCATAAGTCTCCCCGCAGAGCCAGAGGTGAGCTGAAGGCCCCCACAAGCCTGGTCCCCCCTGGCAGGGAGTGGATCCCAGAGGGGGATCCAGCGATTTTGAGCCCAGAGTGTAATCCAGCAGCCCCATGTCCAGGGAAGTCTGTGGGACTTCAAGACACACCTTTGGAATTAAACAAACACAGAAGGAGGAGATCTTCTGTGACAGTGACCATTAACATACTCAAAGTACCACTGCCTCACTGGATTTCTGGCATAACAGTATTTGGCTCATTTGGACCACCAGTTTCTGAAATCCCAGAAAGAGCACCCCAAAAAGATGCCCGCCAGTACCAGCAACACAGTGTCCCAATGCATAGGGCAAGTTAGAAAACAGGCAGCAGGGAGAAGAAAAACTACATGCAACCTAGCAACTCCTCAGGAAAAAGACACACCACAAAAAGAAAATCACCCACCAGAATGCAACAACAGTGACTTGGAAGTACTTCTGAGTCTTCCAGAAAGAGAATTTAAAATTGCCATGATTAAAAAACTGAAGGAAGTCAAAAATGATATGGGAAAAATAATCAATGATCAGAAGAATAAAACTGAGTCCCTAAAGAGGGAAGTAAAAGAAATTCAGGAGATCAAATAATTAATGGAGGAGCTAAAGAACTCTGGGAAAAGCAGTGAAAGCAGAATAGATGAAATGGAAGAACAAATAAGTACTCTTGAAGACATAGAAATAAAAAGGACCAAAACAGAAAAAGAAAGAGAAAAATGAAGGAAAAAGACTGAAGAAAGACTTCGGGAACTATCTGACTTCACGAGGAAAGGAAATATAAGAGTTATAGGAATCCCAGAAGGAGAGGAGAGAGACATAGGAACAGACAAAATATTCAAGAAAATAATTGACGAGAACGTCCCAAACATGAGGGAGCTGAAAATAGACATACAAGAAGCAAGAAGAACACCAAACTTCCATGATGAAAGGAAAAATACAGCAAGTCACATAATAGTAAAGTTCCCAAGAGTCCAAGACAAGGAAAAAATAATGAAGCTGACAACAGGGAAGAAACAGATAACATAGAAAGAAAAACCAATCAGACTGACATCAGATTTCTCCAAAGAAACGTTACAGGCAAGGAGAGAGTGGAGGGACATAGTCAACAGACTCCAAGACAACAAACGCCAACCAAGAAAACTCTATCCTGCAAAGCTCTCCTTCCTCTATGAAGAAAGAATAAGGACCTTCCCAGACAAACAGAATCTCTGGAATTTCATTACGACTAAACCCCCCCCCAACTCCAAAAAATTCTACAAAGAGTCCTAAAGCCAGAACCAACAGAGGGATGAATAACAACGAAAGAAGGCCAAAAAAAAGGCAACTGTTTTCCTGAGTTCTGTGAGTCATTCTAGCAAATAATCAATCCTAAGAAGGGTTTCAATGGAAACTCAAAAGCTAAGATGAAAGTCAGAAGTGTGTTTACCCTGGGCATCTGCTACTTTGACTAGTGTCTGAAATGGAATCAGTCTTGTGCAATTGAGCCCTTATCCTGTGGGCTCTGCACTAACTCTCATAGTCAGTGTCAGAATTGAATTAAATTTTAGACTACCCAGGGCCTCCCTGCTGGTACAAGGGGTTAAGTCTCAGCACTATGAAGCTAACTGCAGCACTAGTTCAATCCCTGGCCAGGGAGCTAACACACATGGCACAGCAGAACTCTCCTGTCTTGCCCGCTGCTCCCATCAGCAGTGTATTTCAGTCAATCTGCCTGTTCTGCTCCCCACTCTGTCTCTGGTGAGAGACACCCTCCAACACATCTGGCCTACATCCTCCCACATATCTGGCCTACACCCCAGCATAAATAAATAAATCTTTAAAAAAGAATTTAGGCTACTCAGTTGGTGCCCACAGAGAATTGAAGATTTGCCTGTTGTAGAATCAAAACCACATTTGGTGTCTGAGGGGTTGTGAGGATAAAAACAATTTTTCTTTAGCTCTCCTAGTGAAAGCTTCAGGAGCCATAGCATAATTTCTCACCAAAGCAAAACAGGAAGACAGAAACCATGGGAATGAGAACTGAGCATTATAAGTAATTGGCTTCTAACATGCAGAAGATGAACTTTGAGAGCTGTCACCTAAAGAAAGCCTGAAACAACAGATGCCATCGTGTGTAAAGTCCAAAGTCCTAAGTCAGGAGACCAGTGTAGGTAAAATCACTGGCACATTTAGTGAAGAAGGATAAAGGGCCAATCTGAGACTTGGCTTGGACAGGATGCCCAGTTAAAAAAATGCTGAAAAGTAAAGATCAAAAAAGACTGAATACATTATGACATGAAGCTTGAATGTGCCTGCAATTAATGGGTACTGGGGAGTAGACTTCAGCTGTTTCAGAGACCTTGCTTCTATGATTGCTAGTTTTGCAATCAAAACTGCCTCTTGAATCCCTGTAGTGTTCAGGTTCTCTCCCGTATCATGCCTTATGCAGATCCTTCTTTCTGGCCATATTCACCTGATTCACATAAGCTCTGTGGGTGCATATAGGTTCCTTACACCTACTGAACACACAACACAAGGTCCGGTTTCCCTTCTGACCCCTCAGACATGTGCTCATGCTGCCACACCTATCTTGATGTGCTTCCTCTGATCCTCTGATGGTTGGGGTCCTCCTTGCTTCAGTGGGGTTCTCCCAGGATTCAGCTCACTAACCTTATTCATTTCTTCAAAACTGTCTAAGACTTAAAATGTTTTAAAATTCCTGGAGAGTGTATCCTCTGTGTTTCATTAAGTCCCATGTGGACAGTATGGATCATGAAAGAAAGTTAAACTTTAACCTCTGAATGAATAATAATGAATACATAATATGGGGCGTGACTGAGACTCAAGTTAGACATAGTGTTCAGGAGATCCACATCTCAAGAGGGTGGTGACTTTTGAACAAAGTATCACACAAAGGAATATGCAATGATGACTTGGCGAATGAAATAACAAGAGGATCACTGGGTTACCCACAGAATGGGAAGAGCATATGGCATAGTCTAAGGAAGAGGAAGGAGTACCACTCTTGAGTTTCAGTTGAGCTGGGTTCTAAATGACAATGTTTAACTAATGCATGATGTGCATGGGGGTGAACATTCTAGTAAGTGTCACAGCATTTACAAATGTGGGTGGCAGGATGGAGCAATCACATATGGCTAGAGAACATAGAATATCTATTCTCTTTTGAATAGGAGAAAGCAGGGGTTCTTTATCAAGAGGAGTGGACTGTGAATTTATATGGAAAAAATTTGTATCTTTATTTCCCTAAATTCTGAATGAAACTCTCTCTCTCTCTCTCTTTCTCTCTCTCAGTACACACACACATATTTGCTCACTGTTTTGGAATTGTGGTAATTACATTAAGTTGTTAATTATTATTTAATGTATTAAAAAAGAAATATACATATTATTGTACATAACATACCCATTTATTAGCTTATAATTCAGTAGGTCAGAAGTTTTAGTGTGTGTAGTTAGGTTTTCTGTTCGTGGTCTGAGATCTCTTTGCAAACAGATAGGAATATTAGTTAAAATGTATTTAAAATAAAACTTTGCATAAGTACATGGATCATCTGTAGGAAATATGAAATATTCAGTCCAAGCATTTAGACAAGGCAGGGTCCTCAAGGCATGAACTGATCATTGAAGGCAGATTTTTCTTTTTTTTAATTTATTTTTTTATATATTTTTTACATCATTGCTCATTTTTAAACAATGTTTGTTTTCCCCTCCCCCACCCCCAGTGTAGTCCCCATAGAATTTCCTTCACCAATGCACCCGGGCACCATCACCTCAGTCCCCTGTGCTCCTCCCTCCCTCCCTCTGATCCCTCTCCCTCCTCCTCCCCTGCAGGATGTCTCTGACTTATAATTGTCTGTTTTTGCTTTGTTGTGTTGTGTACTGTTATTATTGTTTTACCCTGATGTCTTACTTGGTTCCCCTATATTCCTGCTCTAAGTGAAACCATCTGATATTTTTTCTTTTTCCTTCTAATTTATTTCACTGAGCATAATTCCTTCTAGCTCCAGCCATGTTGCTGCGAGTGACATGAGTTTATCTTTTTTGATTGCTGAATAATATTCCATTGTGTATATATGCCACATCTTCTTGATCCAGTCATCCATTTTTGGGCATTTGGGTTGTTTCCAGGTTTTACCTATTGTAAATAGTGCTGCAGTAAACATAAGGGTACAGGTATTTTTTTTTTTTTTGAATCAATGTTTTTGTGTCTGAAGGCAGATTTTTTTTCTTGAAAACATTTGTTCTCAGGGTTTTTGTTTTTTTGTTTTTTTTTTTTTTACCTCCTAGGCTATGTCAGGACTCAAATACCAAGGTCCTGGCAATGGACGGGTCTAGTCAGAAACCTCCCCTTGAATGCTTACTGGATCAGTGAGTACACTGTCCCCCAATTGCAGGAAGGCTGCTAAAGAGTTTTGCCTTGTGAGAATCTTGGAGGTGAGCAGAAAACCTATGTTTCTGAGAAAGTTAATCATCAATAAATACTTCCTTTGACTTTGAGTTTGTAGCCAGAATTCACTGTTCTGAGGTCATCTGAGGAAACAACTCAAACTGCACATGGGCACACAGGGTGAGGATGGGTTACTTCAAAGCTTTCTAAACATAACCTTCAAAACAAAAGGTAAATGACCTGGAGATTTCCTGGAAAGGGAAAAAAAAGCTAGAGGACAAAGGAAAAGATTTCCTTGCTATTGCAGAGGAGGCCTCGTTTTCCTGGCTAGTTAGGGGTGTTTTTATGAGTTTTTCTCATTTTTCTGTTCCACATGCTCCAGGAAGTCTATGAATTGCTTTTAAGTAACCCTGACTCAAAAAGGAAACTATGAGGGGGATTTGAAAGTTCTTGGGACTAAATAACAGGGAGATATTTTATGCCAAGTTCAAGACAATTAGAACAAAATGTACTTATGAGAAAGGAGGCGGGAACTCAAAGACTGGGAAAATAGACAAAGGAATAAACCCAAAAAAATGTAAATTGAAGAAAATCTTAAACTTAATGGCAGAAATCAGTTACATATATATAATCGTAAAACTTCATGTAAAATTTTATGTTCAGGTAAAATTTTATGTTCATACATAAATCTGAAAATCAATAAAATACTATAAAGATATCAAGCAATTATCAAAAATTATACAAGAAATATAAAATTTAATAGACATGAGCTAATCCTAACTCTAAACTGATGGCAATAATTCTATAAAATACTTCTGCTCTGCTCAAGATAAATAGAGTCTCAAAAAAAAATGTTCAATAAAAAACCAATCAGGGGGCCTACCTGGTGGTGCAAGGGGTTAAGTCTCAGCATTATCAAGCTATTGCCAGCCACTGCAGCATAAGTCCCTGCAGCAGGGAGGTGACCCATATGGTGCAGCAGACCTCTCCTGTCTCTCCCGCTGCTCCCCTTAGCAGTGTATTTCAAGTAGATCTGCCTGTTATGCTCCCCACTCTGTCTCTGGTGAATCCTCTCATTCCCCATACCTCTGGCCTACATGCCCACCTCCCTAACTTTATAATTTGTACTTTCCTAATTGGCCATCAAGGCAAGTGATTCACTTCAGAATCCACCCTAGTTATGGTTTTCATGCTTTTGCACAAGTTGGACTCCGGAGTGGAAAACCTTACCATATAGTACTTCCCATTTAACATTTATCTCAGGAATTACTTGCTGAAGGGAGTCTCACCTGTGCTAGAACCATTCACTTGGTCTCCCATAATCACCTGCATGTCCCCCTGCTAATGCACTGTCATCTGTCATATCTGTCATCCACATTAGAATAAAGGATAGTGACTGGATCTCACTCTAGATTCCCAAAGGTCTAGATTCAAGATCATAGCAAGACCTCTGTAGTTGTTGTTGCATTTATTTAGATTTGACCTATATCCTTGACCTGATGTTTAACTCAGCCCTGTGTCCATTATATTGTCTCTATAAGAAATTACTTTTGACTGTAATCCCTGTTCTACCCTAGAGAGATTGCCACCGGGAGCAACCTAGAAAATGTTACTAACCCATCTGAACATGGTCTGACTTGACTGACAAAGAATCATTTTACAAAAATACTGGTGGGCCATTTCATGTTTTGAGATTCATATCTGATTTAACCTCTGAATTAGTTATATCTAGAAAGAGAAATATGGCAGACTGCTCACATTGGTGTAGGAAAATAAAGTGTTAATGTCGTTTTGCCGGGGACATTGGAAGACGTGCGACCAACTTTTGGCCCCCTGATCCGGGAGCCTGGCCAGCGCCCGGACAAGGAGCCAAAAGATAGGGCTGGTTATGTAACTGTTCACGATGTCCGGGACCACCAAGAAGTATGGCTGGTTATGTAACTCCGGGGCATTGTGCACAGAAACGTGACCAGCCCACCATGAATCCCTGGGTTTGGATACTGGCCATAGCCGACCTTGGGAGATAAAAACACAGTGGTCGCCTAGCTGCTGCTGCTTGCAGCTGCTGGACGTGGATATGTCTCCCATGCTGTTCTCCGGAGTGCTGACTTTTTTTTTTGCCTCCGTAATGCTGTTCTCCGGAGTGCTGCCTTTTTGCCTCCATAATGCTGTTTTCCGGAGTGCTGACTCTTTGCCTCCGTGATGTTGATTTCTGAGGAAACTGTACCGTATGTATGCATGATTATCAGTTTGGTCGGGTTTGGGGCACTGTTTGTAATTTTACTTGTGCATTGACTGTGTTGCTCACAATAAATCCTTTTTCCTTTTAATACGGTGTGGTCATTGAATCCCACGGAATCGAGCCTCCCTCAAATACCTGTGCACAGGGCTAGCAATTATATTTTATTGCTAGTTACAATTGGGTAATTTGAGGACATTATTAAATGAGACTATTTACACAGGATTGTCAGGAAACTACAAGAGATTCTGCAGAATCCCAGAGCTAGTAACATGAAAGTAAAAAATTTCCCGAAGGAATAGGGCAGAGAGATGTTGTCAGAAGGCATGGAGAGGGCTTCCTGTCAGGGTATGGGAATGAAAGGTTGTTTTTTAAAATTTGTTTTTAATTATTTTATGTATTTTTACATCACTTTTCATTTTTGTACAATGTATGCATTTTCATCTTTGTTATAGTTTCCACAAAATTCCCACCACCCATTCACCCATCAACTATCACCATGGTCCCTTGTGCTCTTCCCACCCTTGTTTTGATCCTACTCTCTTCTCCCCCACTGTAGTATGTCTCTGATTTATAGTTGCCTGTTGGTTTTGAATTTTATTTTATTATAATTAGTTTTTTTCCTGAGACCTTATTTGGATCCCCTATATTCCTGCTATAAGTGAGACCATCTGGTATTTTTCTTTTTCTTCATGGCTTATTTCACTGAGCATGATCCTTTCTAGCTCCATCCATGTTGCTGCAAATGGCATGAGTTTATCTTTTTTATTGCTGAGAAATATTCCATGGTGTATATGTATATGTACCACATCTTCTTAATCCAGTCATCTATTTTGGGGCATTTGGGTTGTTTACATAGCTTACCTATTGTAAATAGTGTTGCAATAAACATAGGGGTGAAGGTGTCCTTTTGAATTAATGTTTTTGGAATGAAAGGTTTAGCCACATGCAGAACCCACAGGGAGAAACTTTAGAGAGAGACTCCTTGTCCTCATTGTTTTGTTTCCATTGAAAACTCAGCAGAAGCCTGAAGACAAGGGTCTGTGGATGCAAACCTTGCAGATCAGCATCCTGGGGTCTAAGCAGGGTAAAGAATAGAGCACACAAAGGAAGGGCCACATGGCCAATATCTAGACCAACAAATACAATTTTATAATCATTTCCACAAATAGGAAAAATGATTGCTCTAGTGATCTACCATTGTGGATTAAGAGTTCCAACATGTTTTCTGTTTCCAGAAACTATAGGAACCAGAAACTGCAAAACTAGCCTATTGGCTCCCATTCAGCCATAACTCTAAATCTATTCTAATTCTCTGAAGACAGCAACTTTGTTCTTGAACACCATTTTATTTGGGGTTTTGTTCATCTCCTATTTTCCTCAAAGAGAAATCTGAGTAAGATGGAGACCAGATTGTCACCGAAGCCATTCCATTTATGAAATAAGGCGCCTAAAGGCCTTTGCATCCAAGATGGAATAACTAAGAAAGAAAAATGACATAGGATTAAAAACTTTAAGTGATGTTTATCTGATTATAATATAGATGAAATAACTATCCTCTACCTTCATAAGCGAGTGAGTTGCCTCTCTTTAGCCCAATCTTGGACATCTGCTTTTCCAAATATGAGGTAGAAGAGTAGTCCTGATATGTTAATGGCAAATGCCAACAAAAAGACATTCCTCCATCCATATACAGGGTCCTGGGGACACAAAACCTCACATAAATATCATCCCCTTTCATCCTTTTCTCTATGAAACTCATATTAATCATTCAGAAGACAACAATCACCGGTGAGTTTCTATTTAGAAGCTAATTTACTGAAAGTGACTTGATAGTTGGATGGAAAGAAGAATTTTGAATATTCCTGATAAAAGGAATTTAGGGACCTTTGCATTTCACCTACAGAATTACATTTATCACTATGCCATACATACATTTTCTCTTTGTTCAAATGTTGACTATGTGGAATATGTTAAGGATGTTTTTAAGATTCTTCTTGGGTTGCAATGATATGGTGGAAAGATTCTGGGCTTTGGAGTTAGACAAGTCCAAGTTAGAAGATTGTGATTTTATGTTCTCTTTTGGAAAGACTTTCAAATTAATCAATAGAAAATGAGAAACAATAACATGCTACTCTCATAACTGGTGTGAGAATCAATTAGATGAGATTATTATCTATAAAGTAACTGTAATAATGCCTTGTATATGTACGTATGTGTGTGTGTGTGTGTGTGTGTGTGTCTGTGCATCTATGCACAGAATCATCATCTGACAATATCCACATTACTGTGTGATTTTCAGTTTCAAAGAATGAGTATTCCCAGTGGATCATTAGAATTAAAGATTGAATTAATTCATTCTGGCTTCCAAATGAGTAAAGATTGAGGTCTTGAAAGTAGTTATTCTGTATTGCCAGATTGATCTTCCTGATAGAGTGAACCACCATTTAATATCAGTTTTCAAAATGTGAATATATTCTTTTTCTATTACCTTTATGAATGAATTTGGAAAAATATTTTTAAGAGTCCTTCTTAACAAGAAAACTCTACCTGACTGAGGAGAAATCCACAGACAGTGGGTGACAGGATAGCTGCTACTTGTGCAAATCCCCTTGAGGCTCCCGTGAGAAAACTGGAATATCTGTGGATAACAGGAATAATCTAATTGAGATCCAGAGATGCCTGACAGGATCCTTCGGCCTGCGCTGTAGGTGTGAATGCATCACGTAGTTATATCACAAAAGATTTGCCCTGAATATATTCAATGAGAAGCACGAAGACAAATTGAAACTGCCCCTCACCCCCTCACACACACACACATCTGAAAAACGGCCAGAGATCCATCTGTGACCCCTACCCATATTTTATTTTTTGGCAAATAATTTTGAAAAATAATTTTGGGTTTCCCAAAAAGCTACAGGCTAAATCTTTTTTCAGAAAATGTGAAAATAAGAGTGGAAGTTATAGTCTTACCTTGGAGCGATATCTAAGGCATTGATATAAATCCCTGCCTGACAAAAAGGACATAGTCCACCAGCGATTGTCAGAAGGGTCATTGTCGTGATATAGTTGGAGGTGATGTAGGGCATGCTTACAAGAAATGCTGAAGGAGGGAGGATTCCTAAGAAAGGACAGAAACAGAAATGATGAGATACACCATTGCTGTTGTATTCTTTGTGAATTATCTGATCCTTTGGCCCTGTTCTTACCTAGAACTGTGACAAGTTTCCTCACTGTAACAAGCCTAAAATTCTTGGTCAGAAGGAAATCTGCCAGTTGGCCTCCCAGGACACCAATGATCCAGGCAGCAAAAAAAGGAAGGGCAGACAGGAACCCATTCTTTGGGGGGAAAATTGAGTAAACCATCATAACAACCACAACTTTTATTGATAGACCACTGATAATCATCCTGATGATCCTGAAATCATACTGACTTAAGAAAATCAGTAGCCTCTTCAGTCATATCTTCAGAAAAAGTATGACATGAGCACTACACATTTGATTATTTCTTGGTAAGAAAAGATCATTTTTCCTAGATGAGATGATTTGTGAAGACAGAGCAGTGGGTGAGTCATGCAAATGGGAGAAAGGGATGGAAGGAAATATACTCACATCTCTGATGTTAACATTGAATATAGAGCTGATATAAGTTGGAGTGTATGCAGTAATTGTGTTAGTGAACCACTGATGGCAGAACCCACACAGGCACATGGACCAAAAAGGTAGCGATCTGAGTATGGCTTTGACAGGAAGAGACGGTTTAGAAGAGCTGACCTGAAAACAAAGTCACTGGTCAGAACAGTAAAACCTGAGACATGTTCACACATTTCTTTGTTTCCCTGAGAAATCTAAATGCTGACAGAATATAGTTGGAGAGGGCTATTCCTATGTGTACCTGTTGGGTCACCGAGGATATGATATATTCTTTTTCTATGGTGCTTATCCATGGGTGAGATTCAGGCTCATCATAAACAAAAACAAGCCAAAGAATGCAGCACACACAGCCAACGCCTCCTGCAAGAAGAAAGTAAAGTTGGCAGCTGAATTGAATTCTTTCCGTCATGTGATTTTCTTTTATATTATGACATTTTCTAGTGAACGTTCTTACTCATTAAAAAAGTCACATGAATAGCACAGCTTTCTAGATTCCCCCTCCTTTACATTTCTCATTTGTGTTTGTAGAAATCACAGGTCTTAGGACTGGACAATACCTGGTATCTCAACCTTTTAAATATTACTAAAGGAAAGTTATTTGTCTGCTCACAACACTTCTGATACCAAATGTGTGCGTTTTTCACACAAAGCAACTCTCTGTTTTCTGTGGACATCAACGCGGTATCCTACAATCTAGCTCAATTCTGACATGGACTACCCTGAGCTAGCACAGACTCTACAGGAGAAGGGTTCAGTCCAACAAGACTATACCCCCCGCCACAGTGAAATGCTAGTGGAAAGTAGTGGGTCCCTAGGTTCCACACATGTCTGTCTTTCTAACACTACCAGGGGGCAGGACTACAAAGACTACTAAAATCCATCACTGTCACAGGAGAGTCCATCATCTACTGGAGGAGACAGTTGTGTACTACATTGTACTAAGTATGATATGAATCAGCTGGAAGTGAATTATGAACAAGACACTTGAGAGCATAAAGAAAAAGATCACTTAAAATGACTAAGGGAAAGAAAGTCATCACAGGAGAGTGAATCATAAAGGATGCAGGATATCAATAGGAGGAAAAGCAGGGAATATTCTCATTCCCACAGGCAGAGGGAGCTGTGTGAATAAAAGCTGTAAGGGCCATCAATGCAGATAGATGTAGTTCTGACAAGAGAAAACATTGTAGTACTTTTGGAGACCATTAATGTGTAGGATCAGAAGGAATGTTAAAGAAATTAGGTTAAGAAAAAAAACAATATATCCCACAACATATGAGTGAAATCATACAATGTTTGTCTTTCTCCTTCTACTTATCTTACTAAGCATAATACCCTCTAGGTCCATCCAAGTTGTAGATGGCAGGATTTCATCTTTTCTATGGCTGAGTAGTATTCCATTGTGAATATATATGTCACATCTTCTTTATCCAATCACTCATATGTGGTACATAAAAAAAAAAAAACCAAAAAAACGATGCTAGAGACACTGCAGGATCCATGGAACCAAAATGACTCTGCCTCTTCCTTCAAGGACCTCACTAACCATAATGGGAGACAGGCTGTAAACAAATGTATACAAACTGGTGTTCAAAGTGAATTATAAAAGCTAGTGAAGTATATATGGTAAAGAAAATTGTTTCTCTAATTCCAAAGGCAAATAAGGACATCACACAAGTCTATACACCAATATCCCTGATAAACACAGATGCAAAAAACATCAACAAAATCTTAACAAACCAAATTCAACAATACATTAAAAGAATCATACAACATGACCAAATGGGATTCATTCCAGGATTGCAGGAATGGTCCAACATATACATATCAACCATTGTAACGCATCACATCAACAAGAGATGCAAAGAGGGCATTTGACAAGAGTCTGTCATCCTTTGTGATAAAAACTCTCAATTAAATGGGGATTAGAAATAACCTATCTCAACATGATAAAGCCCATATATGACAAACACACAGCTAACATCATATTCACTGGTTAAAAAAGGGGGGGGGAAGCTTTTCCTCTAACATTAGGTACAAGACAAGGATGTCCACTTTTACTACTACTACTCAGTGTAGTATTGAAAGTACTAGCTACAGCAATTAGGCAAGAAAAAAATAAAAGGAAACCAAGTTGGGAAAGAAGTGATACTATCACTATTTATAAACAACATGACAATATACAGAGAAAAGTCTAAAGACACCACTATTTCTTGAGTTCTAACAGTTAAATGGAAGATTCTTGAGCAAATGTTGGGGTTGGCAAAATTTTTCAGTTGGCAGAAATGTTTAGTGTTTTCTCCCCTTAGGCAAATGGAACTTTACCTGTGACCCCTTGTTGCTGTGATTTTTCTGAGACAAAACCCACAGCAACCGTAATCTCTCTTCATTTCTTTCTTCCATCTCTCACAAATCACTGGTCTGCAGGTCTGTCTTGGGTTGCCTGTAAAGGCAGTAAGGTTTTCCCAGCCACGTTGTGTGAATAATGTATCGTAGGTAAGACGGCTTCCAGATTCTCTGATGGTGTAAGTTGACTGTGCCCTATAATATTATGTTAAAATATTTTGCTTTTCTAGGACCTTTCTTTCTTTGCTCATTTCTTCCAGAAAACTACATGAAGACAGACATGCTAAAGAATCTTCCTGAATATGAAAACCTGGGAATAAGAGACCTACCAAAGATGTAGAAGACAAAAGGCCACCCAAGGGCTTGACTGATGACACCACCCAAAAGGATGGCAATGGAGGTTCCCAGCGGCATTCCTGCAAAGAAATGGAGGGTAAGATGTGGGGCTCTTTACACTTACATAATGACAGATGACCTGGTACAGAACAGTAATTGCCAAACCATAGAGAAGAGCATATTAGAGTGTGGGAACTTTGGATTTCTGATTTAGTTCATCTGTTCTCCTAAGACCTATTTTCTCTTGCAGATGCCTAGTTCCCCATTGCAGATGACAGTCATGTTTCCTTTCATGCTATTTGAGTTTTTAATTACATGTCATATCATATATGCCTATCTTAAAATATCACAGTGATAAGCGTATAATATATGCTTATTTTAAAAATTAATTATCAAAAATTTCCTCTCGCGGCCTCCCTGGTGGCACAGCAGGTTGAGCACAATGCTGTGAAGCTGTCCAAAGCCTCTGCAGTCCAGATTTGATTCCCAGCCGGCCAGGGAGATTCCCACACAGCATGGCAGATCTCTCCTGTAGTGCTCGCTGCCCCCCACAGCAGTGTATTTAAGTCATCTGCCTGTTCTGCTCCCCAGTCTGCCTCTGGTAAATCCTCACACCCTCCCGCGCCTCTGGCCTGTATCCCAGCTCTTGTATAAAAATAAATAAATCTTTAAAAAAAAATTTCCTCTCACCTGACCTGCTAATCCAGTTCTACTTTTTGCTCTAATTTTAACCATTAGCAACAATGTATTATTTGATAAATAATTGTATACACTTTCTCTCTACATATACATAATATAGATTTACAGATACATTCATCTCTTTGTGCATGCATTTATGTAATATATGGAAAGAAAACTTCACTAATAACACTCTTTATTTCCAGAGTTTCACAAATTACTCACATTTATAACAGGACACTTTTCCTTTTTATATCTTTGCCCAACTTAGACTGTTATGGATTTTAGTTTCCAGATAAACATTAACATCGACTCATCAAATTATATATGTATGTATGTATGTGTGTATGTGACTTCCATTTTTCATTTAACAATTGATCTTATTTTTCCATGTCACTGTAGATTCTACCTAGTTTTATTGCTCTTTCTGAACATTGACGATCAGCATTTCTAAACATAAACAATTTATTTCCGTAGAATAGAATATCAGAAGTAGCTTTGCTAGATCAGACTGTATTTTCATTTTGTATTTTACTCCAGTTATATATTTATACACATATATACACATATATACATATATATGAATACATATATATGAATACATATATATGTATATATAAGTGCATGTGTGTGCATTTATGTATTTCTTTTATTGAGGTAGTTTTGTTTGTATTTTGAAATTACAGGCTCCCTCTTGTGGTGATATTATCATAGTGCTCCCACTGACTATAATATTTTTAATGTTGATAGATACTGCTGAAGTAACTTGCTAAAAGGTTGTACAAATTAAACTTTCAACGCATATTGTTTTTTCAAACCCTCATTTCTCTGACAACAAATACCTCTTCAACATTTCTAAAAATAGCTTAATTTATGGATTTGAAGAATCCCTAGCACACTTGATATCCATAAATGACCTGGAAAGTTATCCTTTTCTTATCCAGCACCCACATTGGCAAACCAACTGTTTATTCATCATACTCTTTCCACTGTTCATTCTTCCCACATGTGATCTAGACTTTCTCCTCCAGCTCACTGTCCAGGCAGATGATTATAAGAAATCAGTTCTCAATACAACTGAGTATAATTCAAAAGATTAAGTTGGATCCATATGTCAAACTGAATACTAGTATAAATTCCAATATGCCAGAAATTTAAATATGAAAAGTATAACCATACAAGTTCAAGGAAAAACGTGGATAGATGTTTTTATAACCTTTCCATGTATAACTCAAAATCATGAAAGCATAAAGGAACAATCAAATTGACTACATAAAAATATATATTTTTTGAAAAGTCCTCACACAAATGATAACTTGGGGAAAAATAACTGAATCTCATGTCACAGACCAAGACTCCATCTCCCTAATTTATAAATAAAATGAACAGAAGACAAAGAATCATGCAATAAAAAAATTTTCAAATAAACCAGTATAAGAATGTTGGATTGTAGGGGCCTCCCTGGTGGTGCAGGGGTTAAGATGCAACCTATGAAGCTGTCTGCAGCCTCTGCAGCACGAGTTTGATCACCGGCCAGGGAGCTACCCACATGGTGCAGCAGACCTCTCTTGACTCACCCGCTGCTCCCCTCAGCAGTGTATTTCAGTCAGCCTGCCTGTTCTGCTCCCCACTATATCTCTGGTGAATCCTTTCACCCCCAACACATCTGGCCTGTACCCCAGCTTTTGTATGCATAAATAAATCTTTAAAAAAAAAAATGTTGGATTGTAGTATACTTATTTCAATCACATGTTTTTACCTGATAAAGCAATGGTGCAAAGTCGACTCCGCTCATGTGGAGGCCCCCATTTCTCCCAAAGTGCAAACTGACCCCCAACTGCTGACCCCTAAAATAAAAATACAATTCTTGATAAATAAAGAAATTGTGGCATATAAAATTCATATACAATCCATATATATATAAACCATCTGGCTACCTGGCTTATGCCCTGGACTACTCGTGTTGTAATGAGGAAAACTAGTCCAAGGTCAGCTGCTAGAGGGGTGAAGAGAGTGAGAAGTGAGGATCCAAACAGAGAAAATGCAACCACTTTCTTTGTTCCTATTCTTCCAGCCAGGTATCCACTGGGAGCCAATGTCAGAATCATGCCATAGTTGATAGAAGCAAAGAGGATACCCTGGATTTGAGGGCTCCAGTCATACACAGATACCTTAAGGAACAGAATACTGGAGTAAGTCACTTACAGGAAACTCATAAAAAAAAGACTCTTTAAATCTTCCCCTTGCTTTCAAATCACACATCTCCCAATTAAAACTTTTCACTTATAATGGCAGAAATATAACTAGCCAAAGAAACAGCAAAAACATGAGCACAACTGAAATCTTGCATTGCTTACCCTCATAGGAAGAGACTTTAGGGTATTATTTAGGCCATCCAATGAGTCAACAGGAAGTCTTTTAGCAGAACCATTAAAGTGGGGCCGATGGCCTGTATTGTTGACCATGGTTACCATGGTGATGTTCATGATAACACCTTGTGCCCTCCATATGAAATTGCAGAGATGTATGATGAATGCCATTCCATAGCGAGTGGAACATAAGATTGGCACTGGAAAGGTGACATTACATTAATGCTTTCTTTATGGAGCCATCAGTTGTTTTCACAAGTTATAATACAGATATGCCCATCTGATGATTTAAAGGACATTTTTACTGACTTCAGGAAAGGGAGGTACAGAAGGCGAAAATCACTTAGGTTGAGCCAAAGGATTTTGTAAGCCCTGTCTTGCACTGGGGCATAATGCCCTTCTGGTTACTTTTTCTCTCCTATTTTTAGGTTATTGCATTCTATAGTTGACAAAATTACTCACAAGGAAACATATATATAGGCATGTAATATTATATCAAAAGTAAATATATATAAGAAACGTGCACATATTTAAATCATCTGATTTATATATTATGTATGTACTATATTATTATAACTTACATATAAAATATATACACATATATAATGTAACTTAAATGTTAAAGGAGTTAGTTGTTCATTGGTGCAAATGATGATCCTTCTCTGAATCTTCAGGTATTGAGGACAACGCTTCATTTATGTGAACTTAAACCTCCAGCAAGATTTTCTCAGAAGAATGATTGATAACCACAAACAATTCAGTGAAAAAGAGAGGAAGAAGAATGAGCACAGCATTCAAGTAATCTGTCTTTGTATTTCCAAGAAAGGTGGTTATTGCCAGGAAGAAGTTATTGCAATATCCAGAAGAGAAGCAAAGAAACTTGAAGTAGGGTGTAGCAGTAGGGGAGTGAAGATGTGATCAGATTCCATATAAACTCCAGCACAGGAGCATCACTAAGTTGGGGTTTCAATTTTATAGGGCAGAGAGGGGATGGGAGAGGTTCTTGTTCTAACAAGCTAAAAGAATGGAGTTGCTGTTCATTAAATAAGGAAGTTCCGTGGAAGGAACAGAATTTGGGGGAGTGGAATGATAAGAACTTAAAGTGGATAGTTAAGATGGAGTGCATTTTGGAGACCCAGAGAAGGTGTTGAGAATGCTGTTGAATATACAAGTATAGAGTTTAGAAAAGAGGCAGGGTTTGAGGCATACCATTGGAAGTTAATGACCTACAGATCATACTTGAAGCCATTATATATGGGAAACAAGAATAAATAGAGAAGACAATGGAACTCTTCAGTCTTTAGAGTTTAAATGAATGGGAAGGAGCTAGCAAGGAAAGCTAAAAAAGAGGGTTAGCGGGCTAGGAAGGAAACCAGAAGAGTATGGTGTCTAGGAAGTCAGGGTGTCAGATGCTCCTGAGAGGTCATATAATGTGATGGGTGAGAGTCAATTCATTTAATCATTACAAAAATCCTACAAGGCAGCTACTACTGTTATCTCATTTTATAGATTAGGAAAACACAGTGCAGAGAGAAGAGCTCAGAGTGTTAAGATGCCTATGTTCCTATCCATTGTACTGCATGTATATGGGGGGTGTTTATTTTGTTCCAGGTGACTCCATGAGACCACATTTGCTACCCAAGTACACTCATCTGTGGTAGGGGATAGGAGGACAACACCTTGACTCATCAACAAGTACTCAAAGCTTTGAAAGAGGCACCTTGAGATTAACAAAGAGGCTGAAGAGGCTTTCGCTCAAGGCCACATTGCTTTCTTCAAAAATAAACAAATAAATAAACCCATATTGTTTTCTTTTTAAATGGAGCACACTTAAAAGAAGTGTAGTGAATGAGAGGCCTGGGAGGGAAGAATTTGGGAGAAACCTGGGGATATATTGTAATTAGAGAGAGGAGCTCAAATATAACATCTTTGTAAAGGTTTTCCCTTCTGATTCAGGGTTGGGTGGTGACTGTATCAATTCAATCAACTAGTTATCTTTGGGTTCCTGGGCCTCTGATTTCCCTAAGTTGACTTGAGCTCTCAGAGGCCAAAGTTTACTAAAAGCAAGTATTAGCAAACCAAGAAGCTAATGTCACACAAATGAGTAGGGCAAAAATGAGTAGGGTGAGCACCTGTCTTAGTGAGGTTGTTGAATGATGAACTAGAGGATGTATTTTTAAAGACTTAACCTCATGCTTGCTGGATATTATGTTCCCCACAGGTTAGTATAGGTGTTTTTAAAAGTTATTTGTGCCCTGTATCTATTCTGAATGAATTGTTCCAGTCATGTCTACTTTACGAGGTTGGTGCCAATGCTGTTAAATATTCTCACTGACCCCAAGCTACGTAAGAATGTGGGAGTGTGTTTGTGAATTAATAAATGTCCTGAAGGCATAATATTTAACCACTTAAAGAGAGCATTGATTGACACTGTGAGTCATCAACTTTTGAAACTGGAAAGTAAAATTGAGATATTCAACACTATTCTAGTCAAAGTCCAGGAGCTTTTTTTAACCTGATGTAACAAACAGATCCTAAGGTGATCCCCAGTGATTAACAACATATTGCACTTACACATTTGTGTGATTCCCTCTCTTTGTGCAGGGAAAGGACCTATGAGTTGCTTCTAACCAGCAAAGAAGATGTCTCTCTCATAATTACATTTTTTTTTAAAGATTTATTTATGCATACAAGAGCTGGGGTATAGGCCAGAGATGTGGGGGGTGAAAGGATTCACCAGAGACAGAGTGGGGAACAGAACAGGCAGACTGACGGAAGTACACTGCTGAGGGGAGCAGCGGGCGAGACAGGAGAGGTCTGCTGCGCCATATGGGTTTCTTCCTGGCCGGCCGGGGATCGAACTTGTGCTGCAGAGGCTGCGGATTGCTTCATAGTGTGGTGCTTAACCCCTTGCGCCACCAGGGAGGCCCTCTCATAATTACATTTTGTTACATGTGACACCATCTAAGCAAACTGAAGCTAGGCACTGTTCTTGTAGGTTTAATGAAATAAGCAGAAAGTTGGAGAGTCTCACATAGTGAGAACTGTGTGTAGCTAACATCCAGACCCCTTGGCTGTATATCTGTAAGGAAACCTAATTTCACCAACAACCTAAGTGAGCTTGGAATGAGTTTCTTCCTGAGTCTAGCCACAAATGAAAATACAGTTACAAGATGTAACTGCAGCCTTGTCAGGCCCAGAAAAGAAAAACCAGGTAAGCCAAAGTATGTGTAGATGTGTGCATACATATATAAAATAGTCGATTAACAAAACAGAACTCCGCAACTTAAATATCCTATCACAATAGGATTCTTCAGGCAAATAACATTTTAGCTAGTACATATTTTGGAATAATATTATGTATCCTTTAAGAATAATGGTTTAGGGCCTCCCCAGTGGAGCAGCTGGTTGAGCGCAGCACTGTAAAGCTGTCTGCAGCCTCTGCGGCCCCGGTTCGATTCCCACATGGCGCGGCAGATCCTCCTTGTCTCGCCTGCTGCTCCCCTCAGCAGTGTATTTCAGTCAGTCTGCCTGTTCTGCTCCCTGCTCTGTCTCTGGTGGATTCTCTCACTCTCCTACGCTTCTGGCCTGTACCCCAGTGCTTGTATAAATAAATAAATCTTAAAAAAAAAAAAAAAAAGACAGGGCCTCCCCGGTGGTGCAGCGGTTGAGCGCTGGGTTGTGAAGCTGCCCGCAGCCTATGCAGTGCCAGTTGGATCCCCGGCCGCCGGGGTAGGGTCCCACATGGTGCGCAGACCTCTCCTGCTGCCCGCTGCTCCCCTCAGCAGTGTATTTCGTCACTCTGCCTGCTCTGCTCTCCCCTCTGGCTCTGGTGAATTCTCTCACCTTCCCGCGTTTCTGACTGTACCCAGTGCTTGTATAAATAAATAAATAAATCTTTAAAAAAAAAAAAGACAGAGAGAGAACAATGGTTGTACCATAAAGCAATATGGAAAATATGGGTGGTCGTATTAAATTTTTCTTTACCTAATTAAATAATGCAAATATATAAAATATTAAATTGAGACAACTTGGTAGCAATTATCATAAATACAAATACATATGAACAAACATTAAAATAAAATCCTTTTAGAATATTGGTATTTGTTCACCATGGAATATTACTCAGCATTCAAAAAAGATAAACACATGCAATTTGCAGCAACATGGATGGCGCTGGAAGGGATCATGCTCAGCGAAATAAGCCAAAAAGAAAAGGAAAAATACCGGATGGTCTCACTCATAGCAGGAATCTAGAAAACTTAAATAAGGGACCAGGAAAATGAATATCTATAAGAAAATGAAAATCATAATCAACAAACAACTATGAACCAGAGACACTTTATGAGGGGAGGGGGGTGAGGGGGAGGGACTGGGGTCAAAATAAAGGGGTTGCAATTGTTTGGGGAATATAAAAATAAAAAAATTAAAATAAATAAATAAATAAATCTTTAAAAAAATTAAATAAATAAATAAATAAATAAGGATCATCCAAAAAAAAAAGAATATTGGTATTTGTTGCCCTCCTATGTTTGCAAAATGTACATTTATTTTACTTGATATTTTAAAAGAACTGAACAAATTACAAGATATAAATTCATTTCTTTGTATTACAACGTTGTAGATAAAGAATAACCATAAATCCTAAAAAGAGTTTAGGTTGCGTTTACCTTTTCTGAGCTTCTTCTCTGTTTGTTTATCTTGGGAGAATTTACTGTTATCTGCTGTGGGTTTCAACTCTGTAACGGAGGCCATAGTGTTCTTCTCTCCTGATGACTGGCTTTCACCTACAAGGGAGATATGTAATCCACAGATGCCAGCCAAGAGAAAGAGACTCCTTTGGAACATTTAAACAGAGGGTACCAAGCAAGCAAAGGCTGGGCCATTTCATCAGGATGGGGTACAGAGGGGATCATTTGTCCCTCTTGGTGTAATGCAACAGGTATACTGTACCTGGGGTCTAGAACTGTTTGTATTTAGGATCTAGAGTGCTCACTGTGTACACTTCAAGAGTGCTGGTTTTCAGAGACATCCTGCAGGGGAGGAGGAGGGAGAGCAATCAGAGGGGGAGGGGAGGAGCACAGGGGACTGTGGTGATGGTGCACGGGTGCATTAGTGAAGGAAATTCTATGAGAACTACACCTGGGGGCAGGGAAGCAAATATTGCTTAAAAAGGAACAATGATGTACAAAATAAATAATTTTTTTTAAAAAAAGAGTGCTGGTTTTGGAACTAGGCATCTGCAAGTTCAATTGCAGGCTATGATTTAGCTAATGTGCCCAAACCACTAGTAGCAAAGGTGTCTCAGTTTCCCATGTGTTGCTGACAGAAATAATCACAGCAGCAGCAGCACCTTTAGCAAGGATTGTAAGGATTCGCGATTGCTCATGCCTAGCAAGTGCTTGATGTCACCATCTTTGGAAATCTCACAGTTAGGGGTCAGCTCAGAGCTGTGCTTTACTGGACCCTCTACTGCACATGAGACCTGGCTTCTGCAGTCCCAGTGATTCCCATCCTGCTTCCCTGCTGGACCCACTGTGAGTGTTGCTGATGCATGTGTCACTAGTAACTGGGAACGAAGTTTGCATAATGAGATGATAAATTTCTAATCCTACATTGATTTTGGCCATGAGGGTGTTTCTACAGAGTTCCACATATTTTTGCATATTAGGACTTAAAAACAATCTTTACTGCTTGCAATACTAGTATCTTAAATACTCCAGGGGATTTTTGTGTGGTACTGTGTGTAGGATTAGAATATTTGTGCAATATTTAGTGCTCAATTTACTAAATGTATAAAATTTCTTCAAGAAAATTTTTCAAAATATATAACTACTTATATCACGAGTAAATCAAGGCTGTTGGCTTAATAAACAAGGTTGGGGTAAACTTTTAAATATTGGCGCTTGACTAAATCTGGTAGAATGCAATTGTTGCAAACTGAGGTAAGATTTCTTAACATCTCTTTATTCTTAGAGGTTTCATTATTCTGAGATGTTTTTTCCGGAGGGCCGAGGGCTCACCTCCGGGCAGTGGGCTGCCCATTAGAACATACAGTGGCATTCTCTCCAGCTCTTTGCTGCTTTTTTATTTTCACAACAGTGTATGGTGACAGAGATTTCCGGGTCCTTTTTTGTTCTTAGATACTGCTTTTCCTCAACCACCTGCCGTACTCCTAGGATCCAGAATCATTCATTCTTTATATACATGAACTTTACAAGTAGACATAAAAAAAGACAAAGGGACACATGTCTGTCTATTCCCACTTACCTGTCCAAGTTTACTTTTAAAATATCCCTAAATACCATTCTTGTTTTTTTACGTTCCAACTATTATATTAGTATTTCTCACATGAATGTCTCCTAAATCACATTATGGAAACACGATTTAAAGGTGAGTCCATATACAACTACACAATTTAGATTGCAACTTTCTTTTTATGTTAAAATTATCCTACTGGGTTGCAGGTTATGTTCAGAGTGTGGCCTTTGGATACCTCCTCCTATTTCTAGTTATATTTTCCTTAAACCGCTTATTGAGGTATGACTGACATATAGTGAACTATGATGATTACTCCCTAAAAGTTTTCTCCTATCTTTTTATAATCCTTCCCTGTGGCATCTCCCGCCCCTCCCCCATTTGTTTTGCTCTTCTTCCTTGGCAACCAATGATCTGCTTTCTTCTGATATAGATTATCTTGAATTTTCTAAAATGTTTATTATAGAAATGGAATTATATAAGGTGCACTCACTTATTTTTCCTGGTTATTTCACTCAGCTTAATTCTTTTAAGACTCATCTATAGTATGTAAATCAATAGTTCATTTTTTTTATATTTCCGAGTTACATTTCATTACACGGTTATAACAGTTTAATTATCCATTCACTTCTTGATAAAACAATTACATTGTTTGTAGTCGCCATTAAAATAAGCTCCTGTGAAGAGTCTTACACAGGTCTTGGTTTAGACATGTGCTTTCATTTCTTTTAGATAAATACCTAGCAGTGGAATGACTGGGTCATTTTACAAGTAAATGTTTAACTTTTTTCAGATAATGGTAAACTTTTTCCAAAGTAGTTGTACCATTTTAGATTTCCATTAATAGAGTATGTTCTGGATTGTCCACATACTCAACAATTTAGTGTGGTCAGTCTTTTTAATTTTCAATATTTTAAGAGATGTAGAGTAATATCTTTCTGTGGTTTTAATATTCACCTAACAAAGTTGAGAGTGTTTTCATGTTATTATTTGCTATTAACATATCTTCCTTAGAGAAGTGTTTCTTCCAATCTTGGTATTAAACTTTCTAATTCCATGGTGTAGGCAGGTCATTTTAAAATTTGATCTTTCATACTGAGGGAAATTGCCCTAATTCTAAACACAAAGACTATTTGAAAGATATTTTACCAAATGCCAGAGATGTGGCATCATGTTGTGCAACTTGGCAACGCTGAGCAGGAACATGTTGTTCCCAATAACAGCTTTTCCCCATGAGTGATAGTTAGTCCTCACTTCCATGTCCTGTTAATATGTCAGTCAATGTAAGTTAGTGGTAAGTTACATGGTAAAGGCTGTGACCCCTACTGTGGGGCTGTTTGGACAGGAACGTTCTGAATGTCACATTTCAGTTCTAAGTGAATATGAGATTATCCCCCAGTTAAGAGGAAGGTGAATTGCTCAGCTCTCTCACCTCTTCACAGAACACCAGATGCTGCTTCTTGTTCTTAGTTACATGATGGAAAGACTGGATGACTAGTCAAGAAGAATTGCTTAGTGCAATACTAATAGTCACTAACTTGGACTATGACTGCCTCAAATGAATACAGTTTCTGTAAATGGAATCTGTTGGCTTTAAAATTAGAAATATGGGCCTCCCCAGTGGCGCAGCGGTTGAGCGCTGGGTTGTGAAGCTGCCTGCAGCCTCTGCAGCGCCAGTTCAATCCTCAGCCGCTGGGCGAGGGTCCCACATGGCATGCAGACCTCTTTTGCCACGCCCACTGCTCCCCTCAGCAGTGTATTTTGTCCATCTAGCTGTTCTGCTCCACGCTCTGGCTCTGGTGAATTCTCTCACCCTCCTGCGCTTCTGACTGTACCCAGTGCTTTTATAAATAAAAATAAATAAATCTTCAAAAATAAAATAAAATAAAATTAGAAATATTCTCCCATTTAATTAATCGATAATTGGGATTAAGAAGTTGTTTTTACCTGACCCATAATATGAAAAAGTGAAAGCATATATATATATATATATGCATATATATATATATATATATATATATGATCTGGCAGGAAGAAATGGAGATAAATCTCAGTGGTCAAAATTTAATCCCTTAGCAGTTGGGTCTGAGTTCAGAAATAACGCCCACATTTGTATATAACCAAATTAGCAACCAAGAATGGATGCTTAAAACTGAGTCCCTTAACTATTGATGCTGGACAATTCCACTCCTAGGTATTTACCCAAATGACACAGAAACATCAATTCCAAAGAGCACCTGCACCCCTATGTTTATAGCAGCACTGTTTACAATAGCTAAGATTTGGAAACAACCCAAATGCCCAAAAATAGATGACTGGATCAAGAAGATGTGGTACATATATACCATGGAATATTACTCAGCATTCAAAAAAGATAAACACATGCAATTTGCAGCAACGTGGATGGCGCTGGAAGGGATCATGCTCAGCAAAATAAGCCAGAAAGAAAAAGAAAAATACCGGATGGTCTCACTCATAGCAGGAATCTAGAAAACTTAAATAAGGGACCAGGAAAATGAATAACTATAAGAAAGTAAAAATCAAACTCAACAAAAAACTATGAACCAGAGACACTTTTTGAGGGGTGGGGGGCAGGAGGGGAGGGATTGGGGTCAGAATGGGGGGGTTGCAATTGTATGGGGAATATAAAAATAAAATTTATTATTTAAAATAAAAAAAAAGAAACTTCAAAATAAATAAATAAATAAATTTGGGTCTTAAAAAAAAAACAACAAAAACTATTGGTGCTGGAATACATTCTTGGTTTCCCCTACCTTAGATGCTTTGATGAGGGTTACCTGGCATCTGACAGTTGCCTTATCCAAGAAATTCAAAACTTTCTGGATAGGAGAGTGGCTGGATTTTTGTAGAAGAAGGTTAAATGGAGATCCTAAAAAGAAATAAAACAATCTGAAAACAACTCAGGAATAGTAAGTTATATCACACAGCAAAATATAAAAATTGTTGAAGGCATAGAAGATGCTGAATGAGCCAAGAAAACAAGAGAACACCCCACATGGCTCCCTCAAAAAGGCAGAAGAGGATTAAGACTGTGGTATACTGAAGTCAGTTCATACAGACCCACAAAAGTTCTTCATTAAATTTTTAGGAATTTTGCAAGCTCATTTTTGAAAGAGCCACTATCAGCAACTAAATTATACAAATCCAGAATTAAATAAACTATACTTTTAAAATATGTTAACTATTTAAAGCTCATCACTTCATAATTATTTCTTTGCATTTTACTGTCATATATTCTCACATTCATTTATGTCCCTACATCTACACTCATATATATAAATACAGGCTGCTATGTATCTTAACTCTGCAGTCAGTGATGTCCTGTTGGAAGCTTTAATAGCCCCTCCAAAAAAGACAAAGCTAATGACATCCTGCACTTAAGAAATTTGTCATACAATATTGTATTAGAACTCTATTCCCTATTGATAATGTGTGCAGCTTTTTCTCTTAATTTGATATTAATGAAACATATATTTATAGTCAGATTTTTGTGGCCCTATAGTGATGTGGTAAGAAAACTTTAAAAACTCAGAGTGAATTTGTGAGAAATAGAAAAGTTCATGGACAATATTACTGGAAAATGGGGTATTTTAACTCAATGTTATTTTAAATGTAAAATAAGCACATTAGTATCAGAAAGTTGATGTAAATCCTCAAGTGGCATGGCAGATGTCACTGACATGAAGTTAATTTGAATAGTTCAAGCTTTTTTGTGGATTGTAATGTAGACTCAGACAATGTTCCAATGTCAATAACTCAAGCCCAAATTTGAGGCATTTGTGCTTTTTGAGGTTAAAAATAGCCAACATGAATTCACTGAATTTAGAGTTAAATACTCGATAACATGACTTTATATAGAATTTCTACCATATGGATACAGAGACATAAACCAACTCAAAAACATAAGTGGTGATAAAATGCAGTGAAAAATCATGAAGTGATGAACTTTATTAATTACTTTTTTTTAAGTATAGTTTACTTAATTCTAAATACAGAAAGCTAAAAAATAGAACTAGTGTAATTCATAGTGCTGAAGTTGAAAGTGGTTTCAGTTTAATGGACATAATTTGTGTGTGTGTGAGCAATAATTCTACAATAGATCATCAATAAGAGTTAATGAGTATATATATGGAAGAACTGGCAGATTGAATACAAATCCATGTGTGTTATGGTTGAATTTCAACCGCAGGTTGCCTAGACACAAGAGTTTTGAAAAAAAAGAAAAGAAAAAGGTAGAAATGGAAGGAAGAAAATTGTACACCTTACATATTAATACCTATGTTATACCTCATTAAAATTGAAGAAAAAAGAAAGTAGTCCATGAGATTCAATTGACTACATGCATAATTTATCATAAATAGTATCATATATTTTATTATTATTTTTAAATTGCAGAGCCTTGTATTAGTAGAATTATTTTAAACTATCATGTCTGTATATATATATTTCCCCCATGAAAATCCAGTTGTAAAATATTCACCAACATATCACCAGGTAAAGGAGAACCAACACACCTTTACCTTGAGCCTCCACCCTTAATGCAATCATCAATTAATAAATTCACATATTTATTTGGCTACCAACACTTAAAAATTCCTAGTGGACATTATAGCATTTGGCACTCTTGTTCCAGGAATGTCAGAGATAAACAATTTATAAAGAAGTATTTTTTTCTCAAGTAGCAAAGGCTCAGTTTCTGCATTGAAAGAATGAGTATGAAATCTATCTGGTGCCTGTGATTCAAGTTCATTTTATTTGCTATCCTGAGATACTCAGATCAAAGTCCTCTGCAACAGTAAGCATAGTGTGAGAATTAGTAGACCTTCCAACTTCCCATGGGGGTGGTGGTTCTCAATGAAATGAGCAATAATGAGTTTCCTCCTGTCATAGTTGCACAACTAAATTCCATAATTTTAAATGTCATTTATCACCATGACCCATAGATCCTTGTTTCAGAAAACAAGGATCCTTAATGTACCTATAGTTTATTGACATCTAAGGATTGATGCAATCTAATCAGTGTAAAATACAATATATACATTCATATACAAACATAATATTCATATACATATACACACATATGCACATGCACATATATATATACATTCATGGAAAATACAAACATATTTTATGCATTGTTTTAGATATCTATACAATAAGTCATCTCTTAATATCCTCAATAGGTTCTTGGAAACTGTGACTTTAAGCAAAACAACATAAAACAAAGACAATTTTACTATAGTGTTAATTAATAGAAAACGGATTTGAGAACCTGCAGAATATTTCTACTCAAAAATGATCAAATTTCTAAATAAATACCCCAAATACTTTTTTATATTTAATAACCATCCCTGTTCATCCATTCATTCACTTACTCATTTTAAAACACATTTACTCCAGTTCAGGGTCACAGGTAGACAAATCCTATCCTAGCAGCTCAGGATGCAAGGGGAGAGCCACGCTTGGACAGGATGCCTTTCCATTCTAGAGCGTACTCACATGTTTACACATATCACTCTGGCTGGGACAATTTAGACACACCAATGAACCCCATGTGCACATCTTTGGGAAGTGGAAGGAAAACAGAGGACCCATTGAACACCCACACAGACATGGGGAGGACCTGCTAACTCCACACAGGCAATATGGTGGGCCTGGAAATTAACTGGCTTTTTCTCATCAATATTATAAGGAAATGACATTGAACAAAGCAAAATTATTCATTTGATGACCAAGTGTGTAGGTATATATGTCTCTATATACATATGCATATATATGACATATATAACATATATATTATTTTCTCTATTGATTCAGAAAACTGCACAGATTGCCTTGGTCAGAGATAGCATATGGCATCCTGAGATGTTTCCGGTTCAAAGATGTTTTTGTAGGGAATCACACTGTGGATGTGCTTCCTGCAGAAACCATCAGGTTTACAGATGGGGGGTGTGCTATTAATAACATGTTCCCTACACATCATACGGTCACAAATACCACCAAAATTTGCAGCTTCAACATTCCCAACTTGAGAACTCACCGTGAATCCCTCCTCCCAACTGTCCCCAGCCCACCTACACTATTCTGCTGGCTCAAGTGAGGATTCCATGGCCTCATCTCTACACTCCTCTTGTACTCTCCAGCCATTTTCATTTGATTGTTGATTGTCTTGGTTCTTGACCCAGCATTCCTCTAGATGTTGTCATGGATTGGAGCCACCTCTAGTCCTGTCAAAGTCCTGGACCATAACTTTGATCTGATTGGGAAACTAAGGCAATAAACTCTATTACAAAGATGGGAGTCCTTAGGGCACTGAGAATAGCACAGTTGCTAAAGTGGATCTACTGAGCCCAGTACAACTTTCCTGGGGGTTGGGGACAGCAGCAACTCTTCATGTGAGAGATGGAGATGTGGTCACCAGTTTTCTCTATCTGGAGGTTGCATTCATCCTCCCACAACTACCCTGCAGCTTTTCCTGAATATCCCACCATCTTCTGGTCCAAAGTCACTCTCGGCACTATATGAGCTCCTGAATTAGACAGCTTATATCAACCCCAGATGGAGATATTATTGAACTTCTCCATCCATATGATCCAGTTGCTAAATGAAAGAACAGATTTTTGCCTACAAGCCCTCAAAATTCACCCCCAAAATTCAGCTTGTAAACTCCTCACCTCACATTTCTTGGAATTATTTTCCACAGTTGGCAAGATCTCCAGAGTGTATGGATGACCAGGCACAGAACCTCAGCTTCCTGCTTCTATGGCTCTTTTCTCTACTTCGTAAAGGAAATGGAGGCTTCACATTTTCACTCATTTTTTTTTATTAAGATGAGAAACCTGGGATTTTGCTAAAAATGGTCAATGGCTACACAGAAGGGTCCCTTAGAGATCTCTTATCAACACCAAGGTAAGCGACTTACCAGCTTCGTATGTGAGGAAAGACATCAATTTAACTGCTCTTCCTTCAGTTCTCTCCTTTCACCTTCTGGTCAGTGAACAGTTGAGACTTCTTTGCTAAGACTTGAGAAGTTAATCATTAATGCAATTCATCAAATGAGGTTGAATCGGAAGCTCTTCTGGCCAAGTGACCTGAGGGAAGTTTTCATAAGTGTGTCCCTGGCAACTGGGAATCTGAATCCTTTGTAGCTCTGCCTCCTTCTCTCGCTGGGGTGCCCTTCCCTAGCTGTTCCCTCAGGCACAGCTCCGCAACCTCAGATGTGTTCTCTAGGTCAGAAATCTGTGTGTGGTTTTGCTTTGCTTTGTCACGTCTTGAATACCTTTAGTTCTGTTGTGAAAAGGTGAAAAAAAAAGAGAAAGCAGTATGCAAACTGGTCCAACCACTATGGAAAGCTGTGTGGAGGTTTCTCAAACTACTAAAAATGGGGTTTCCATATGACCCAGCAATTCCATTCCCAGAATCTACCCAAAGGACACAAAAACATTAATTTGAAAGGACACCTGCACCCCTATGTTTATTGCAGCACTAGTTACAATAGGTAAGATATGGAAACAACCCAATGCCCAAAAATAGATGACTGGATCAAGAAAATACTAAAATATACACAATGGAATATTACTCAGCAATCAAAAAAGATAAACTCATGCCATTTGCAGCAATGTGGATGGAACTGTAAAGAATTATGCTCAATGAAATAAGCCAGAACAAAAAAGAAAAATAATGTATGGTTTCAATTATAGGAGGAATGTAGGGGAACCAAACAAGGGATCAGGGAAAAAATAATTATAATAAATTAAAAAAAATTAATAGGCAACTATAAATCAGAGACATTCTACAGGGGGAGAGAGAAGGATCAAAACAGGGGAGGAAAGAGCATAGGGACTATGGTGATGGTTCACAGGGGAATTGGTGGTGGGAATTTTACAGGGACTATACCTGAGAGAAGAAGGCATACATTGTGCAAAAAGGAAGAATGATATAAAATATATATATAAAATTAAGAAAAAAAGAAATTGAGTACTGTTTTCTTCCTTACTATTGTGTTTTCTTCGTGTAAGTTTAATTTTTATTATTGAAATACATGTGCTATAATATTACAGATAAACCTGAACTTCACGCTGATGTTTTCCCAGTCCATTCTTTATACACACTCACACACACCCCCCCAAAAAGCTGATATAACTTTAGTGAGGTTTCTCCATATTTTTCTATTTTTAACATCTGGGAGTTGTTCATAAACTATATAAAATAGGGCCTCCCTGGTGGCGCAAGGTGTTAAGCACCGCCCTATGAAGCAATCCGCAGCCTCTGCAGCACAAGTTAGATGCCCCACCGGCCAGGGAGCAACCCACATGGCGCAGCAGACCTCTCCTGGCTCTCCCTCTGCTCCCCTCAGCAGTGTACTTTGGTCAATCTGCCTGTACTGTTCCCCACTCTGTCTCTGGCTAATTCTCTCACCCCCGCATCTCTGGCCTATACCCAAGCTCTTGTATGCATAAATAAATATATAAAATAATATAAATAATGTTTATATAAAACAATGTTTATAAAATAATGTTTTGCATTATTTCTACATTTGTTTACATGCTATCATGCAGTATGGACCATCTATAACTAATTGGAGAAAAATGCGACATGAATTTAGAATACCCACATGGGCACAGTGGAGGCCTAGTGCTCTCAATTTCTCTTTGTTGACTTGTTTTCATTTACACCACTGATTGAAACATCCTCACTGCTTTCTAAATGTGTGTATGTTCTGTTTGTCTTCTCTGAGAATGAGGCCAAGCTCTCCGACTCAGTTTAATGTTGCTGGTACATTTCCAGCTCCCCCAGGCTCTAGGTTCACCATGCTGACTTCTCTCCCTAAGTGAGCATTGGAATCAGTTTCCAGCCGGGGAAAATTGTGTCTGGTTCTGCATTCCCATGAATTCCCTTGGTTTTACCTTCTAGTCATCACTCGGGCTTTGATTTCTTAGTTTATGGTCCCTGAGAAGATGGCTTTTCAATTTTGAATTTGACTATTTGAACAGTATTGTGGGAGAGTAAACAAACTTTGGGTACCCTATAGAGTTCATTGCTGAAATCAAGAATTCAGAAGGAGGTGCTCATGTTTGGGAGAAATCAGAGTTACTATTTTCCAAGCATTTATTTTATAACCTCCTCGTGTTTTCTTCAAGAAGGCTTTATGATCATCTTTTTTAGGTAAAGAAGGAAAAGGAAAGGCAGATTTGTTCCATCTACACGCTGGGATTTAAGCATGGGTAATCCAACGCCACTATGTAGGGGATAGGGGATGCAAATTTCACTTTCCTGCGTAAAAGATTTTTCCCTGAGTCATTTTCGAGACTCTGGACCCTGTGATAAATAATCAACACCTTCAGAGTTTAAAGACCATGTGAAATACTTCTAACCCAGAATTATCCAAGTCAGAAATTGTGGCTTGGTTTTGCAATTTAATTTTTAACTTCATTTTAAAATGTTCACCAGTTGCTTGTTCTTGCGTTTTACTTGGTATTACTTGGTAGCAAGAGACCCAAGTTGTCTCTGTGTGGGAAAAATGAATCCAACTTGACTTCACTTGATTGATTTTTAAATACTTGAATATACATTGAAATATTTCCTTGACTTAGACTATAATGTCCAACTTTTAAAAATTTATATGCTTTTTTTTGGAGAGTGTTGGTTTTTAAATAGATTTGTTTTAGTCCTAAGGATCATTAGAGGGGAAAGTGTATGTTTCCCAGTTGGTAACTGTTAGATTTATCCTCAGAGTTGTTTTCAGAATACTGAGAATGGCTATCATCCATTATTAGCCTTATGACAATTCAGCAGAACTGAGTTCTGATTGTTGGTGATATGTCAGAGAACTCCAGTGCATAATCCTACTACGAGCACAGAAAACCTGTTGTTTTTGATCTAGCAGGTCAGGGTAGGCCCTGGCCTCTCACATATATAATTTGCCCCAAACCTCATAATGTCCAACACATTCAGGTGATTCAGGGGGAGAGGCAAGCTAGATGAGTCTAAATCCTGCAATAAAAGACTTGACTAAATACACTGTTATGGTCATTCTTCAGAACTTGAAGCTGAAGTTTGCCTCAGGCTAGACTTGGCTTCTTTAAGGTTCCAACATTTATCTTTGTTTTATTACTGAGAGAATTTTGGTTTATAACATTATACGTTGCAGGTATACACACTGAACTTTGACATACTCACTGCAATGTGGTCACCACTGAAAGTCTAGTTTCGATGCAACATTATGCAGCTGACCCTCTCTCTCTTGACTTTTCACACACACACCCAACTCTCTTTCCCTCTGGTAACCACCCATCTGTTGTCTGATTCTTAGAGTTTGCTTATTCAGGTGCTTTGTTTTTGTTGTTTGTTTGCTTATATTCTACATAGGAGTGAAACATCATATGCTATTTTTCTTGGCTGAGCCATCATTTAAACTTATGTAAAGAGTTTCTGATTCAACCACTTATCTTAAAGCATCGGACTTGGTCAATCTGTTTAGATTCCTTCCTCTCCCACTCACATTCCTTAGTCCCTCTCTTTCTTTCTTTCTCAATACTTTAAAAGGGCAAGTTTCTTAGGGAAAGGAGAGAGAAAAATAAAGGTACCTGCATCTCCTAGGCAGGCAGGAGAACTGCCCTCTTTTCCCTCTCAATGCCAAAGGAAGACAAGGAGGAAGATCATTGACCCCCATTGTTGCAACAAGAAAGAATTAGGGGCCAAGTTCATTGTTGTTTATTGAGCTGCAAACTTAAGCTTCACGGTGCTCAGTTAGTTATGGCTTCTATTTGTCAAACACGCATGCTTAGAAGTGACAGGGTCCACCTGAAGTGATGTTAGAAGAAAATGAAAGAAAAGGTAGACACTGAGATAGGTCAGAAGGAGATAAGGAGGCCTGACTGAAGCAAACACAGCTCTGGAGATCTCAGAGGCTGTAATTAATCTCTCCTTACACAAGAAAACAAAATAAAATTCTTCAAACTCTTAATTCCTTAATTCAGCTGTCCTTTTTGTCCTTAATCTTTTTCATGAGGTAATAGGTTCTGGGTCTTGGGTCTGAAAAACCAAGGCTCTTATTTGCTCAGCCATTCACCATTGAACCAAAGTATCAAATATTCTGATCGGCTGTGCCCATCATCCCAATGTTTTTCAAACCACAATCTACAAACTCTCGTGCCAAATCAATCTAGTGTTTTGTGAACAGCACTTTTTAATAACAAAATGAACCCCTTAAAATAGCATTCTAATGGAATGAGCCACAGTGCATCCTCCTTAGTAAGAGTAAGGATTATTTTGTGAAACATTTGATTCTTAAACTTTTGATTCTTATTGCTGCTTCCCTGTATAAAAAATGTATCCAAAAAAAGTTGAAATTTTCTTTCCAGTGCACACATTTTATTTCTATTGATAATTGATAATGCCTCTGCTTACCAGATTCAACACTTTTGTTTGGTCTTTCAACAACCACAGCTTAGAGAATGATTGCTTAACTGCATACTCACTTTTTATTATTCATCAGGCTTAATGGCCATTCCTCCTGTGGGTCTAAAGCCAAAGGTTAAATGTGAGCCTCACTCCTCACTCCAGTGTAGTCTCCACCTACAGTCCAGTGTGAGAACTAACTTCAGATTCTGGTTGTCACAAGTTGGTAACTGTTGAAGAAGCTTAAGATGATCTAGTGTAAGTTTTAATAAAAGCAAGTTTTAGATTGACTTCTGCCACATGGACTTGCTTTTATGAACAAATATTTATTTGAAAGTTGGTATCAAAACAATTCATACCACCTTTTCTGTAAGCTGCTGTGGAAATATGACCTAGCACCAAATGTTTGTTTTCCTTTAATGCACAACATTACTGAGGCAGGGTTCTGCAGCCCTCAAAGTTGGTGTCAGACAAAAGAAAATGAATCTAAACTAATGATTTGGAAACAAACTCATTTAGAAGTCAAACTTAGGATGCCTTCTATAAAACTACAGTTTCCAGCCATCACTGGATCCTTCAATCAGGAATTCATTAGAGTCCAGCTTTGGTAAAAGTGTGGCTGACAGCCCTCCTGGTAGGCACCTCCTTGGGGTTATGACTCATTCTCAAGAATCCTGGCTGATCCTGTTGGAGCACAGTCCACTGTGTGAAACCTTAACCAATTGACATGTACATATTTTCCCCTATTACGATATTTGAGGGCAAAATTCAATCGTATCATGTCAAATAGAGGATGTCAGAGCACATTCCTTAGACGTGAGAAAGCAATGAGTCAACAACTGACAAGTTCACTCTAACCTGACAACAAATAAAACAGCCCAAGTGAGCAAAAGTGCTTGACAGGCAGCACAGAAAACCTTCTTTCACAAAATGCTAGTTTGCATGGAAACACAATATGAAACTAAGCTTTAAAGGAACTGCTGTTACAGAATACTGCTGGGAGGAAAAAAAGACTAAGTGAAAAGGGAAGACAGTGAATATAACAAAGGAAAGGAATAGAGAAACTTTACTGAAATAATATTATGCAATATCTGTGTATAGTTTTCACTGAAATTGTAATGACTTTTAAAATACCTTTTGGTTTCACTTCCTTTTTTCCTAAAAAAGCAAGTTAGTTGCTGGGCTTTATTATCTAAGTGTTATTTGTCCTTCAGCTAATGGTGCTTCTTGGTTTTCTTGGGCAGTAGCGCCATCTGGAGGTTGAGAAGGACATGGCTCTAGAAGATGACTAACCCAGCAACTTGTTGAGGTCTTAGTCACTGCCCAAGACCAGTTGAAAGTGGCAAGGGACAGTGCGTTGGCTCATAACCTCAGCCAGGTACACAGCCAGGTGAGTATATTCATGATTAACAGGTATTCCCCAAACTGAATACTTGGAATTATCCCTTTATTGACAACTGGGAAGTATTTACATTCTGGGCACTGCCCATTTTAAAATGGGAAGAGAGATAGGGTAGACATAGGCATATTTTCAGGTAGTTTAAGGAAATAAGTGGAATTTATGAAAGTTGGAGAAGACCTGGGGAAATGTATTCATGTACTTTCAGCACTCAGAAGTCCATGGAGAAAGCAAAGTAAAAGATCCAAAGATAAAAATGTGCCGAAACTAGGAGATGGATAATAAGATTCCAGCACACAGAAAAATAGATGAGGGATTCTTAACAAATAGAACTTAATTAAAACAAAATTGAAAGAAACTCGAAGACCACTAGCTGAGACCAAATTATTCATGATACCCAAAGTAACATTAATTGAATGTGAGTAACATCTGGGTGAAATTATGGATTCCAGAGAAAGGAGAGGCTCCTATAGCACCTAACCCAACACCCCTCTCAGAAAATTAGTTGGCTGACCAGACTTCCTTATCATATTAGATAGCAGAAAGAGACTAGCAGGAATTCAATAAGAATTCAATAGCTATTAGTGTTAATAGCTAAATAATGTTTTAATATATTAAGACTATAATCCGGTATGGCATACTAAGAAATTCTCTGCTATTCTGAGACTCAAGGATTATCTAACTACTTTTTCAAAATAATCTCCATTAAAATATATTAGGAAGGGGAGGGTGGGTGATCAGGAAAAAAAAAAATGTCCATGCCCAGGGGTAGGCTAAGGTAGGTGAGGAGTGGCTAGGTTGCAAAATTAAAGAGGTACCCACTCTCATGTGACAGATCTGTGTTTCCAAGAGATCAGTATTGCTTTGCTCTAGTTGCCTTGAATGCCATTCAAATAACAATAACAATTATGTACTCAAAAGACTGCAATTCTTTTAAGGAAAGTATCCAATGCTACAATAAGATCTTCACTGCAACAGGCTAGAGCAAAGTTTCTGAGAGTTGTATGCTAGGGTGCTCCTTGAATATAAAGGAAGAATCAACAGTTGCCTTTTACTTCATAGGTTATTAACTTGAGAAGGAAACATTAATAAAACTAACACAACAGAACATAATCTTCCCAGAAAAGTGAACCTTCTCTAACTCTTAACCACTCTGAAATATCAGTAAATTGAAAGAAATGAACCAAGCTTCCCAAATAAAGTGAATAAGCAAAGCAAAAGGAAGTAGGAGGTAAGACTTATAAAATATAAAGCAAATAGACTCTATAATAAGAAGACAGGCTATCATTAAAATAAATAAATCACTAAGGGGTCCAACAAAAAAGCAGAAAAAAGTATACACACATCGTGTCAGAAGTATAAAGAAAGCTCAAACCTTAGATGAAGGATGGTAAATATATAAAAATAATTTAATAAAACATTTAAGTATTTTTGCAAAGTAGTTTAAATGGCTAGTCTTCCAAGATAACAAAAATTGTCCAAATTAATGGAAGAAAATAAAGAAACCCTTAAAAGTTTATAACCAAGAAGAAAATTGAGAAAATTGTCAAAGACTTTTTGTTTTGTTTTGTTTTGTTTGTTTGTTTTATTTAAATTTTATTTTTATACTCCCCATACAATTACAACCCCCTTATTTTGACCCCAATCTCTCCTTTCCCTACCCCCACACCCCATAGAGTGTCTCTGGTTCATAGTTGTTTGTTGATTTTGCTATTTTCTTTCTTATAGTTATTCTTTTTCCTGGTCCCTAATTTAAGTTTTCTAGATTCCTGCTATGAGTGAGACCATCCGGTATTTTTCTTTTTCTTTCTGGTTTATTTTGCTGAGCATGATCCCTTCCAGCGCCATCCACGTTGCTGCAAATTGCATGTGTTTATATTTTTTGAATGCTGAGTAATATTCCATGGTGTATATGTACCACATCTCAGAGTGACTTGAAGCCTACATAGTTTTACAAAACAATGCTTGAAGATTTCAACTAATAATAGAAATCATATTTTCCGTTCTAGTTCATTTTTTTCAGAGTATTGGAGAATAAGTAGTTTCCCTTCCTTTTCCTGAAATCAACATACATCTCACATTGAGACATGATATTAATGCAGTCAAGAGAACATAATTATACAACAGCTCAAATCCTACATAAGCCATTAGAGAATCAAATCCTGTGAAATAGCAAAAGAATTTTCAAGGATCAATTAGCTTAACATTAAGAAATGTTAGTATAATTCATAATGTTTAACAGACCAAAGGGAAAAAAGCAGACATGGTTTTTTGGGACGCCTGAGCTCATCACACGGTTTGCTACTTAAAAACTTAAATTTTGATTCAAAGCTGACCACAAAATCTGCTGCTCCTGCTCAGATGTGGGAGGTGTAGCAGTCATGGAGGAGAAAGAGGATCAGGAAGAATATAAATGCACCTAATCAAAGAGAGAAGAAAAGCTTTGTCATGGTGTTACAGGGCAGGAAGAGGGGCACCCCAGACCACCCTGTTACAATGGGTAAGACAGTGGATTTGTTTTCAGTAGAAATTTTACTTTTTACATACATTAGAGTGATAACGCATAAATGTAAAAGTGAAAACACCCTTGTTTAGCACCCAAGCCAAAGAATGTGCTGTTAACCAGAACCTCGTTAACCTGAACCCCTTCTGTCATTACTTCCACCCCTTTCCAAGGGGAACCTCCAATGCCATTTCTAATAGGATAGATTAGTTTTTCTGTCTGTTGTTGAAAACTCTATGCAAAGTTTTAAAATAAGGAATTTGTTTTCTTGCAGTCAGCATTGTGTTTATTCTCATTGCTGTGTGAATAAACCATAATTTATTTATGCATCTTCTCTTGACAATTTGTTTCCTGTGGAGCAATCCTAAACACTGCTGCTAGGAACATGACTTTACCTCTATTTATGCATGCATATGTACATTTCCAAGTGAAGTGTCTAAATTTAGCTTTAGGATATACTGTCAAGCAGCTCCCTGAAGTTCCAGTTTATACTCACACTCACAGTAAGTTCCCATAGAGCCTTGCCAACGTTTGCTGTTTTTCATTTTCTTTCATTTTATTCAAGCTGTGTAGGGTCTGGTGGCATCTCATTGAGCATTTGATCTTCATTGTTTTAACTTCTAATGAATTTGAGCTCTTTATTGTCACTTTGAATTTTTCCTTTTTAGGTTTCAGTTGAAGACATTTTCCCATTTTTTTTCCTATTTTTTTCTATTTTTCTAAGGAAGGAATGTTTTTTTTAGTTCCCACACCCACCCCTCCTCCAGCCTGCCATGCCTCCCCCAGTTTAATTTGCCTATCCATTATACTACTCCTCTCGTTCTTCCTTTTGTTTTCTACAAACTCTCCTTCCTTTCTCTGTTGTAAATACTCAGAGGCAGAGCCTGTGTGTTCCCACCTCAATAGCACTCTCAGGGCCTGACCATCTGTTTCATCTAAACCACCTCAAAAATAGCTCTTGACTTGAACTAGAAGAGTCTCTTCATCTGCTAAATTAGCATATGTTTCTGGTCCCCGAGGAGGTTCTGCTAGTCTTCTAAATCCGGTGGGAATTTCTAGAACGGTTACAGCAAAACATCAGATTTTTGTGTAGAGACAACCTAGAGGATATGTTTGAAGTGTTAGGAGCCAGAATTAATTCCGTGTTGGGGTGGATGACAACTATAGCAGAATCTTGGGAAAATTAGAAAGATTTGGAAGTCAAATGATCTTTTTTAGACCCTAAAAAGGAACTTCTGTGATGTTTTGTTCCCCATCCTATTATACCGTCAGGATTCATCTCCCTCATCTAAATCAACATCTCATTTGAAAGTAAATCTGCTGTCTCCCTCCATTTTTTTTAATAGATTTATTTATTTATACAAGCACTGGGTACAGTTAGAAGTGTGGGAAGGTGAGAGAATTCACCAGAGCCAGAGTGGGGAACAGAACAGGCAGACTGACGAAGTACACAGCTGAGGGGAGCAGCGGACGACAGGAGAGGTCTGAGTGCCATGTGGGACCCTTGCTGGTGGCCGGGGATCGAACCAGCACTGCAGAGGCTGCAGGCAGCTATGCAACCCAGCGCTCAACCGCTGCGCCACCAGGGGAGGCACTCCCTCCATTTTTTATGATATAGACCGGATTATCTCATTGCCCCTTCTGCAAGTGCCCACACTGCCTCCTTTCACATCCATTCTTTTCACTCTTTTGAATGAGTTAACTTCATTCATTTCATCTTTTTCTGGTCACTTCCTAGTTATTAATCTGTTGGAATTTAGCCAAGATAAGTAAACATTTATTTTGCCTCCTGAAAATAATCCTAAACTAAATAATTTGAAAATGGTCTATTTAATTTTAGCATGGAATTTTAATAGAATTTAACCACATAAATAAACATCCATGTTTCACAATGTAGAAAAACAATACAAATGTTGATTAATTCAAGCTATGGGTTACAACTTTGAAATTATATTCCTTGCTGAGCTTTAAAACATATGGCTGCAATTCCTCGCAGATCTTGTCTATATCCATAATCACTCCCATGAAAGTACTTATCAGTGACTATTTTCACATAGATTTTTATTCATCCAGTACTTTCCAAAGAGGAAAATTCAAAGGTAATAGGAATTGACATTTCCAGTTTGTCCAGCAAATGTCAACCCTGGACATGTGTTAGAAATCCAGGGGACAGTCTAAAAGACCAATTCACTCAGAAACCTTGGAGTAGGGCCCATTCATCAGCATGTTTGAGGTTCCCCAGAGGAATCTAACACACAACCAGAGTTGAGAATTGCTGAGTCCATGGTGAAGAACGTGAAGAATGTAAGTTAAAAATGTTGAAAAGGCAGTGGTCAATACTATATGTAAGTTTGCAACTCTGTATCCTCAAAGACGGGTAAGAGGCCTCTCCTTGGCCCAGCTCTGGATTTCTGCTTGTCCAAAGGTGAGATAAAAAACCAGGCCAAGCATGTTGACAGCAGCAGACAGGAAAAAGACATTCCTCCATCCAGACACAGAATCCTGCAAGCATTAAAAACAAACACGAATTATCAATCTCACATTCCTTCTCCACAAAGAATATAGGGAACAGTAAGAAATAACTACTTAACACTTAAGTTATTAAAGGTTTTATGAATCTCTTAGAAAGAAAATGACTCTAAGAGAGGCATGCACATGTACATATGGTTCTGGACTGCAATGGAGTTTTTTTTTTTAAAACACAAATAAAGTAACTTACACTAATGCATTTCTAGAAATTTGAATCTCAGTATTCATAACACTACTGTATTGCTCATTTAAAATTATACCTTAAAAGACAACTTTAAGAGCTCATTGTTGTGTTCTCTCTGTCTCACTTTGTTTTGTTGGGCTTTGAAATCAATCATAACAACCCCTCAGATGGACATCCCAGCAGGATGTCAGTTATATTTGGTCTGCTTCTAGGGTCCTCCTCACCATACCCTCCTATGTCCTAGTTCAGTTCTGACTTCATGATCCTAGTTGATTCCTAACAGTTTGGTCAAAAATTAATCCAGAAACTAGACAGATCACATCGAGATATATTAAAAATGAAACAACACATTTTTATAAATCAACTGTCATCATCACTCCACCCTGGAAGAGGTTTGCCTTTTCTTCTTCCAACCAGCCCAGGCTCCCTAGCGAATCCCAGGCTGTGACATATCTCACAGTCATTCTCTTTCACCCATATTTCAACCCCTCTTTAAACTGACCTTGGGGCACTTGTATTTCTATTTGGTGATTTTTGGGGGACTTGGAATTAATCTGAAAAGACTCTTCATAATCTTCCCCTTCTGTTCCTCTTACCATTCCCTGACGAGTTTCATTCACTCCAGCCACTCTGTTTCATGCTTTCTCACCTCTAGAAAATCCTCCATGCTGTTTTCTCTGCACAAACTACTCATTTTCATCAACCTAACATCTGTTCATTTTTAGAAACACAGCTTAGATTTTTCTTTCTCTGGGACACCTTCTCACCAGAGTCAGATTTAGAGTCCCTTTGAGGCGCAGCAGACCTCTCCTGTCTCACCCGCTGCTCCCATCAGTGTATTTCAGTCAGTGTATTTCAGTCAGTCTGCCTTTTCTATTCCCCACTCTGTCTCTGGTGAATCCTCTCAACCCCCCCACCCCCACATCTCTGGCCTGTACCCCAGCTCTTGTATGCATAAATAAATAAATCTTTAAAAAAATAGTGTTCCTTTGAGTGATTTGTCAACATCCACGCCTGTTTTCTCAGCAAATCATGCAGTCCTCAGGAACAGAGGCTCCTCCTGTGTGTATCCTCAGTGCCTAAAAGAATACCTGACGCTCATAGATGTTCAATAAACTGGCCCAACCTGACTGATAAGGAATCCGGTGGCAGTGGAAGAGATGATTCCAGCGAGGAGCCCAAATCCCCTTGAGAGTCCCATGAGGAAACTTGCATATCTGTGGAGAGATATTTACACAGAAGGCTTTATACAGAAAGCTGCCTATGATTTTTCAGCAACTCAATATTAATCCAGTTCAACTCCAATGGCAAAATTATTTTGCTTCATGAAGTTTTTCCTCCACCTACAGACATATGTATTTGCCAATCTGCTGAGTCAACAACCAGGGAACAATTCAGTCTCCCAGGAGCTGAGATTCCCACCCCTGCTGGTAAATACAGCGGGTACTTTGTTCAGTAGACAGGACAACAGACCCTGAACAAACTGCCTGGGGACAAATCCGAACTCTGCCTCTGTGTGATCTTAAGCATGTCATTTCATCTTCTTTTTTTTTTTTTTTTTAAGGATGGGGAGCTTTTTTTTTTTTTAAGATTTATTTATTTATTTATTCATACAAGCACTGGGTACAGTCAGAAGCGCGGGAGGGTGAGGGAATTCACCAGAACCAGAGCAGGGAGCAGAACAGGCAGACTGAGGTACACTGCTGAGGGGAGCAGCGGGCTGCAGGAGAGGTCTGCGTGCCATGCGGGACCCTCCTCCAGTGGTCGGGGAGCAGCCAGGGATTGAACCGGTGCTGCAGAGGCTACGGGCAGCTTCACAACCCAGCGCTCAACCGCTGTGCCACTGGGGAGGCCCCCATTTCATCTTCTTGTACCTCAGTCTTTTGAGGGTAACAGTAGGATCCATTCTATTGAGGGTAATCTATTGAGGGTAACAGTAGGATCCATTCTCAGATAGTTGTCAAGATTGATAAATTCATGTATAAGTTCTTCAAATAAGGTCTGGCTTGCGGCAAGCTCATACCTATGTGCTTGTTTATATGCACCCCAGAAGCTTCTCCAAAACACATGTGTGTGGGTCCTGACACAGAACACATAGTCCAGTCTTCCTAGGTAGAGGTTTAGGCAGATTTTACTAGCTAGGTTTGGGAACTATTGTTCCAAATATGCTTTAGGTCACAGCCAAATACTGACATTTCTAGAGATTTGTCATTATTCTGCCATCATTTGTGCATGTCAACAACATGAAGGAGTTGCAAGAAAACTGGAAACTGACACCTCTGGAACTGCTTGGAAAAGGTCAGTAGACAGGAAAAGATGTTACCTGGGGGCCACATCTAAGGTGTTGATGATGAACCCCGAGTCGCACAGGTTGCTGGTCCCAGGAATAAGTATCAGCAAAATAATGGTTGTTATGTAACTGGAGGCCACAAAGGGCAGGGCCACAGCACAGAGTGATGGAAGGAGGAGTCCTGGGCAACAGAGACACACCATCAGGCATGACATCTCACATGTGGGAAAAGGGGCTGGTTAACCCATACGCCCATCCTTACCAAGGGACGAGAAGAGCTTTCGTACAGTGATCAATCTGAGAAGATTCCTGGACAGAAGGAAATCTGCCAACTGACCTCCTAGAATTGTACAACTTGAAGCAGCAATAAAAGGCAGGGAAGACAGAAGCCCACTCTGAAGGAAGGAAACCGGTACAGTGAGTACAGAAGCCAGGGAGAGCGCACCAACATTTATCCATTATGCAGACCAACCGCTCATCCACCCTCCTGCCATTCTGTGTTTAAGGAATTAACATCCCTTTCCATGTGAGAACATTGGCTGAGGAAAGAGGCCTAGCACTTGTATCACACTAGTGAGAAAAACAATATTAATTTTTAAGGGAAATTTCAGAATCACCTAGCGTGGCAGGGCAGCATAGTAGCTAGGGGCAGAGATGCTGCTGCATCTCTACACCACTCATATAACCCAGTCCTCTCGCCTCTGTGTGTCCCCAATCCTATGCATGTGCAATGGGAATCATTGCAGTTCCTCCATCAAGGCCACAGTGAAGGTTAAATGAATAATTATGTGCAAAACCAGCTGTAATGGGCAGCATAGAACTATTTCTCTCTATTGTCATGATCATTTTCATTGAAGTTCCAGAAGCATACTCACATCTCTGATGTTAACATGGAGCACAGAACTGATGTAGGTCGGTAGGTATGTTATAATTATGGTGCATAACCAGAAATGGCTGAAAAACCCCGTGAAAATGGCCCAAAGTGGTAGGCATCTGACCATAGCTTTTATGGGGACAGATCTTCTAGGAGAACTGGACTGAAAGGAAACATCTAATTAACACAACTATTGGAACAAGCCAGAGGGTGCTTCTCTGGGGGGATACACAGCTACCCTGGAAGTCTCTACACGGTGGGGAGGGGGTGTACTGTACCTGCTGAGCCACTGAGGATACAATGTGCTCCTTTTCCCTGACACTTATGCAAGGATGATGCACAGGGTCATCATAAATCACCGTGAACCACAGGAGGCAGCAGACACAGCCAATGCTACCTGGGAAACCGGCACCCAATTAGTTTTTCAGTAGATTTGTGAAGGGGGTTTCCTTTGAAGTAGCAAACCTTCCCCCCAAAACATATTAATTGATAGTCATTTCACCATAAGAACCTAAATGTTGGGCCTCCCTGGTGGTACAGATGGTTGAGAACAGTGCTGTGAAGCTGTCCACAGCCTCTGCAGCACAGGTTCGATCGCAGCTGGCCAGGGAGCTACCCACATGGCGCAGCAGACCTCTCCTGCCTCACCCACTGCTCCCCTCAGCAGTGTACTTCATCAGTCTGCCTGTTCTGTTCCCTGCTCTGTCTCTAGTGAGTTTTCTCACCCTCCCACACATCTGGCCTGTACCCCGGTTCTTGTATGCATAAATAAAATAAATAAATCTTTAAAAAAAAAAAGGAACCTAAATGTTGATACATCTTTTCAATTTCTCTGCAAATTTCCTTCTAAATAAAGCTCTGCAGGTACCACCTCTCCAATATGGAGTGCCTCCTGAGAGAACATGTGCATAAGCAGACCTTGTGCAGCTGTTGAATTACTCATAAAACTTCCATAATTATAGTCAGATGTGTCATTCACAGCAATTTCTTAACAGGTACATCATTGCCTTGTCTGGAGAGATGGAACAGTCAGGACTGAAGAAGAGTATGGTCACACAAGCATGACACAACCCACCATAAAATCAATGCTGAGGAGAAGTTTCCAGCACATTTGCAAAAATCAGTGTTTTTTGCATTAAAAAAAACACAACCATTGTGAATTTCCAAAAAGATACTTCTTGAAGGTATCTGGTTAACAAATGTGGGCCCAAATCACCAGGGACTGGCAATGTTAATGACACCATTTCAATGGAATAAGACAGAAACATGTCTCATTACTGTGGTTTATCATTTGAATAAGATTCTATGTTAAACAACTTTGGGTTGAAAGTTCTTTAAATTCCCTTATCCATTCATTTATATAAAACTGTAAGTGAGGCACTATGATGGTACCAAAGTAAAACAAAAAAAGAAACATAGACTGAATTTCTTATCTCAGACATTTCACAGTGGAGAGGGAGAAAAAGAAGTAAATAATTGCACACCAGCATAGTCTAAAGAAGAAATATACAAAAGCATCATAGAACCCAGCTGGAATTAAGTCCCAGAAGTCCCTATAAAGTAGGATACATTTAAACTCGGCTTTGCAAGATTTACCTGGTGGAGAATAAGTTAAGGAATCTTAGCAAAAATAATCATTAAAAAGAAATAAGAAAGATAGAGAAAAATATACTCTATCAACTTGGACATCTTAAACATATACAGCAATTAGAATTGACATTTCAGATGCAGTGGTTGAGATTCTACAGAAGATCCCTTCTGTAGAAGGGTGGAAGGGTAAAGCTGCACCCCTGATCCTCAGAAGTCAGTACACTGTACACAGTCATCTCATGGACTAGAATGAGGATGCTGCTCCCAATCCTCAACATTCTCCATCATCTTCCATGTGACAGGCTATGTTCTCTCATAAAGGAAGAATGTGGTAGATGGGTGATATTGACATCAAAACAAATGCCTGGGAATTGGAGGTGTTTGTATTTGAAAGAAAGTGACTCACCAAAGATATAGAAGATAAAAGGCCAGCCCAAGGCCTGTGAGATTAGTCCCCCCACACAGAGAATGATGAAGGATCCAAAGGCTGACCCTGAGGAGAAAGAGAAAAACCACTTAGAAAAACAGCAAAGTTGGGCCTCCCTCGTGGCGCAGGCAGTTGGGCGCCATGCTGGGAAGCTGTCCGCAGCCTCTGCAGTGAGGGTTCGATACCCACAGGCTGCGGAGCAACCCACATGGCGGGGCAGACCTTTCCTGTCTTGCCCACTGCTCCCCTCAGCAGTGTATTTCAGTCGTTCTGCCTGTTCTGCTCCTCACTCTGTCTCTGGTGAATCTGCTCACCCTCCTGCGCATCTGGCTTGTACCCCGGTTCTTGTATAAATAAAATAAATCTTTAAAAAAAAGAAAAATAGCAAAGTTGAAAACTAAGTGACCTCCCTGGACACTGTCCAGTGGAGAGAGACCAACTCAGAATTACTGGGCAATGAGTCTTTTTCCCCCTCTCACATCTGCCCTCCAGTGAAGTCATGTGAAATCACTAGAATTAATAAGAATTAGATGCCATGTGACACTTCAATGGCTCCTTAACACAGATATGATCAAATCCAAATCCCTTACTTTGTCAATGACACTCTGCAGCCACAGTCCTGAAACATGGGGTTACATTCTGGCAGGAGGCAATGTGAGGTGGGAGTTTATACAAAGCTATAATCCATATATATATATGAATTTTTATTATATATGGATCTATATCATATATTATGTGGACCATATATATGATTACATATAACATATATGAAAATGGTATATATGAAAGTAATATGGCATAAAGTTCCATATTATTAACTGCACATTCTATTTTTTAATACATAAGTATGTGTACATATTTGTACGCATATATCTATATATACCCCCTTACCTGATCCTGCAATGCTAGTGAGCTTGCTTCGTTCAAGCGGGGGAGCCCATTTTGCCCAAATTGTAAACTGACCTGTCCATGCCATTCCCTGAAATGGAAATCATTAAGATGTTTGATCTCTATTAGAATAGAAGTCCACAGTCCACTCAGAAAAAAAAAAGGGTGTGATACCTGAGCCATGCCCTGGACTGTCCGAATCACAATCACCAGGATCACTCCAAAGTCAGCAGCCAGCGGTGTGAAGAGAGTGAGAAGGGAGGAGATCAGCAAACCAGCACCGAGCATCTGTTTTGCTCCAAATATTCCTGCTAAATATCCACTCGGGATCAGGGTCAGTATTATCCCATAGCTGATGGAGCTAAAGATGATGCCCTGAGTCTCTGGGCTCCATTCATAAACAGAGGCCTGAGGAAAAAAAGTAAAATCCTTTGCTAAAAAGTTCCTCTACAATCATCGACTTTATAGCCAGAGTTGACAGAGGTTGGTGGTAGCCAATTGTAAAATATTCACTTTGTTTTTTCTCAAGTTTTCACCTAATGTAAATATTCCACCTTCACAACCAACCAGTTATACTTTAAATTTGCTTCACTTAGAGAGTGAAGCAGAGGAAATAGAGAAGATACAAAGAAATAATTACATAGATATGTATGTAAATGAACTGGAGATATTGAGATGAAATCCAAATGAAAGGATAGAGATATCTTTATTATAATTATCAAAGGCAGTCACTATAGAGATAATCAAAGCCATTAAGAGATATCTTATCTGTGAAAGAGATTCTTTAAACTATTTTGCTTATGGCAAAGTTGGGTGACACGTTGGCTCTCATTTCAAAGAATAAGAAAAAGACTTTACTGAACTTTCACCAAAATCAATCCCTAAAATCGATTTTGGGAATTACAGTCTGCTCTGGCAGAGCTGACTTTCTAAAATAAATATCACACATGAATAAGATCACATTCTTCTTCTGATGTAACAGCAAAATACTTTTGGTAGCCCTCTAGATGCGTGGCATGCTGTAAATTGAAATACAGAGCCAAAACATAAAGCACGAGACATTTTAGCCACTTAAAATAACTAAAAGTAATGCAAGATATAGGATGCATGTCAGAATTCAAGTCTGAAAATGAATATCAAATAGGCACTTGGAGAACAGAGAACAATTTAAGAAGGCTCCAGGAAGGAAGCAGTGTTTGAGCCATTCTCTGAAGAATAACTATGAATTGTGTGAAAAGAAAAAGGGAAATTTGTTTTTAGTGGCAAAATCAGAAAAAGTGGACATGCAGCATTTTGAATGATACCAAGTGATCTCAATCTAACAGCAACTCTGACTTGCTCAAAGCAAGGGCCTTTGACGGTCCATATGAGTATGGTAAGGAGTGACACTGGATTCTGGAGGAGCACAATGAATCAAGACAGGATTGTGGCATCTTGAAGGTGTCCTGGATTCTTGCGCATATGAGTATGAAAGCATGCAATGAATGATGAAAGAAAGACTGGAAGCAGATGGGCTGGGTCCAAAGTAATAAAAAAAGCAAATGGGCTGGGTCCAAAGTAATAAAATCATAAATATGAGATGACATGAAAATGTACAGTAGGGGCCTCCCTGGTGGCCTAGGGGTTAAGTCTAAGTGCTATTACTGCCACAGGCTGAGTTTGATCCCCAGCCAGGGAGCTAACCCACATATGGCACAGCAGATCTCTCCTGTCTCACCCACTGCTCCCTTTAGCAGTGTATTTCAGTACATCTGCCTGTTCTGCTCCCCACTCTGTCCCTGGTGAATTCTTTCACCCCCTGCACCTCTGGCCCATACCCCAGTTCTTCTATGCAAAAATACATTTTAAATAATAGACAGCAAATGATAGATTAAATGAGAAATTTTCAAATAGGGTATAATCATAATTCTCATACAAATATAAAATGAACACGCAGAAAAGATTTTATTGACTTCATTGACTAATAAAAGAATTGGTGAGATGTGACAACCAGTTCAGAAGAGAATTCAGAGAACCACACATATATTAGCAGAAAGAAATGCTGAAATAGATTTTCAATAGATAAAAAAATTGGTCTATTCAATAGTGACAGGTAGAGGAGATAATTGATTTTCAGCAGGGCAACATTCACTTTCAGAGCTATGAGCAAGAATCATTTGCATTACTGTTTCTTATATAGAACAGAGAGAGTTGTAAAAAGGTTCAAAGACAAAATTGCAGAGATTTACCCAGAATTCGACAGAAAGCTGAGCTTGGAAAGCACCTAGTTTTTCATTAAATGATTCCCAGTAATCTGCTAGGTCTATTTTAGAAGTGTTTATAGACTTTCCTGCAGGTCTCCACCGTGCAATCATAATAATCTCAATGAAATGTTATTTTTATCCCTGAGATAAGTAATAACTCAAAGAAAAATAATTCCCCTTTTAGTTTGTCATTGCAAATTTATGCTTCTATATTCCACAGACTCACGAGCCAAGGTTTTATTTCAAGTTGGTTTTCTCTCTCAACTACGAGCCCTGTTCTCCATTACACTTACCCCCCTATTGAATTTTTTGATGGATTTGCTGGGGTTATTCAAGGTGTCTACAAAAGGCCCTTCTGCGGAGGCATTGGGTAGACCATGCTGGTGGGTGCTGTTCACCATGGCAATAATCGCGATGCTCAGACTCACTCTCTGGGTTATCATGGTGAAATTGGAGAAGTGCATGATGAGCGCCAGCCCATAGCGTAATGAACAGAAATTTGGACCTGCAAAAAAACAAAGAAATCTGCAAATAGGTGGCTGCCATCTTTCATTCCTCCGAAAGTGAATCTAAAAAGCTTTAGAGGTGCTCATGCAATCCCAATGCATTTTGCTCTTTTAGAGATTGCCTTTTCCCCCTTCTTTTTCTTGCTTTCCTTCGCTCCCTCCCTCCAGCCCTCTCCTCTCCCTCTCCCTCCTCCCTCCCCCTCCCTCTCCCTCCCCCCATTCCCTCCCCATGCCTACCCCATTCCCTCCCCATTCCCTCATCTTTCCCTTCTGGGAACCTCAATTCTGCAGTCAGATCTAGGGTTTGTTTGGTTTGGTTTCTCTGTTCCTTTGTTTTGTTTCTTTTAACCCACATAAGTGAAATCATGTGGTATTTGTCTTTCTCCTGACTTATTTTGTCTGTCTTTTTCATCAAAATAGCTATGACTGCACACTTCCTTTACCATAGACTTTAGTTGACTTCAAGGCAGTAAACATGGGCTCTTGCAATAAAGTAAAGGAAAAACAGTCTTCTTTCAGAGACATGAGAAGTCAAGGACAAATACAGAAAATCTCAAATGAAGTCATTAATGTCACATTGTTCTAAAATAAAGTGAATAGGGAAGATGGTGGAGAAGTCACTCACAAAACCTGACTCCCAGCTGAAAATCTCTGGTTCCATCTGTCATACATGTTCATTTACCATGAAGCTTTAGAGTGTATACTTAGAGAAGCTGCCTTGAATTAAACTAATAGCACATCCAGGGATTCTCTCTTACAGTATCTGAGAGAGTGCGTTCATGAACATTCCCACTAACTCTTTAGGGTAATGCCCACTAGGAAATATCTTTGCTGAATGTCACTAGGCCTGGACTTCGCATTTGCACAGCCTTTAAAAAATATATGGGGCCTCCCTGGTGGTGCAAGGGGTTAAGCACAGCACTGTGAAGCTGTCCGTAGCCTCTACAGCATGAGTTCAATCCCTGGCATGCCAGGGAACTACCCACATGGTGCAGCTGACCTCTCCTGTTGCGCCCGCTGCTACCCTCAGTAGTGTATTTCAGTCAGTGTGCCTGTTCTGTTCCCCTCTCTGTCTTTGGTGAATTCTCTCACACCCCCACACTGCTGGCCTGTACCGCAGTTCTTGTATGCATAAATATGCATAAATAAATAAATGTTTTTTAAAAATCGTGGGAAAAAAAAGAAAAAAAAAGGTGCCTGTAAACAAGGGAGGCGGCTTTACCTTTCCTGGTGGAAGTCTTCTTGTCCATTTGGCTTTTCTGGGAAATGGTATCACACCTTGTGGTGGAGTTTCCCTCTGCCCTGAATCTCTTTCACCACGACAGGCTTTTATCTGTGGGGAAAAGCATCATCCAAAACATGACACACAGAATTTTCTCATGTTCATGTTGTCTCCTCTCCAGATCAATAAAAGTTTTGATTCATCACAGCTATGTGATCTCCATTTCACAGTACAAGTCTTTATAGCTATGCTCATTTGAGGACTAGATTTTTATAAGCAATCTGGCTATGAGTCCCAGCTCCATTACTCAGAGCGTGTCACTTAAATTCTCTAACTATCCATTTCCTTGTCTGTTCACAGGATAACTCTCCTTTCTGGGGAGTATTGCAGGAATTAAATGAGAAAATTGCAAGTGCTGTATTAAACCACAGAGAACAATGAAAAGGTAAGGAATATTATACTTATAGCTTATCAGAAGGTACGACAATGAAATTAAGCTCGAGAACTGAGAACAGCCCCAGAGAAGCCCTTTCTGTCATCGTGATGGTATTTCTGTGCCTCTGTAAATTCAGAACAATGGTCTGTGATGTCTTCTTTTGAACACATAGGGCAACATTGCATAACTCGTATACATTTTCTATATAAAACATTTAGGGCCTCCCCGGTGGCACAGCGGTTGAGCGCTGGGTTGCGAAGCTGCCCACAGCCTCTGCAGCGCCACTTCAATCCCTGGCTGCTCCCCGGCCACCGGAGGAGGGTCCTACATGGTGCACAGACCTCTCCTGCCGCCCGCTGCTCCCCTCAGCAGTGTACTTCAGTCCTTCTGCCTGTTCTGCTCCCCGCTCTGGCTCTGGTGAATTCTCTCACCCTCCTGCACTTCTGACTGTACCCAGTGCTTATATAAATAAATAAATAAATCTTTATAAATAAATAAATAAATAAATAAATAAAACATTTCAAGAATAACATGCTTATTCTTGACTTTGCTACACATAATTTGGACAGTTTATTGAACAGTTAGGTGCTCAAAGTTATACTGAAGGGAGACTTTCCAAAACAATTACAAATAAATTCTGCTGTTTTGACAGGTAAGGAGAATTCATTTCCTCAATACGGAATGTTTAATTTGCTATTGGCACATGTGTACAAACTCCTTTTGGAAATACATACATGTATTTCTTTTAACAATAATTCTCATCTTAAAACTATTGTCAGTTTTGTGGCCATTCTGCAACTGAAGGACTATTTGCAAACTTGTGTGTTATGCTTATATTTGTCATTCAAAGTTTTGCACTCTTTTTGCACCTAAATTTAATGAGACTTATCCTCACCTTTAAGGATGTTCACAATCTATGACTTTGGGTTAGAGGACCATAAGGGAAAATACAGATGAAGAATTTAGCCTAAAATATTATTTGCATTTTAGTTATTATAGAAAAATATTGGAGACAAGTTAGCCTAACAATAAGGATTTGGTGAGTTGGTTTTACTAGATTATTTTAATAGGATTAATTAAGCTAATGTTTTTAAAGATGATGAATAACATTTTGGAAATGTTTATACCCTAGGTACAGCTGGAGCTCTACCTGTATTGCTACAAGCACATCCATGGGAAGAGAAACATTCACGAGTGCCAGCAGTGGCTTGTTGTGAATTACAGGACATGATGATCACCAAATCATTATTCTTCATGATTTCCATGTCTACCAAATGATTCTTTTTGTAGTTAGTACATGCACATTTTATTTCCAGAAGAAGCTAAGTATTCTTGAAAGAACCATAACCAGGCTTCATTAGCACCATTAGGATAGTTTTCTGATATCCAAATGTTTCTATAAATCTGAAAATAAGCTATCCACATCTATGCTTAAAATTTTTCTGTTTTGTTTACAATGGACCCAAGCAGACACCAGTTGATAACAAGGGAAGGTCAACACCAAGAAACATGTTGACTTTTGCTCTGCCTTGGAAGGTTTTCAAGTCTTGCTGACATCTGGGTGATAATCAAAGAGTTCAGTCCCCTCTCTACAGTCAAATCCTACCTGAAGCAAACTGGAATGGTCACCTCCTTCACCTGGAGTTTGGACCTTTTTCTATTTGGTCTCCATTGTTATGTAAGATCCCAAGACTTGGCTGAAGGCAAGTTTTTATTGTACATGCAACTACAAGTACTCAAATCACTTAAAGCTTTCCCACCAATCTCACCAGTAAATCTTATAACCACTGAACTCTAAGATGAAAAAGACTCAGAGAGCCTCTGGCCCAGCTGTTCATTACATTGATGAGAAAACGTGTGTATGAAGTTTGAAAAGTTGCCTCAAGTCAAACAGTTTACAGAGACAGCAATAGGTCTCCTATTGCCTAGACTCCTGCTTTTTCTATCTGTAAACACTATTTCACTTCTATGTTTATGTATTTTTTATTTTTTTTAAAGAATTTGTGGGCATTTTTCAGATTCACCACAGAGAATGTAGGAGGCAGTGGGTCTGTGAAGATGAAGATTTTGTTTTTTGTTTTTGTTGTTGTTGTTGTTTTAAAGATTTTATTTATTTATTTATTTATACAAGCACTGGGTACAGTCAGAAGCACAGGAGGGTGAGAGAATTCACCAGAGTCAAAGGGGAGAACAGAGCAGACAGAATGACGAAGTACACTGCTGAGGGGAGCAGCGGGCGGCAGGAGAGGTCTGCGCACCATGTGGGACCCTCGCCCGGTGGCCGGGGATCGAACCAGTGCTGCAGAGGCTGCAGGCAGCTTCGCAACCCAGCGCTCAACTGCTGCACCACTGGGGAGGCCCTGTTTATGTATTTTTTAAAGATTTATTTATTTTATGGATATAAGAACTGGGGTACAGGCCAGGAGTGTGGCGGGGTGAGAGGATTCACCAGAGACAGAGTAGGGAAAAGAACAGGCAGACTGACTGAGATACACTGCTGAGGGGAGCAGCGTGCAAGACAGGAAAGGTCTGCTGTGCCATGTGGGTAGCTCCCTGGCCGGCCAGGGATCGAACTCATGCTGCAGAGGCTGTGAGTAGCTTCATAGTGCTGTGCTTAACCCCTTGTGCCACTATGGAGAACCTATGTTTATATTTTAAGCACAACTGTGAATCACAAGAGGGGTAGCTTTATTTTTAGATTTCTAGGGGCAAATTCAAACAATTTAAAATTAGATTTTAATTATTTATTTCAGAAGGAAATCTGTTGATGAAAATATTGTCAAGCTGAGTTTTGAATATTTCTTTAAAATAAAAACAACTTTTTTCTTGCTAGTAGAATTATTCTATCATTTGCCATCCCCACTTAGCTTTTATATTTCAAATATCAATTTCAGGGCCTCCCTGGTGGCCTGGGGGTTAAGTATCAGCACTATCAACCGTAAGGCCTGAGTTCAATCTCCAGCCAGGAAGGTGACACACATATGGCACAGCAGACCTCTCCTGTCTCAGCTGCTGCTCCCCTCAGCAGTGTATTTCAGTAAAATCTGTCTGTTCTGCTCCTCACTCTGTCTCTGGTGAATCCTCTTACCCCCTGCACCTCTGGCCTACACCCCAGTTCTTTTACCCCCCAAAAAATAATCAAATACCAATTTTAATTATTATAACTAAATTCAGTGATGAATTTCCTTGTTTCCTTTGATAAGACAAATATAGAAATCAAGAGCACATTCCAAGCCATTCTCAACTAGGGTCTTTCTGTGGCACAGTAATGTAAACTATTTTTCTAAGATAATCACAGAGTATACGAAAGTTTGGGGTCTGAGCACTGGCTTGATTGATGTACAGTTAGAGACAGTGAAATGATAAGTCTTAGCCCAATAGCACATGTTGTCAAGGACCTTACCACACATGACACTTATAACACTCACTGAGTCCTAGTTTCAAAGCTGGAAGTAAACACAGAAAAGTTGAATGGAAATTAAGTTAAAGGAAAATTCTGTATTTTAGAAATAGTTTCATGACACAATAAAAAATTGCATTTGATATAAAGCTAATAATATAGACAATATGATTTATGCACAAGCAAGATAATTATTCCTATCCTTAATATAGAACCCACTGTTTTGTTATAATGGTCTTTCTCGCTCTCTTCTACTTTCCCTAATATTCAGTCTGTCTTGCATCACCTCTGTTAGCTGAATGTCCCAGTTTACTCAGAGTAAATGTTACATGTAGTTGAAAGAGCATGAACCTGAAGTTCAAAGGGCACCAGGGACCAAGCTCTTCCCTGCCATTTACAATCTGAGTAAATGAGAGCAGGTTTCATAAGCTCAGGAGCTGTAATTGTTACATAGGAAAATGGGGAGAATATTCCTGCCCTGCTCTATTGTGTGTGAAAATCAAGGTCTGAGACCTGCCTTCCAAAGGTTAAATGTTATGCATTGTAAAATTTCATTGCTATTAATAAGAGCAATAATAACAACCAGTCATAAGATGGATACTTGCGGTCTCTGAGATTAGTGATACAGGCTGGCAACACATATTTCTATTACAATGCCTTTGATGGATTGTTAAAACAATTACAAAATTTTCCTTTGAAAAGTGGGTTTTTCTGGGTTAGAATGCACAGGATGGAGGAGGTCTTACTACAAAATCAGAGAACATGGGAAGAAGCCATTTTCCATGTTCATAAAACTGAGCCCCTTTTTATCACCTGCACACCTTTCTGAAAGATTATTCACTCTGAAATAAAAGTGGTTATTCTGGTGGATCATCTTTGTCACACTGGCAATTCATAAGAATATTAGCATGAAAAAAAAAAGATATAGTGAACACCAGTAGTGGGTAAGTCCAGAAGGTAGCGTTATGCCCAAATTAAAGCGTGATCAGAGCATGATCTGATGGAACTCGCAGGCTGAATTGTCAAGAGATACATCCAAGTGCTATGAACCATCTCTCCAAGCCACAGCCTTGAGTTATGTCTTCCAGACCAATCTGAGCTTAACTGTGCCTTGGAATCAGGATTTCTTCCAGAAAGGCTAAGGAGAGAGCACCTTCCCTGAGTCTTTCCCCTTCAGGCTTCTGATCAAAGCACTGGTCAGTGATAACCATAGACTCTGCGGACACCTTTCTTCACTTGTATAATAAAGGCAACAAACCAGGTGATCTCTACCAGCTTAGAAGTCCTCCTGCCTCAGTCTCATCCACAACTTTGTTCATATTCTCTTTTCTTGAAAGACAATTTCAAACATATAGAGAAACCTGAAAAGACTCATTAGCCATTGTCCCTAAACACAAATCTTATTAGAGCTGACCCAGTTTTTTATTCCACAGTGAAAGCCTGTGCAACTCATCATGGGTCACAGTTAAAACTTACAGAATCCTCAGAGAAATGACTGTCATCCTCAGTGCCCATTGGCTTTCCTCTAGAATCTTGATTGAATTTATCACCTCTTTTAGGAAGTTTCTTTCTTTGGGAACTAGAAACCATTCCCAAATGGAGAAATTTAGGCTGCTCTTCATGTCTATCCTCTGGCTTCCCCTAAAACTTCCCCTTCCCTTTAATGGATTTCTGATGGATTAGTAATTATCCACCAACCCCAAGAGAAGAAAAACACTTACCTTCACCATTAAACCAGTATTTTAAAGCCTAGACTATAAGGCTACCTTGAAGGAGTTTCTGTCCTTTCTTCTCGTTCAGATTATTCTGCAGTTTCACAAGGATAAATATGAGCCACGTGGCAGGCAGACAGCACTGGATTTAGCTGTAGATCTCAGACCAGAAAGCCTGGGTTTGGCTTTGCTGCTTAATTTTTAACTTCATTCTCAAGTTCTCACTGATAGAGTGAGTATCTCAAGAGATGACACCAAGTTTTTCCAGGCATGCCACATAAAGGGTCAACAAGCCTTTTTTTCTTGAAAGGAAGCTGCATGATGTGAAAGATAGCAGTGCTCTTGGGGTTGGAGAGATGAGGCCAACCCCACTTTCACTTACTGATGTTCTATATGACCTTGGACAAGTCACTTAACCTCTTTGAATTGGTTTCTAGGTTAGTAAAGCAAGGGTTATATTGCTCAACTGATTGTTCATGTGGTTATTGGGCAAACTGTCTGAAATACTTATGCTGCCTGGCAATAGGTCTCAGTAAAGATGTTCCCTTAAAGGGGCTCTGCTACATCAGCTAGAGTTTCCTTAAACATTTCGTGCCCACAGCATAATAAATTTGAACTTACTACTCTAATAGCTTCCCACAAATCTAACCTTTATCCTGACCCTTCCTGGTGGCACAGGGATTAAGGACAATGCTGTCAAACTATTGGCAGCCACTGCAGCACGAGTTCGATCCCTGGCCTGCCAGGGAACAACCCACATGATGCAGCAGACCTCTCCTGTCTCGCCTGCTGCTCCCTTCAGCCGTGTATTTCAGTAGATCTGCCTGTTCTGCTCCCCACTGTCTTGGTGAACCCTCTCAGCCGTACCACCACATCTCTGGTTTACACCTAGTTCTTGTCTGCATAAATAGATAAATCTTTAAAAAAAAAAAATCTAACTCGTATCCTATCTTCCTGCTTTTTTATCTGAGCCCTTCCTAATCCAGTCTTTGCTTGACTACTGCCTCTTGGACTATCTATTCGTGATTCTAATATTTTTGGACTATGGTTGCTACTGGACCTTCCCAGTTTGACTCTCAAGTCTTACATTTAAAAAAAAAAATTAGTGGGGCCTCCCTGGTGGTGCAAGGGTTTAAGCGTCAGCACTATGAAGCTATTCGCAACTACTGCAGCATGAGTAGTTGATCCCTGACTGGCCAGAGAGGTGGGGCCCACATGGCACAGCAGACCTCTCCTGTCTCCCCGACTGCTCCCCTCAGCAGTGTATTTCAGGAAATCTGCCTGTTCTGTTCCCCGCTCTGTCTCTGAGGAATCCTCTCATACCTCCCATCTCTGGCCTGTACCCCAGCTCTTGTATGCCTAATTAAAATAAATCTTTAAAAAGAAAATTGTGCAGCTGGGGGCTTCCCTCTCTGGCTTCATTAGCTTCCAACTGTGTAAGTTGAGTTTTCCTGTCCCAGAAGAGTCAGTGGAGCAAGCATCTTAGCTCAACAACTTGGTCCTTCTGTATTTGTTTTCTAATAATGTTGTAATAAGTTAACAAACTTAGTGGCTTAAAATAACACATATTTATTCTTATCACAGTGGAGGGCAGAAGTCCAAAATGGGTTCATTGGAGCAAAAATCAAGGTGTAGACAGGCTGCACTCTCTCTGGAGTTTTCCTTTCCATTTCCAGCTTCTAGAGGTCACCCAGAATCCAGCATTCCTTGGCTCACGACCCCTTCCTCCATCTTCATATTTTTTAATTTTTTTATTAAAAGATTTATTTATTTATGCATATAAGAACCTGGGTGTAAACCAGAGGTGCAGAGGGTGAGAGGATTCACCAGCGAGAGCGGGGAGCAGGACAGGCAGATCTACTGAACTACACCGCTAAGGGGAGCAGCCGGCAAGCAGGAGAGGTCTGCTGCGCCCTGTGGGTGGGATCCTTGGACAATCGGAGATCAAACTCATGTTGCAGTGACTGGTGATAACTTATAGCTCTGCTTTAACACCTGCACCACCAAAGAGGCCCCCTCTTCCTCCATCTTTATTTATTTATTTAATTAATTTTTTTATATCATTGTTATGCAATGGAACACAGACAGTTTGTTCAATAAATGGTGCTGGGAAAACTGGACCTCCATATGCAAAAAAATGAAACTAGACCACTACCTCTCACCGTGCACAAAAATCAACTCAAAATGGATAAAAGAACTGGACATAAGACCTGAAACCATAAATATATAGAAGAAAATATAGGTAAAACACTACCAGACATATATCTCATAACGTCTTTAAAGACTCATCACCCAAAGCAAAGAAAGTCAAGGAAAACATAAACACCTGGGATGACATCAAACTGAAAAGCTTCTGCACAGCAAAAGAGACATTAACCCAAACGGAGAGACTCCCCATGGATTGGGAAAAAAATCTTTGCACTCCACACAATTGATAAGGGACAGATGACAAAGATCTACAAAGAACTCACATGACTTGACAAAAACAAAGTAAACAATCCAGTCAAGAAATGGGCAGAAGAACCTTCCCCCATCTTTAAAGGTACAAGCACAATGCCTTAAAATCTTTCTTCCTTCTACCACCAGCCACCCTCTTATAAGGACCCTTGCAATTACAGCTGAACTTTGAACATGAGTTTGAACTGTACAAATCCATGTATATATTAGATTTTCTTAAAAACAGAGGTAACTTAAGGTATGGATAACAAAAAGGCTAGAAACAAATTGCACACATACACACAAAGTATCCACAGGTCCAAGCAAGTCACTTTACCTAATGGAAGGATCAGGAAGCAAATCTACATGTATCAGAAACACACAGTAGAGAAACAAAAAGCACCTTTGAACTTACAGTTAGCCAGTGCCATGGGGAAGCCAACTTTCTCCATAGGGCTGACTAACCATGGATGGCTTAAATTCCTTCCACATTGGGCACCAAATCTGCTATTGGGCAGAAGAGGGGCTTCCTGGGACTCCCAAAACTGCTTACTCTAAATGCCATCTGCTGCATAAAGACAAACTACTAGTACATATGACCTTCAATAGAAACTAACACAATGAGTGTGCAATAAAAAGAAGAGAAAGAGAAGGAAGATTAGCTTCCAAATCAAGCACCCAGTTACCCATCCCCTCGTGGCAAATGCCCAGTCAAAAGGGTTGGCCCAAAGCAGGGCCACTAGGCCTGAAAGCTGCCCCAAGTCTAGGGAGCCTTCTGGGGGGCGGTGGGACCACAGGAAAGGGACAGAGGGGTCAGGTCAGCTTGGAAGCAAAAGAGCAAAATCAAAATCCAGGTCAAGATAAAGACTACCATTGGCAACCTCCCCCTGGTCTCTCACCCACATCTCTGTCTATGTCAAGTGTCCTCTTTCAGATGCCCCAAGTCCCTGGTGTAAGTCCAAGGCCGAGAAGCAAGCACGACTTCTTCTTCACGTCTCTCTGCTACATGTGCCTCCTCAAGGTCTTCTCTTCCTCCTCTGTCCTATCTATGGAGCTCACACTCCTACATTCTGAAGGAATAGATTGAGGTGCTTTTTTTTTTCAAATTTAATTAACTTTCTCCTTTAGGTAATGAATACATTTACCGACAAGCAGAACACGTGTGGCAGACATAAACTGAACAGCCAACAGAAGCCGTAGGTCATGGTGTTCCTATTTCTCCTTGTTTAAGAAAATGATTTTAACAGCGAAACCGGAGATGTTGTTTGGGGGCAAGTGGCCCTTTGGGTTCATAAGCACTTAAAAAGTTTTAGATGATAGTTATTACTGAGAATCATCTCTATGGAGAGCAGTAATCTCATTTCAGGAAGAATTTACACATTGGGCAAATCACTTTCTTTAAGATGGTATTAATAAGAATGCCAATAGTGCCTCCCAGCTGGCACAAGGGGTTAAGCCGCAACCTATGAAGCTGTTCACAGCCTCTGCAGCACAAGTTCAATCGCGGGGCTCTCCCGCTGGCCAGGGAGCTACCCCCACGGCACAGCAGACCTCTCCTGACTCGCCCGCTGCTCCCCTCAGCAGTGTATTTCAGTCAATCCACCTGTCCTGTTCCCCGCTCTGTCTCTGGTGAATCCTCTCACCCCCCATCTCTGGCCTGTACCCCAGCTCTTGTATGCACAAATAAAAAAATCTTTCAAAAAAAGACTCAGCGAGGCGGCAGAGCGCGCCACCTGCTGGCGGCGACGGGTACTGCAGGACAGCGGAGGATGGTGACAAACGCTGCAGCGAGCGAGGCCCCGGGCTGGGCAAAGCGCAGAGCGAGGCCTGAACCTGCGCACCCCGGTGAGGGTCGGGTTGGTTGAATCATCACGGTCGCTGCTGAATAACCTGAGCAAGCTTTTAAATCCAAGTAGACCCGGTTTGCCATTCTAGTGGCTTCCTGGAATTTTCATTGACAGTATTTTTGGAGAAGACGTGGATAACTTGCCTCCAAACTCTCGGGGTACAGCGGGCCTGCCGGGCGGGCGTGGCCCCCAGGAGCGTGTTGGGGTGTGTCCAGCCTGCGCACCCCAACCTGCCAGCGGCACCTGCGCGGCCCCTCTGACCAGTGCGTGCGCACAGCCCAAGCAGGTCTCTCCGCAGCGGGCAGCTCCCCCCGTTTGGAGAGCACTTGGTGCCGGAGGGAACCTGGTCTCTTCTGGACCCAACGCGGAGGAGGCCGCATCTGCACTTTGATGTGGGGGCTCCTTGCGTGGAAAGAGGAGGAGCTGAGCCAAAGGCGAGGGCGCGGTGAGAACTTGTCCCTGTGGGTGCCTGACTGCGCGGGGGCCCCCTTGGAGGATCCAGTGCAAGTGGGAAACTGGGGAGCTTTAATAGGCTTATTCTTAGGCTTGGAGGAACTTAGGGGTCCGGGTTCATTCCTGAGCGTGGACCCCGGGCCCCCCGTGTCCCGCCGCCGCGGCTGGAGAGGCTCCTGCGCGCGCTGCCCCCGGCGCCTGCTGCTGAACCGAAGGCACCTGGGCTGGTTTCTGGGCTCTGCTCCGCTGCCCTGTGTGTTTATCACGGTGGCTGGACCTTAGAGTTTGGGGACCGCAGGTAACATAGCCTGGGGCTGACGCCCCCGCCCCGCGCCCCGGGTGCAGCAGGCGGGAGGGCAAAGCCGCCTCCCAGACGCCAGGCCTGAGCAGCCCCCCCTGTTCTGTCCCGGGCATTTGTCCCCAAGGGGAAGCCAGGCGGGCTCCTCACCCCGCTGTCGCCCCTGGAGCTGGAGGGTGAAGCTTTAACCCGGGGCGCTCAGCCTTGGCCTCTCCGCGGGGTGTTCTGTAGAAAGGAGGAGATTGAATCCTCCAGCATCAGCACATGACTAGGTCGGGGCGGGCTGGAATGGTCTCTCCCCTGCAGAACAGTGACATTCTCAGCGCCCGTGACTCACTCTCCTGTGCACAGAAACTAAATTCAGACTCTTGCTTTTGGGGAAGAAAATCTGTCAGCCTGCTTCCTGGGTTCAAGTCTTCCCTTTAATTATCTAATAAACCGTCTGACTTTAGTGGAGACTTGCATCCAGTTAAGTTAGAAGCCAGGGAGCAAAAAGCCTCCAGCTTCCCTCTCAAGAGTGTTTTTGGCTCTTCCCTGTCCTTTGTGCTGCCAGAAAGTTTTTGTAAAACAGGGTCATCCCCAAGGAAAGGGGAAGTTCAGGGTTCTGTGCCCCCAGCTATGAAAGGGTTGAGCTGGGAAGGGAGGAGAAGCTAGAAATGACTGGGAGGACTGAGCAGCAGAAGCAGCAAAGGGCAGGGAGAAGACTGCAGGAGGCACATGGAGCAGCCAGCCATGTGGAGGAGAAGGAAAGCCAAGCTTGCTTTTCAGCCTTGGATTTGAACTTGGGAGACATGGATGGAGACCCTTGCAAGAGACAGAGACCTGTGGGTGTTGCAGAAATAAATTCTAGCCTTTTACCCAGGCAGGGGAAAAACAAGCGGTACTTCAGGAATGGTGAGGTCAGGAGAAGCTTTATTACTCAGGCATGAGGTCCCAGACCTGGGCAGACCTGTAAGGTCTGAGCACCGGTCTAGAGACAAAGGACAAAGGGTCTCTTTTACACATAACCATCTTACAGTGATAACATAGGTCACTGAGCACAAAGTTCTTGACAAAGGGGGAAAAATGCAGATACCAGAGGATGGCCCAGGAAATTAATCAGCCAGGCCATGGCACCTCCTTTAGATATGCTTATTAAGGAAGCAAACTTGCTATTTACACTTACTTTGCATTATTTATTGCACCAGGCCTGTGGCTCTTTAGGAAACAGGAAAGATTTCATTTGCTTAGCAGTTCCCTTTCCTGGGGAGGCTGACAATGGCAGCCTCTCTCTTAATCTGGATTTTGATTTTGCTCCTTTCCTTCCAGACTTGCCTGGCCCCTTCTGCCCCTTTCCTGCGGACCTTCCTCAGAGGGGACCTTAGACTTGGGGCAAGCTTCCGGGCCTCAGTGGCCCTGCTTTGGACCAATGTGCTGGGTATTTACCCACAGGGGGATGGGTAACTCTGGGTGTTTCATCTGGAAGCTATTTTAACTATATTCTTTCTCTTTATTGCACACAAATTGTTACACACTAATTTTATTAAAGTTTCCTTTCCACCCAAGGTCTTATGCACTAGAGTATGTTTTGTCTTGATGTGGTGGATAACAGAATCTATTTAGAATGTACAGGTTTATGGGGACCCTGGGGTGGCCCTCACCCAGCTGCTAATAATTTCAGGATGGTTAGTCCTGTTAATGTGAAAAAGGCCATTGGAATTTTGATCAGGGTTGCACTGTCTCTATGGTTTACTTTGGGAAGTCTGCATCTTTCAGTAATATTAATTATTTCAATCATGAGCACAGAATATCATTCCATTTATTTATATTTTCAATTTCTTTCAGCAGTATTTTATAGTTTTTCTTCTGCTTCATTAATTGTTTTCCCAGGTATTTTGTGTTCTGTAACTTCATTGAATTCCTTTTGAGACACAGGGCAAGCTAGGAATTAGGCAGTTTTAGGGACACTGCAGAAGGGGACCTCGGAGAATTGAGGAAGGCTTCAGCAATAAGGGCAGCAAGAGGAGTGTAACTAATTCCACCTGGAAAAACAAACATCTCAGGACCAAGGACAACATTGTTAACGCTGGTCCTGGTTTCCTTCAGGTGGTAAAGAGAGGCAGAGATTGGAGAAATGGAGAGTGGTTTAATTTATGGACAACTTAGAAGGGCAGCTGTTTAACTTCAATGCAGGGATGCCCATCCAGAGGACTGGGCCATAAAGATAAAGATGCAACAAATGGGGAAAGACAGACCTGCTAGATAAGGAATGTGAAGATCCCCCACTCAGTAGCAAATTAAGTGAAAACCAATCACAAAGAGGCTGGTGGATCTTTAGAATAATGAGGGAAAGAAGGTCTATATTCCCTGAGACACGACTCCACTTTGGCTTCCTTGCCCCTCCCAGGCCTGGTTCCCTGGCCTGGGAGTCCCACTTTATTTCTGTTCTTTTTCTCCTCAATAAACTTTTTCTTTCTCTAAACAAACCTGCCTCTTCTCGCTTGCTTGCCTGAGCGTCTGGGAAGTCCCTGCTGCGGCTTCGTGAGACACCACCCCGTGGGGGTCTAGTGGCTGGGGCTCAGCGCTGCCCTGCAGCCTGGGATCCGTTCCCGGCTGGGAGACTAGGCCCGACAATTCTGGTATCACTTTCTTCTAATGTTTTTTTTTCCTTGTGTGAGTGTATGTTCTGTAGAAATTTAGAATTTAAAAACTACTTTTTCTACCACATCCTGGGTCATCTGCGACACTGAAGATATACTATCTATTAATAAAATCTTCCCACAGTGCCTCTTAATAACTTGTGTAATCTGAAAAGAAACTTAACTCCATAACACGGGATGGTTTGGATCTGATCAGAGCTTGTGCTCCACAATGCATTTCACTGCCTGCTTTGTTTTTCTGGAGAGGCATTGAAAAGTAATTTACTTTACTTCAAAAGCACAGAAAACATTTTTTTTCACTTTTTTTTATTTTTTACATCACTGTTCATTTTTAAACAATACTTGCTTCCCACCACAAACCCTCAGGTGTAGTCCCCGTGGAATTTCCTTCACCAATACACCTGTGCACCATCACTTCATTCCCCTGTGCTCCTCCCTCCCTCCCTCTGATCCCTCTCCCTCCTCCTGCCCTACAGGATGTCTCTGGTTTATAACTGTCTGTTTTGTTGTGCTGCGTTTTGTATTGTTACTATTTTCTTACACTGATGTCTTATTTGATTCCCCTATATTCCTCCTGTGACAGGGTGGTTCCCAGGAAAGGTGGAGGTTCCAGGTTCCTGCCCCACCCAAATGGAGGGTGGAGCTGAGCAAAGAGAGAAGAAGCTGTAGAGGAGACTGAGGAAGGAAGGAAGCAGGATGGAGATCCAGAAGGAGACTTAAAGGAGGCACATGAGGCCGAGAGACATGTGAAGAAATTGCGCTTACCTTTTCGTCGTGGACTGGGTGACACAGATGTGGGTGAGACCCGTGGGGAGGTGACAATGGCAGCTTTTATCTTGATTTTGATTTTGCTCTTTTCCTTCCGGGCTTGTCTGGTTGTTTCTGACCCTTTTCTGTGGGTCCCCACTGGAAGGTGCTTTAGACTTGTGGCAGGCTTTGAGGCCTTGCTCTGGGCCAATCCCATTTGGGTGGACTTTTACCCACGAGGGGATGGGTCACTTTGGGTGCTTGATTTAGAAACTAGATTCTTTGCCTTTCCTGTATTGTTTCTTAATTTTATGAAAGTTCCTTCCCATTAAAGTCTCATATGTTTTGTGTTTATGCGGTGAATGGCAGAACCTATTGAGAGCAGGCAGGTTTGCAGGGTCTCGGGTGCCTCGCTCCCTGCCCTGTAACACTCCTATAAGTAAAACCATCCAATGGTTTCCTTTTACCTTCTGACTTATTTCACTGAGCATAATTCCTTCTTGCTCCATCCATGTTGCTGCGAATGGCATGGTTCATCTTTTTTGATGGCTGAATAGTATTCCGTTGTGTATATATACCACATCTTCTTGATCCAATCATCTATTTTAGGGCATTTGGGTTGTTTCAAGTTCTTCTGCCCATTTCTTGACTGGATTGTTTATTTTTATTGAGTTGTGTGAGTTCTTTGTAGATCTTTGCTATCTGTCCCTTGTCAATTCTATGGAGTGCCAAGATTTTTTTCCAATCAGTTTTGGTTAATGTCTCTTTTGCTGTGCAGAAGCTTTTCAGATGTCATCCCAGGTGTTTATCTTTTCCTTGACTTTCTTTGCTTTGGATGATGAGTCTTGAAAGTGTTACTGAGATGTGTGTCTTGTAGTGTTTTACCTATATTTTCTTCTATATATTTTATGGCTTCAGGTCTTATGTCCAGTTCTTTTATCCATTTTGAGTTGATTTTTGTGCATGGTGAGAGGTAGTGGTCTAGTTTCATTTTTTTGCACGTGGCAATCCAGTTTTCCCAGCACCATTTATTGATCAAACTGTCCATGTTCCATTGCATATTCTTTGCTCCTTTGTCAAAGATTAGTTGTCCGTATAAGTGTGGCTTTATTTAAAGCACAGAAAACTTTAATAACAGTACAGATACCCTTGTCTTATACTCACATTCCAACTTTACCATGTATTTGACTTAACATGAAACATTCTGTGGTGTTTCCATCATAGTTTTCCATTTTGTATTTAACCAAAGTATTCTAGGGACCCACCACATAGCCTCCAAGGAGTTATCATCATGGTTCCCATGTTACAATCCAGTCCAAAGGCCCATTTCAGTTTTGACCACCTGCCTCAACTTCGTGAAAACATCTTATTCCTTTCTGATCTTCTCTTTTTGGAAGCTGTTTCTGCTCATTTTCACAGCCTTGCTGGATTTAATGTGCACGCAGGACATACAATCTGGGTGGTCTTTTCTTTTTAACACTAATTAACCCTTCACTTAGGTTTTCATGTTCATCCTTTTTTTTTTTTTTCACCTCCATCATTCATTTACCTGCATGGGCGCTGAAGAGTTTGCTTCCTCAGATATGGAGCTGAGTTCTTGGGTGGTATTAAACCAAAGAAAAAAATGAAATTATCATCTTTATGGTGAACTACAATGCAACCATGATGAAAACAAACCAATATTTCAGCTTTGATTTCTTAACGTTTCCCCTTCCCCCATTGGTTCTATTGACATTACAAAAATAAGACACATTTTCAATGTTAGGGCTTTTGCCCTTGAGGCTCTCTCTGTTTGAAGTGCCCATGGTAGCATTTCATTTGGGTCATTGTCAAATAACTCCCTCCTCAGAGATCACAATCTACAATAGCATCTCTGTGACCACAATCTATTTTCCAGAACTTTTCTTCCTCATACCTATTAGTGCCTGACATTTTTTTTAAAGATTTATTTTTTTATTTATACAAGAACTGGGGTACAGTCAGAAGCACGGGAGGGTGAGAGGATTCACCAGAGCCAGAGTGGGGAGCAGAACAGGCAGACTGATGAAATACACTGCTGAGGGGAGCAGCCCGGCGTGATGGAGAGGTCTGTCACACCATGTGGGACCCTTACCGGCCGGCTAGGATCGAACCAGTGCTGCAGAGGCTGTGGAGGCTGTGGACAGCTTCACAGCACTGCGCTCAACTGCCTGTGCCACCAGGGGAGGCCCAGTACCTGACATTTTTCCCTTTGGCCTTTTCTCTCTACCCCTTCCCTCTTAACCTCAGAAACCTCTCTTGTTTCTGAGGTCAGTAGTTTTTATGAGTATTTTACTTTGTATTCTCACCTACTACATAAACAGCCAACATCTCTCTGTCATTCTGATTGGCTTTACTATAGAGCCCCAAAATTCCTTCCATTTTGTTGTCACTGGTGGTATTCTGTCTCTCCACGTGGCTGAATAGTGTCCCATTGCATGAACAGTCCACATCCTCCTGACCCAGGCCTCTCAGTGGGCACACAGGCTGCTGCCTTGGTTTAGGGGTAATTTGGTTATAAGTATGAGGAGGAGGTGAGCTGGGCATGTCCACTCTCCAGAGCCTTTTCATTCCCCCCCCCGAAACACTACCCATTAAACACTAACTCTTTCCCCTCATCCCCTGGCTTTTCATATATTTGTTCTTCAACCCCATAAAACCACCCAAAGCTCCATCCCTGGGAAGACTGATTTGCGAGACCAGTCTCCTGGAGACAGAACATTCTAAGTTCTATTTCTGAATTTGACTACTATGGATACATACCTAAGTGAGTATCTAATTTGTCCTTTTGTATCTAGGTAATTTATTGCTCTTACTATAGTGACTAAGTTTTCTACAAGTTTTAGCAAGTATCAGAATTTCCTTCCTTGTTTAAGAGTGAGTATGACATTGTCTCTGTGCCACATTAGATTTTGTATTTGTTTATCCCATGGACACCAGTGTTTTAATTTCAGTGGTTATCATGCTTTTAATTTATGAATCTCATTTGTTCGAAAGTACTCCCTGCACTGTTATAATAATCTGATGGCTTCTGTTAGCAGAATAGGTTTCTAGGTTGAGTACAGAATATATGTCCAGGAGTAGCCCCGGGGGCTTTCAAACTTACATTATCTAACAGGGTTCAGCCATCTGTGTACACAAAGATGGGGCCTCCCTGGTGGCCTAGGGGTTAAGTCACAGTGCTATCACCACTACGGCCTGAGTTCGATCCCTGGCCAGGGAGCTAACCCATATACGGCACAGCAGACGTCTCCTGTCTCACCTGCTGTTTCCCATAGCAGTGGATTTCAGTAAATCTGCCTGCTGTCTCCCCACTCTGGATCTGGTGAATCCTCTCACCTCCTGTACCTCTGACTATACCCCAGTTCTTCTATGCAAAAATTTAAAAGAAAAAAAAAAGACAAAAGGACCCTTGGTGTAAAATCACTTTAATAGAATTAGTGTGCATTGAGAGAGAAGAGAAGAAAGTAGAATAGTTAAATCCACTCATGGGTAAATCATGTCCAGCCAAACAGAGCTCACCCAGAGCAGGGCCGCAGGGGCCCAAAAGCTTGCTACAGTCTAAGATACCCTATGATGGGGAGTCACAGATATGGGGGTGGGCAAATGGAGCCAGGCAAGTCTCAGATGAAAGTAGCAAAATCTACAAATCAAGATAATGGCTGCCATCCTCAACCTCCCTGCCTGTCTCCCACCCACAAGTCTCTTTCAAATGTTTCTGTCTCTCCACTTGTCTTCTTTAGTCCCTCAAGGCCGAGGTACAAGTCCAAAGCCAAGAAGCAAGCACTTCTTTTGCAAGTGTCTCTCTTGAACCCTCTGCCTTCCATGTCACAGTGTCACCTGGCCACGCAGCCGCCCCTCACTAAGTGGGACCTGGGAACACGGCCCCTCCCCCAGCTCAGGTTGCTGAGTGGCTACCTGACGGTTCGGCTGAATCAAGTATCACTGTCTGAGGGCAGGGCTGTTCAGTTAGCACTTCACGTGCGATATTAACAGATGAATGACTGAACAGGATCAAGGATCTGCCTCATCTGGGAGGCAGAGGTGAGGAGATTAAGCCTCACTTACAGGGATGCTTCTCATTCCTGCCAGGGTAATATTGGAAGATTGAGGGGTTACTTTCAAAATTTAGATGGTCAAGGCAACAGAGGTGACCTTAGACCAGGTCATGGACTCAAGCGCTGTTTTATTTGGATCCGGTAACTCAGGAGCACCTGGAGGTCCCAGGACCTCCGCCTCCACCTCTAGATCTGGGAGACCTTGAGGGAGGCTCCACGGGCGTGAGGGTTCGTCCCCCACCGAGCTTCACTGCCACTGGTGAGGCCCTCCGGGGGCTGTGCTATGGGCAGTTCCTCAGGCTGGGTCAGTGTCCCAGATGGCCAGTTTCTTCCTCTCCCACTTGGCCGATGCGTTACACACACACACAGAGAGAGAGAGAGCGAGAGAGCGAGAGAGCGAGAGAGAGTTTCTCACTGTCAGAAGGTTCTGGTCCCTTAGCCTTTTAAATGCCCTCATTTATCCCTTACCTCCTTCATTCAGCTCCACTTTTCAGTGTTTTCCTGTCTTTAGCAATTGCTTCCCCTCCTTTTCAGGTAAGGTCTCTGCCTTACAAAAGCTCCTTTGGGATCAGGGTGACCTCAGTCTGTCCCCTGTGGGCGTATCTTGATTGTTGACCATTTTCAAAGGATTTCCTGGGGTTTCTGATGCTGAGAAAGATCACAGAAGGCTCAGTTCTCACCCACCTGACCCACACTTGCCCCTCACTGCCTCGTCCTTCTTGCTCACCGTTCCCCGCACACTGTGCACATCATGAAAAGCAGGATCGCAGGCTGTATTAGCAGCACACACTCATGACAACTGGGAGATGAAGCTGTCTGCACACCCAGGACAGGTGTCTGCAGGGTGGGAAGGAGGGGGGGGCTACCCCGATTTCTTTAAAAGCAGGACAAGTGACCCCCATCTTCCGTTGAAAGGTCCCTGGCTTGTGTTCTGGCTAACCAGGGTCTGTTTCTGTCCTGAGGCTGGGCCATGGCCTAGCAGCCCACATCAGTGTCTGTTACTCCTCCCTCCCTGCAGAACTGTTGCCTTGAGTTCCATCATCTCGCTTTCATTTCTTGTGCTTAATTTTTGTTTTAGTGCTTCGTGCTGCTTTCCTGACTTGCATCCTTAAGTTGTCTTGTTTCTGCCCTCTCTAGACACAACTGTTCTACCACTTTCCTGGCCTGACGCCACCTCACAGCTGGTACCAACCATCTGCATGCCGGGGGGTGTTCGTGTTCAATGCAGATGAGTAATGCAGAATTGGGGGGATCCTGATGGAGACCCTGTGACGAGCTCAGGCTCCATCTACTCTTTGTTTTTATGATGGTCTCTTTGCCAGTTTCCACCATTGTGATGCTCACCCCGTTTTCTAAGTGATTTCCCAGACACTACACGATGTCATGAAATCTGTGTGACCCCCGTTGTGTGCTAAATGTATCAATCATGTCCTTGTAGAGAATGCTGATTGGGCTGGAAGGTTCATTTGCTTTCAAGCCGTACTGTGCTTTTGCTTATTGGGAGCCCCGGGCATGAGGCTGTCTCTTCCATTCCTTCCTTCCCAGCCCCGCTCCAGCTCCCAGGCCATCATCCCTCTTCGTCACTTCCCTCCGGGTGTGTTGGCTTTTTTTTTTTTTTTTTTTTTTTTTTTTTTGGTACCATGGGAATTTTATCTTACTGGTGCCGTGATTTTGTCATTTGTCAGTGTAAAAGAGACTGCAAAGCTGAAACAAGAGCCAGTGTCCTTTGGAGGAGGTGATGCTCCCCCTTCCCTGTGAGCCAGGGCTGGTCCTGCCTCCACACCAGAGCGCGGTGCCTCCTCTCTGGTGCTTCAGCCCTGGGTCCTCTCGTCCCCGTTGTGGCGACCACTTGGCTTCCACTTTCCCTTTTCTTCATGTGAAATCAGAGTCAGCCCTTTAGATCACCTTTTCCTTGTGTCCCGGGGCGGTCACCCCATTCTCTGACGCCAGAATTCCTACATGGCCTCAAAACTTCTCACCATGAATCAGGGATCTTCACTTCTTGAAAATATTCCTGTGGGACAGAGGCCTGCAGGCTGGTGAGGCCCTGATGTCTGAGAACCCCATTGGGATGGGGAGGGCGCTGGAAAGAGCGAGGAGGGGAAATGCAACTTTTAGGGTTCCCTGGATGCGCCCGCAGGTCACCACAGCAGGACATGGATGCGCAGGCAAGCAGGACGGCATTCGTGGCCCAGGGCAACCTAGAAAACTCTGGGAATGAGAAAGTAGGACAGAGATGCCTGGAAGACTGTTAATGATATTATTTAAATGTATGATTAGAGATTATAGTTAGAGATTATAGGACGTGGGAGAATTTGTATAATCCTGACGTCTTCCCATGCTTAGGTCTGGACTCAGATTTGCTCATTTTTGCCAACACCACCCCAGGCGTCAATGTCCGTTTGTCCTTCAGGCGCCCGGTGCCCACGTGTCCCTTTCCATTGACGTCAGCCTGTTCCCTTGGCTCCGGGCTTCTCTGCCCATTCCCTCCACTGCCCAGTGAATTTTCTAGTTATCACTAGTAAAGGTGAGGGAGAGAGTTACCGAGCGATGTGCGTAAAACATCATGTTTAATCTGAAAAATCTCTCTTTAGGTTCACTGTTTTGTCTTGGATTTGGAAAATGAAGGCTGTCACCTTTGGAGACATTGGCTTTTGCAAGTAGAAATGACCAGGCCTCAGGCATGTAAGTTTCCTTTACACCAGAGAGCACAGGCATTTTACACTTGCCTTTATTCCTCCAGAAAAGAAACAAAAACTATCAAAGAGCCAAAAGCCTCAGCAGCATCCCTCTCATTTAGTTGCTATCACGTTCGTCCCCATGGTGTTGTTTAAGAAATCTAAAGTGTATCATTTGCAAATAGAATCATTGGTTCACAAATTAAAATAACATGATTTCCTTGATAGGAAAATTCTGTAGTCTGTCACTTCTGCTGCACGTGTGGCCTCAGATCTGTGTATAAGGAGCTATAGGAGGGTAATTTCCTCCTTCTGTGCTGCTCTTGCTCCCCTTCTCCTTTCCAGGACACAACATGAGCAGAAAGCATTTGGTTCTAGTCTAAATCATGACCAGCCATTTAGCAGATGATTTGGTCTCTGTTAGCCACTCAGGGAAAGCATTTAGAGCACTCGGGGAGCGTTGAGAACATCTATGTGAATCAAGCATTTCCTCATTTATATCATTCCCATTTGATTAATGGGGAAGGATATTTTTTTTCCTAGTTGAAGAGAAATTGTAAATAAGTTGGAAATTATTCCATTGTAGATTATGGCTCAAGCCTGGAAGGTGATGTGGTGGGGACACTTGAGGACGCAACCCAAGGACACTAGAAAGTAATTAAAATGACTTTTTAAAAAATCTGAAGCCTGACTGGCCTGAATATGGTTAGGTAAATTCACTTAAAATTCTTTTAACCATTTCTTTTTTTTTTAATATTTAAAGGGCAGGTTTATTAGAAAAGAGACAGAAGAGTAAAAGACACTACACTTGCATAGACACGAGCGGGCAGGAAGAGCTGCCCCAAAGGGACAGGTTTGCTGGGAGAGGCCTGCATGGTTGCAGGCGGGCGGCCTTGAGGAGCTAGGCCTCCGCTGAGGGAGGTCAGTGAAGAGAAGCCCCGGAAGGTGCAGGTCACAGCAAGGCAGACGGCTGCTGCCCTGCAGAGGGAGAGAGTTGGTGAAGGGAAGCACCTGCATAGCCACAGTGGGCAGAAGGAGTGCTGCCTCTTTTAACCATTTCTGATACTTGCTGGATCCTGGCCATGTGCTGTCTGAATTTGGTTGTTTTGGAACATCTGACCTAAACTTTTAATGGCTAACTCAGAGGTGCTTTTTTTTAATATTATATTTGAATTTCAAATCAACTGGGTCATATTGGATTTGCACAGTGATGTTTGATAAAGTGAAATCTTGCAGAATTGTTACGATCTTTATAAAAACATGTTCTTCCTAAGAGGAAAAGCTTTATGTACCTTTAGATGGAGCCATTTCTCCTTTTGGATGAAAATGCTCCTGATGTTCAGTACACTGACACATTTTCTATTTTAGGCTAATAGAGACCCTGATGATGACGTGGACAAAGCTCAAGTTGAACAAGATGCTCAGGTAAATAAGACTTACTTAACTTTTATTGTGACATAACAATGAAAAAAGAATCCATGTTAATCAAGATTTGTAATTGCATTTAAAAATCATTTTATTTATGGGTCATTCCCAAATCATAAGTCCCATGCATATATAATTTTCTCATTTTGATCTGCCAAAAAAAATTTTATCCCCAAATTGAAATGAATTAAAGTAAATTGCATGTAAATAGTGAGTATCATCTAGATGTGTTCCCTTTTCCCAATTATGGAACATTTTAAAATCAGGATTAAAAAAAACTAGGTGTTTTTTGTTTTTTGTTTTTTAAGGACACAATAGGTCTGTTTGCAGGAGATGAAGACAGAATATTTCAGTGATGAAAGGTGTTTTCTTACATAATAGATGACAAGTTATTATAATACTATGAAATTCTCCCACCTTGCCTTGGATGGAACTCTAGTAGGATTGTTCTTTGTCAGCTGCTTTGTAGTGACACCCAGATGATGTGTTGCACTTACACTGCTTTTGAATTCCAGTAGAGTATCGGTGTGGTTCATAAAGTAATCAAATATGGGAATGAAGTGAGGAAATTTTACATGAAACTGGAAAATGTGACATCGGTAATACGTAGCACCCCATCTCAGCCCCGTCTCTCTGGTCACGTGTGTCACTTAAAATACACAAGTCTTGAAAGTTGGCCACCCGCTGTTGAAAACCTCAGGGCCTTTTTCATCCATTTTTCCAGGGGACTGCGCTTTCTGAAACTCCACTTTTGTCTGACTTTGCTAACAGGAGAGCAACAGCATATTATTACAGTTTGGGTGGGCTGACTTCACGTCTTCAGCACGCTCTGCTGTCTGTGCAGAGCTGGGGAGAGAAAAGGAAAGAACCAAATGGTCCCGAGGGCCATCTGCAGCCTCACTCTGGCCTCACTGCCCCTTACAAAAGGCAAACCTACATGTCACATCCTTATTCAAGGCCTTAAAGTCCATCATTGGTTCCCGCTGTCTCTATGTCCAAGCCTCTGAATGCAGTTTGAGACTCTTGCTGTCTGCCCCACTTTCCCAAGGCCCCCGGCCTCTCTTACCTGCTCACTCTCTTTTCTCTGCGTCCCCCCCCCCAACTTCTATTTTAGGCTAAGGATAAGTCCTCAAGGGTAAGTCCTCAGATTAGCTGCTTTCTAGGTAGCCCTGCCTGACACCATCCTCTTCTCATGCCCCCACATCCCATCAGCTGTACATCAGGAGTCTTCCTTTTTCCTATTTGAATCTTAGCAAACAGTGTCTTAGGGTTATGGTGCTTCTGACCTGTATGGTGTGCAGGCCTGCCCAGAATAAGACTCATGTGGAAATACCACAAAAGTGTGTCAGGGAGTGTTGTAATGTCACAGTCTTTCCTGTTGCCTGTGGAGTCTCTGCTGAAATGAGTCAGGATTTGAGCTCTGGGATGAGATGAAAATGAAAGCAAGCATTTGCCAGAACACTGGAGTTAGACTGATGTGGGACAAGTTAATTTGGACACAGGAACTTCATTGTGTTCCATTCTTTGCTTTTTCTTTTTGTGAAGAAAATTCACTACCCCCAGGAAGTTTCTTTCAGTTATATAAAATTATGTTTGATGAAATGTCATGGCTCCATTCTTAATTTTGTCTTCTCCCCATAGGTATATGCGACTTACAGAGCTCTTGCATTTGGAAAGCTTGAAAGGGCCCAGACTTTGAACTCCTGTCTTATTTCACTGTTGTTTGTGTTTTTTTAAACTCCAGCTACCCAAAGCCATGTATTAAACAGAATAATTTTCTAAATTTAAAAATGAACAAAGTAGGTAAAATGTGTTACTTGGATTTGAAAACTAGCAGGAGCATGGTTCAGGCTAGAAGCCCAAACCCCATCACTAAAATCAACGAGGTGACCTTGGCATTAACACTCCAAATGCTGCTGCTCTGCCCGCGCCTGCTTGACCAGCAGGAACCCATATTTCCACCCTGAAATGTTTTTCTATAACCACATTGGAATTCTGAAGACTTAAAAAAAAAATTACCAGTTACTGCTCTCCTGCCACGGAGCAGGGAGGCAATTTCAGCAATGATGTTTTTTCATTAGCTTCAGTTTACTGGTTCTAATAATAAAAGGGAGTGTGCACATTATAGAAATTTTGAAAAGTAATATAATGAACAATATTGTCAACTATGATTTTTCCATCAAAACATGCATACTGTTATGAGTTAGCTTACTCGCTTCCTGGTATTTTCCAATATTGTTCATTGTGTGTAAGGACGGGTAGTAATGATGCAGAGTTTGAGAATTACAAATTGAACTCCCTGCAGCTGACCAGGTCAAGAAATATAAAATCACAACACATCATACTCTTCTTCTTTCATTATCTTCTTCCTCCTTCATCTAAATTATATCACCTAAGAATGTATCATGAAATGTATAATTAAAACGATTTTAATTTTGTCTAGTATTTAACATTAAAGTAAATCACATTATGTTTATTTTCTTAGCTTGGCACTTTCAACAATATGTAGGCAAGATTAACCCATATAGGATGCAGCTAGAGCCTAATTTCATTGCTTATAATATTCCACCTGATGCAAAGTAATAATTTTTCCGTTCTAGTCTTCACACACATAAGGATTGTTCCATTTTTTTCTTCTATGATGGAATTATAAATGTCTCCGGGGTTTTATATTCTACTTTCATCATTTAACATTGTAAGTATTCTCCTGCGACATTAAAAAACTTAGTAAGTATTGTAGCTGATTGCTACATTTCATTTATGCATATGCTGTAATTAACCATTCCTTGGAGCTTTCGTTTAGATTTTTTCCAATCATTTATTACTGTAAAGAAAGTGCTGGTGAACATTTTTACATGCAACATTTTTACATGTATTTTTATCTGTTTTTCAAAGCATTTCCTAGGTCATTTCCAAAATACAGAATGCCTATTTCTATTTAAAATAAAAATATGTTAAATTCAAAATTCTCTGCAGAATGGATGTGTGAAGGAGGGGACAGGCGCACACTTCCCAGCCCTTCCTCACCGACTCTCCCTCCCCCTGCTGCCTCTGAAAGGCGCTGACACCGGCCTCTGCTCCCTCCCTCCCGTCTGCGCGCCTCCCCTGGCCCGCCTTGAACTGGCTCCTCGCCGCCAGGCGGCGCCCTCTGCCGTCTTTCTGTGCTGTCACCTTCATGGCGCTTTCCCTTCCCTGTCGGGCCTCAGTCACTCTCCGCGTTTCATTCACGAGCAGCCCCGCCCTCATTATTCTGCGCACGGCTCCTCTCCCTCCCTCGCCTCCCTGTGCCTCGCGCCCCGCGTGTCACTGCATCCAGGGGCTCGGCCTTCATTATTCCTGCAGTACCGCTCCCGCCCACAAGACGGCGCTCTCCGTTTCTACCTACGCTGTTTTACCGCAGGAGCCTCTCCTTCCTCCTGCCGCTTGAGTTTCTTTCCCACGTTACCACCCCGCTCCACAAGACGGCGCTCTCCATTTATACGCACCTCCTTTTGCCCCTGGAGCCTCTCCTTCCTCCTTCCACTTCCGTGTTAGCTGGCCCCCCCCCCCGCCCCATAAGGCCCCGCGACACCAGTGCGGTGGGAGGAAGGAGAGGCTCCTTGCCCAAAGCAAGGGCGGGTGGATCGAAGAGCGCCGTCTTGTGGACTGGGGTGGTAACGTGGGAAAATCGCGACCTGCGGAGCCGTCTGACAACGGAAGTGGAGGGAGGAAGGAGAGGCTCTTGTGGCAAAACAAGGCCGGCAGAAGCGGAGTGCGCCGTCTTGTGGGCTGGAGAGGTAGTGCAGGAAGAATGCGGGATAGCAATGACTGCCGATGGGCGTGGTAAAGGGCGGGGCCGAGGCGGAGGGAAAGGGGCGGAGCACGTAGTAGTGACGGGCGGGGCCGCTGGTGAGGGAAACGCGGGGAGTGACAGGCGCGAAGGGGAACGGGCAGCGCCTCCAGGGCGGAAGTGCCGAGCAACGACGGAGGGCGCCGCCTCGTGGCGAGTAGGAGCAACGCGCCAAAGCGCCGGGACAGGGAAGGGCCCAGGATGGCGGAGCCCGCGCTGACTTGGGGAGGGGAGGGGTGGGAGCAGAAGGGAGGGAATGGGGGTCGGGGGAGGGGGCCGAAGGGGTGGGCAGGGACGGAGCGGGGCGCCCGCGTGGAGAAGTAGTAACAGGGCCCGCGGGGATGAGGCCGTCAGGCCCCTGCAGACGGGCCGGTCGGGCCCCGGCCTGGAGGAGGCGCGGCGCAGGGGTGGGGGGGGAGTTTGGGGCCAAAGCCTGGAGACGGGCGGGGGAAGGAAACGCGGGCGAGGACGAGGTGAAACACGTCCCGTCTCCGTTCCTGAGAAGACGCGTCACCCCGCCCTTCAGAATTTAAAACATTTTTATTGCACTTTAGTAGAAACAGCGGTTCTGGTTTGGGGAAGTGACCCGAGGAAACGCGCCGAGACACGCAGGGAAGCTGGTGTGTGGAAGCCTCGCCCGCCCCTTCTCACAGCAGCGCGCGGCTGGGAACAACCCGGATGAACACCCCAGGGCGGGGTCCAGTAGACTGCGGTGTGGACACGACTGAAATGTGGCCGTGACAGGGATCATCCTTTCCCAGGCATCACAGGGGGAGACAGAAAGGAAGACGGGCTTGAGGGGCATGAACGTTGTCTGCTCCCCTCCGAGGCCCGAAGACGAAGGCAGATGCTTTCCCGGAGGGGCTGAGGAACAGCTCAGGGTTTCTGGACGCCGGCGCCGCCACTTAGATGGGCCGCAAGTGCCTTTTGTTCGTGGCTTGTCCTGTAACGGAGAAAACAGGGAACAAGTTGGGGAGACCACAGTGGGGTCAAGAATGTTCGTCTCTTGCGCCCACAGACGCCCACGGACACAGGCCACGGACATTCACAGTAACAGGATGCGGCCTTTCCTCATCAACACAGTGTGTTCACCTGTGAAACGGAGAATCAGGGAATGGCATTGTTTGTATTTCCTAAACACGCCAAGGGGATGAACACAGACATCAACTAAATCAGAGGGGCTGCTGCTCACTCTTTGGTTGCCTTGAGGTTTTTTTAACATGTGCTGAGATAGTTATATTTTTTTCAGAAGGAAGAAAGGGCATGTGTGTGAAATGCCTGGGGTACAGCATATAAGGGAAGTTTGCAAGACAGGCCTGATCACTTCACTTGCAAAAGCCACCGTCGCCAAAGGGAGACCGTCCTCGGCCAGATCAAAGAAGAAACAGAATCTAAAGGGAGTTTTCAGATGAAACGTGCCGGCTTGTGTTCATCACTTGGGGACTCCCCACCCCCTACTAGTGAGAACCAGAAGGTCATTCGCTGGGCCGTGCAGGGAACGGGCTGGGTCAATGGAAAGGGACAGGCGGGCGCCGGGCGCCTGACAGACAGACGGACAGTGACGCCTGGGGCGGTGTTGGAAAATGAGAAATCCTCATCCAGACCTCCGCAGGGAAAGCCGTCAGGATTACGCAACTGTTGATGGCCATGTCTCCTGCCATCTCGCACTTCAATCTCTAATAACCCATCTAACTGGTGAGCCTTGAGCCGTCCACCCGCGTCTCTGTCCCACTTTCTCTTTCAGCGTTTCTGGAGTTGCCCTGGGCCCCGGACGCGTCCTGCTGCCCGTGCATCCGAGTCCTGCTGCGGTGACCTGCGGGCGCCCCCGGAACCCTAAAAGCTGCATGTCCCCTCCTCGCTCTCCCCGGCGCCCTCCCCGCCCCAGTGGGGGTCTCCCCGCCAGCCGCCAGCCCGCGGGCCTCTGTCCACAGGGAGTGTTTTGGGGTGAAGGTCCCGGATTCCGGTGAGGCGTGCTCAGGCCCGGCGGGAGCTCCGGCGTGGGGCGTGGGGGGAGCCCCGGGCCGCGCGGAGAGGCTGAGCCAAAGGGCTGCTGCGTCTCCACGAGAGGAAGAGGGAAGGCGGAGCCAAGAGGCCGCCACAGCGGGGACGACAGCGCCCGGAGTGTCATCGCCATCATTTCCCCGGTTCGGGCGTCTCCTCCCTCAACCGCCACGGGGCGGGACGCGGCGGGCAGGCCCGGGGTGCGCGTGGGCCGCGCGGGCAGCTGGGCCTGGGCGGAGCCACCAGCGCGAGTGGGAGCCGCGGGGGCGGGGCAGCGGGGCACGGGCCGCGGCGGGGGAGGAGGCCGCGGGAAGGCCGGAGAGGCCCGAGAAGAGGTTCCTCGTGGGCCGGAGGCCGCCCGCCCCCTCCCTATCCCCCCCCCCCCCGCACCCCGAGGAGACAAACACAGCCCGGCCTCTCCATCCCGCGCCGCGGGGTCCCCTGCCGGCCTGAAAGCCAGACCCGGGGGCCCGTCCCAGGCCTGACGGCGGCAGCGGGCGCAGGGCGGGGCAGGGGGGGCGCCGGAGCCTGGAGAAGGGGGTGACGGGCGGGCGCAGCGGCGCGCAGAGGACCCTGCGCCGGGAGAGGCAGAAAATACGGTAAGGGGCGACCCCAAAGGGGGGGAGCCCAGAAGGAAGGGGGACAGGCCCAGAAGGGGGGGCGAGCCCAGAGGGAAGGGGGGAGCCCAGAGGGAAGGGGGGGTGCCCGGCTCCCCTAGGCAGGCAGGCGGCCCCGCTGGGGGCCCCGCTGGCGGGGTTCACTCCCGGGCACTCGGGCGCCCCCTCCCGATGACCCGGTGTCTGTCCTCGTGTCCAGCCCTGTCTGCGCGCGGGCGGGTCCGCGGGGCTCAGCGCGGGCCCCCGGGAGCCCCTCCGCCGCCTTCCCTTGGGCCCCGCCTGCTGCTCGCGTGGCGCGCCCCGGGGGTCCCTCCTGGCGGGGTCTGGGGGTGACGGTCTCTGTCTCCGGGGTCCGCGCCGCTCCCGGCGCGTCTGCGGGCTGCGGGGCTCCCCTCGCCGGGCCGTCCCTGCGGGCCCCGCGTTTCCTCGCCGCGGCTGCGGGCGCGGGGCCGTCCTGCGGGGGAGCCCCCGTCAGGCGCAGGGCGTGCAAGTCCGTCCCCCTGGTGTGGGGCGGCGGCGCGGGGTGAAGGGGGTCGGGCTGTCCTGCCCGCGCCCGTCAGGGGGCCCTGCCCGAGGGGCTGCGCCGGCTCCACGGCGGCGTTTGCTTCTGCGGCCGCGGGCGCGGGACTGCGGGTCCCCCAGGCAGAGCGCGGCGGGAGAGACCCGGGGGCAGAAGCCGGAGCAGCCCGGAGTGAAGCCTGGCCGGGGGCTGGGCGGCCCGCGGGGCTCCTGGCCGCCCCCCCCGGCCTGCCCGGGCCTGGAGGCCGCCCCGCGTGTGCAGCTCCGTGAGCGCCCGGGGAACCCACGCGGGCCCGGGACGCGGCTTCCCCCCGCCGGCCCGACACAGAAACCTGCTCCCTGTCCTGCCCCTGCGGTCGCCTTCCGTGTCGCGACGGCTCCTGGTGAGGCGCGAACGTGTTTTTGACCTTAGTGTTGAATGAACGCGCGCCCCGGGGCGCTCCCCGCCCTCCGCAGGCGCCGCAGCGTCGGCCCGCCAGGCTCAGCGCCCGCGGCAGCCACGACTTCTGGACAGTGTCACTTGGGCGCAGCTGTTGTCACTGTCGTTCACGGAGCTGTGCTGAGGACGGAAACAATGGGAGTTGCGCTTCCCTGCGATCCAGCGCCAGGAAGGTTGTCAACGCTCTGAATACTAGTGTTTAAAAATTCTCTCTTCTCTGTGTTGTTTTGTTTCTCTATTTCACATTCAATTTCTTAGATTCTTCGCATCACTTGCTATTAATTCTATCGAGCCCCTCTACTGTATTATTTTTATTTTCTTACACCATTGTTCATTTTTGTAGACTATTTGAGTTCTCCCCTCACGCTTAGTCCCCATAACACCCCCCCACACACACACAGCACCATGAACCATCACCACAGTCCCCTGTGATTTTCCCTCCCCTGTTTTAACTCCCAACCCCTCCACTGCTGCGTGCCTCAGACCTATGGTTTGCCTGCAAGTTTTGTCTTTTCCTGACCCTTTATTCAGTTCCCTGTATTCCACCTATAAACGAAACCATCTGATATTTATGTATTTCCTTCTGACTTATCTCACTGAGCATCATCCCTTCAGCTCCATCCATGCTGCTATAAATGGCATGTGTTTATCTGTTTTGACAGCTGAGTAGTATTCCACTGTGGGTATAGACCACAGTTTGATCCATTCATCTGTTGGAGCATCTAGGGTGTTTCCTTATCGTGGCTATTGTTAATGGTGCTGCCAGAAACATAGGAGAAGGGTTTCCTTTCAAATTAGTGTTTTTGTGTCCTAGGAGTAGAATCACTGGGTCATTTGGCAGAGCCATCAAATATTAGTTATTAATGGACAGAATAAATTGAATACTACATTGCTATTAAAGAAGTCAAGTGTTTAAGCCACTTGTCTTTGTGAAACTGCAGTTGCAGGGCATAAACTGGGAAGCACGACCAGCTTGGCCTTACCACCACCACTTCCACCCTCCACCCCCACCCCACCCCACCCCGGTAGTGCCTGGAGGCTGAGCGCCCTCCCATCATTTACTGACTGATCTATCCAGTTGTACTTTTCTGTTTCAAAACGAATGTTTTTGATGTTCCAAATTCTCAGTGAGATACCTGTGTCTATTTCTAGACAGTTTTTAATGGAAGCCCTATGGGGATTGGCCACTGCAGTTTTAAACAGTGTTTCTAGCCTGGAGAGCTGCTGGCCTGCCAGGCAGGCGTGCACACACACATGCACGCCAGTGTGCTTGGCTCATGCATTGTTCTTTAGGACCCCCATGCATATACTTGGTCCCCCCCCCATGAGGGACACCCCCTTCATTTAGACCAGGGGATGGTTGACAATGTTTGCAGACATCTGTGGTTGTCACAACTGGAGTGGGAGTGCGTGGGCCACTGCCATCTAGCGGGGAGAGACCAGGGAAGTTGTTAGACCCCCCCCACTAATGCAACGAATAGCTCCTCTCCCTGCGAACAACCAAGAGCAATTTTTCCAGGGCCTGGCAGGTGGTGGCCAGGACGCCTCCAGGCAGCACCCAGGCTGCGCGGCAGCGGGAGGCGACACCCACGCCGGACGCCCCCTCAGCGGGCTGGCTCGCCACTGGGCAAGTTTGTGCACAGCCCCCGGCAGAGGAGGCCGCGGCGGAGAGGCCTGGGGAGTCTGCCCCAGCATGGCACCCCGGACAGGCGTCCCGCTGCGCTGCCCGCTGTGGCCGGGCGCCCTGGGTGGTCTCAGTGGCCAGTGAGCCCCTCCAGCCGCGGGGAGGTGGAGTCTGGCCGCTGCGGGCTGGGGTCAGGGGAAGCCCCATCTTGGGCAAGTGGCTGATGCTAAAAATACAGAAGATGGGTGGACCGCTGTGGCCTTGTTGGATTCTGGTTGCACCCACGTCTCCTCTGGGCAGATGCTGTGGCTTTCTAGTGCACTTTGAAGTCAGAAGTGTGATACCTTCATTTCCCCCCTTTTTAAAAAATCAGGAAGCTTTGACTCTTTGGGGTCTTTTGTGTTTCCATATGAACTTCAGCAATCTTTGTTCTATTTCTTTGAAGAATGCCATTGGGATTTTTATTGGGGTTGCAATGAATCTATAATTTGGTTTGGGTTGGATGGCCATTTTGACAATGTTGATCCTGCCAACCCATGAGCTGGGTATAACTCTCCATTTCTTTATGTTTTCTGTTTCTTTTAACAATGTTTTACAGTTTTCCTTATAAAGTCTTTCACCTCCTTTGTTAGGCTTACTCCCAGGTGATTATTTTTGTGTGTGTGAGATTGTAAATGGGGTGGCTTTGTTAATTTCTTCTAGTTCATTATTTGTACATAGGAAGGCATATGTTAACTATTAAGTGTGCAGTTTGGTGGCATTACGTACATGCACACTGTTGTGTAACTCATTTTTTAAAGCAGGGGGTCCCCAAAGGTTTAAATGCATCCCCAAAATAGCCCTGCATTCTTACTTCTCACAGCTTAACAGTCAACCAGGTCTAACTATTTTCTGTTTTCTAGCCTGGCTGCATTACCAAGATGAGCATGTTCTTCCCAAGCAGTTCTGCTTCTCCAGATAAAGAGAACCTCGCAGCTCAAGGCTAGTCCTTTGCCATCAGAAGGACCTGACTTCAGGATGTCTCACTTTAGGATTTCATCTGGGAACAGAGTATGCGACGATAGATAATAGGACAAGTCCAGCCACACAAGCACATTTTAAGTGTCCAAAGTGAGTAATATGGCCAAGTCTAAAGTCATGGAGCAGAGAAGTTCACTTTAGCTACACTAATGTTATGGTAACAGTGATCTGTTCATTGGGGATATAAAATTAAGTAGGATCACTAACTCAGATCATCACATACTTGGTAAGCAATTTCACCCTTTACAGGTAGTTTGGAAATTACAAGGCACCATATTGATTACCATTTTTATTAACAACATGATTTTTATGATTCTTTAAACATATTAACTTGAACTATAATGAACTTTGCACTTTCACCTAAGTAATACTGTTTCTTCTATAAAACCATTTTTATGCATTGTCTTTTCCAGTGCAGCAAATCATCCCAAAGTGAGTGATTTAAAAACAAAGTTTCATATTTCATTACCATTTAAGCTGTGCACAGCTGGGACATCTTGCTCCTATCCAAGGTATCTGCTTTACACCTGGAGCTGGATCTTTGATCAGAGAGATCTAAAACATTTTAATCTTGCCCCACTACTACTAAAATTTTTCTTCACTTTCATCCCAAACAAAATATGTAAATTTATTTAATAAGAAGTATATATTACCAGTAAGGCATATATTAAATGGCAGTAAGATTTCTTTCCTTTCAACTTAACGCATATGATAACGAACAAATTGTAACTATTACAGACATCCCCAGCAGAGTCTTCTGTTCATTCCTAGGAGACCACTGTTTTAAATTAGTAGATGGCTTTCCTAATGATCTAATTCTCATCTAATTCTCATTTTGGTTAGGTTAACAGTGAGTCTGAAAATATCTGAGTTATCACAATAGGTTTTTTTTTTCTAATGTACGCAGTAGTACCAGTGATTGACAGATGGTCTATACAATATTTCCAAGATCTGGGAATATTCTTATAGCTCTGTTCTCCTCAGTATCTTATGGATACTCTCTACTTTATCCAGTGGATGAATGAAGGGGTGGGAGAGAGATCCAAGGGAAATGACACAGACCTGGAAGTAGCAGACAGAGCTCTTGCCCCCATATCCGAAAGACAGCACCACACACAAGAATGGGCCCATACCCCCAACTACTGGGCATGGTACCAGGGATGGGATCCACCTACATGCCCCATTTCCAGGACCCACCCCTATGCCCAGTGTTATGTGGTCCCACAAGGATTAAAGGTAAATAGGAAAGTAAGTGGCAAACTACCCTCTCTTCATTTACTAGTTATCAGTGATGTGTAAAGCTACTGCTTTGTCCTTGATTTGGACTGTCTGATCAAATCAACAAGCAGAAATTTTTTAAAGATTTATTTATTTATTATTTATACAGCACTGGAGGGTGGGAGGTGAGGGTGAGATTCACCAGAGCCAGAGCAGGGAGCAGAGCAGGCAGAAGACCGAATACACTGCTGAGGGAGCACGGGCGGCAGGATCTGCGGCCATGTGGGACCTTTGGCCGGGGAGCTGGGAATCGAACCGGCACTGCAGATGCGGGCAGCTTCGCAACCCAGCGCTCAACGCTGCGCCAGAGGCCCAACAAGCAGAAATTTTTAGAGATGAGGTACGGTGTGAAAACACCATGAATTGGGACTATATCACATTAAAAACCTTTTTACACAGCAAAAGAAATAGCAACACATGCAAAATAAACACAGCCTATTGAATGGGAGAGGATATTTCTACAGCATACATTTGATAGTTAATATTCAAGGTATGTACATAAGTCTTACAACTCAACAATAAATTTTTTAATGGACAGATGATCTGAATAGTTACTTCTCCAGAAAGGACACACAGATAGCCACCAGGAATATGAGTAAATTCTCATCATCCCTTATTATTAGGGAAATGCAAATCAGAACCACAATCAGATGTCATCTCACACTTGTGACACTGACTTACATAAAAAAAAGACTAGTAACAATGAGTAGACAAGAATGTAGAGAAAAAGGAACCTCATGCACTGTTGGAGGGAATGTAACTTGGTGTGACCAAGTATGTACCGTTCTCAAAAAAAATAAATAAATAAAGGTAAAATCACATGATACAGCAATCCCACTTCTGGGTATCTATTAACAAATGTGAATTTATTAACTTGCAAGAGTTATCTGCACCACACAGTGTTTGTTGTAGCATTATTTACAGTAGTAAAATACGGAAACTCACACAGATTTGTGGAAAAAGATGTAATGTATACACACAGTAGAGTACTATTCGACTTTAAAAAGTAGATGAGATTTTGCCATTTGCCACAAATGGAAGGAACTCAAGGGGATTAATAAGGAGACAAAACACATTAATGAACACAACAAAATAAAAATAAGCCAGTGCATGTCACAAAACTGAGGTTATCAGAGGGGAACAGAGTGAGTGTAGAGGGTGGCTGGGAGTAAGGGTGGAGGTGTCTGATCAACGATGACTGATGTTTCATATTGTTGAATAATTTAAAAATCAAAAATAAAGGAGAAAATGGTCCAAATTATACAACCATTAGTTGATTCTGTAAAAAGTAGATTAAATTCATAAAGTAGTAAAGAAATGAAGACTGAGATGTTGCCTATTGTCATGAAACAGTTGAGTGTTTTTAAAATAATTTCTCTAGTGTATAATGAGAAAATGCAGTATATGTTGCAAATAACGAAATACATGAAGTGTTAAGTAGGAGAGGTTTTAAGACATCATTAACATCAAAAAGACAATTGATACCAACTTACATATGGTTGTAAAAAATACATATTTGCTAGGTCTCTAGTCTCAAAAATCGTTATATATACTTTCTTTTTTAAATAACACAAAAACTTGAAGTTCTTATCTACTATTTAATCTGTTTGATACCTATAATTTTCCTACTAGTTTTTTACAAATACTAATTTTTGTTTTTTAAACAATCTAGTGCATTAGCTTAATAGGATTTAAGACAAACTTTTCCTGATATATTTATAGTGTCACTGATGTTGAAAAAATTTAACTACCTATCTAAATTCAAAGTATAATTTTTGTCATTGTTAGATTTCTAAGAAATAGCATTGAAATGGTTTTCCTGTTAAAAATATAAACACTACTGTAGGGTAAATGTTTTTCTGGCTTTTCTGCCCTTCCCTCTTAGGTTTGCCCTGCCTGGTGGGGCACCTGCAGTTGTTGCATTGTTACAAACCTGTCTTATTTCTGTGGGCCATGGGAGGGGTATTGAGATAGTCACCAAGAAGCAGAAGCAACAGAGAGAGGCAGGAGAGAGAAGGGGAGAAAGAAGGCCAGAGTAGCCCAGAGTGAAGACTTGGGGGCCGGCCTTGGAGGCCTCATAGCCTCCTGCCACCGCCCCCACCTGCCATGTACCTGTTTGCCACACTGCATGTAAAGCTCCATAAAAGCCCGAGAAAGCCACCCAGGCCTCCAAGACTCTCCTGTACCCCTCTGCCAGGTCAGAAAACCTGCTCAGTGCCCATCCTGCCACTACAAATACATATCACAAAAAAGGGTATTCTAGAGAAATGTATTTGACATTCCTCTGAAGTTTTTCATTATTTCAAATCTTCACAAGGAAAAAACGGATTGCCCTGGAGAACAAATAAGGCTAATAAGGCTATCAATTAGGAGTGCCCTCTCAGTGAACTCTCTGACCTCTGCATGACCCCAAGTAATTAGGCTTGACCTTTCTGTGACCTCGCTGACCTCTGCATGACCCCAGTGACTAGGAAAATCCACTCAGAGCTCACTGACCCTTCATGAACCCAATGACCTCAGCATGACCCAAGTAATTAGATTTGACCTCTCTGTGAACTCACTGACCTCTTCATGACCCCCAAGTAATTAAGACTGACCTCCCGGTGAACTCACTGCTTCAAACCCCTAGTGATTAGGAGGACCCGGATGTGTAAACTCGTATAAACTATTTTCTCTAAAGTTTTTCATCTTGCAGTAGTTTTATTTTCCTATAACCTGGATGCAATGAAGTCAACACTAAGTCTCACTTTAGGTTCTTTACAAGCTATTTCAGCGTCTGCGAGGGG